>NC_083277.1:51043197-51353324 GCF_963506605.1 Zootoca vivipara
GGAACTTGGCACCTATGACACACACACACCTGCTTAGTATGTTTATACAAGGAGCATTGATCACCAGCCCCATGGATTCCTCAACCCCTGGCCAACCCCCCACACTTTTCTAACCCCAAACTACTCCATCCTCTCACAGCGCCAAGCACCCCATATCCTCAAAGTGCCTTCAAACCCTGCATATCCTCACAGGTCCTTCATGTCCTTCCACCACTGCTTTCCCCCCTGCCCCCAACCTCTCGCACGCATCTCATGCCTTTTGCTTTAGGATTGCATGGCTAAAGCTATGGTGAGGCTTTGGTATCTGTTCTGTGAGGTTTAAGAGGGGTGGAGGTAGGCCTTCTATCTGGCTGGCATTTTATCATACGGCCCTGAATGTGAGGAATGTGCTGAACCTGAATTAGTCCAATCATTACCTTCCTCCTATGTAATGCAACATGGGATATTCCTGGATCGTAGTGCTGATCTAGTGGTTGGGGTGAGAACCGCCAGCAACAGGGAAATGGGAGGGGGGGGTCTTGGAGGTAGCTGAGACGCACCTATTTGAGAGGGAAAGGTAGCAGCCCCAAATATATAGAGGCTGTTGAAAAGATAGTATTGTGATTGCTTTCGACAGAAACAATATACCTGAATGAACTGAAGTTAGAATAACCCACACTTTGGGACTCTGCATAAGAGGAAAATCTTTAAAACAAAATTGAATCCTATCCAGGGCAGCAAACAGTCACAGCCTGATGAATTAAGACTGATTCTGCTTCCTAACTCTGCTTTTATTCCCTGATTCCCCATCCCGTTCCATTCTCTGTCTACTATAAATTTCTTGACAAAACGCAGCCAGCGTCCTTCCCTGTATATCATCCACCAGATACCTAACATGGTGGATGCCTGCCTGTAGGAGCTGCTGTAACACAAACAATAGTTAAACTTGTGAATGACAAATGGGGAAAGTGCAGTGAGGATGGATTATGCGGTGATTTGTTTTCTCTGGGTTGCCATTCTTTCCCCTAGAACAAATTTGTACATGCTGCCCTCCCCTCCCAAGAAAGGAGAGAGAGAGAGAGAGAGAGAGAGAGAGAGAGAGAGAGAGAGAGAGAGAGAAGGAAACAATTAAGATTTGCTGCCCCAATACTTGCCAAGCGGCAAAGCACTTTGGATTCCTGTCTCAGCTGGCTTCGAGCCCAAATGGAAGCCATTCCTTGCAGACAATGATGTCCTGCCAGCTTCACAACCTCGCAGCAGGAAAACACACTAAGTCTAAAGAAAATTGATGGTTTTGTGCTTGTACTTGCAAAAGCTCCATTTCAGGAGACGGCGGGCTCCGAAGAATCCCACGTAAATGGCTTGACCTTTGGCTTACATACCAGTGCACAAAAAGGAAATGACAACTGCTTACAGTCACTACCGGAGGAATGAGGATCCCACTCTGCTCCTCGCTTTGTTTGCATTGCTGTTGTGCTTTGTTTGCAGAGCATGACCAAATGGGGTGTGCCGTCAACCAGCAGAGAACAGCCTAGAAGAGGTCAAGCATGTGCTATATGCACTACCAACTAAAAGCCAACTCGCAGGGCCAGGGCCTGTATTTTAACCCTCACCTTGCTGATTTGCACAATACCCACTAGTCTGCCACTCGCCATTACGTGAACGCCTTGTGCAAATCAACGAGCTGTTATGATAGACCGCGACAGGTGCATTCAGGTGCATAGCAGGGATGTTCCACCTAGCCTTGGCAGGAACCGCAGTGATTTGTTTAGAAGGGCGAACAATTGAGGAATTTGTTGCAAAGAAGAGAAAGCCTCAGTAACTTTTTACAGCTCAAACAACGGCATTGACTTGCTCAAGAGAGACATTATTATTGAGCAAATGGAGGCCACCCATTCCTCTTTGAATTGTAGCACAGCAAACACCATAGGTCAGGTGACATTTGCTCTGTTGGGGAAGGGGTGCATAATTTCTTGCAATATTCCCCCCCCCAGCTGTCTTTTCCAGAATTTAGAGGTGTGTTTTAATTCCTAACATATTTTCCCCCCAAGATTAGCATATTCCACTGCTAACTACTCAGGAGACTACGGATATTTGTTTGTCATCATTATCATTATTATTTTATTTATACCCTGCCCATCTGGCTGGGTTGCCCCACCCACTCTGGGCGGCTTCCAACACACACAAAGTTAATACTAACATCAAACATTAATACTAACAATCAGATCCTTTATAAAAAGTCACAATAACTTTAAAATAAACAACTTATACCAAATAAAGCAATATGCAACAATGCATTAGAATCCAACAGTAAACACTAAAATTAAACATCAGCAAGTAATAATTAAACAGTTTACACTTATCAATGGCAATAAAGAATTACTTATCTATAATTGACAAAAATAGCAGCAAATCACAATTCATAAAATACCACAAATCATACAAAACGATGTAAAAGGATTAGATTAATATACAAGGACACACAACTTATAAAATTATTTAAAAGAAAAGAAAACAAAAAACTATCCCTGAACTCTCCTCCCAGCTGCCTCTGCTCATAGCTGCCAAGTTTTCCCTTTTCTCGCGAGGAAGCCTATTCAGCATAAGGGAAAATCCCTTTAAAAAATGGATAACTTGGCAGCTATGCCTCTGCTGTTCTCAAAGTCATGGTCTGGGAAAGGTCTGGGGTGGGGCAAGGCCATAGCTGCCAAGTTATCTCTTTTTTAAAGGGATTTTCCCCTATGCTGAATAGGCTTCCTCGCGAGAAAAGGGAAAACTTGGCAGCTATGGGCAAGGCAGGTGGAAGAACAGTCGCTCTCCCCTCCGTTCTTCCTCTGGAGCAGAGCAGGTTATTGATGTTAAATGAATGTGTGTGTTTGTCATAAGTAAGTATGCAAGTGAATGACCATTCCCTAGAGCTCTTAGGGTAAATTTCATCAGAAGAATTTGAAAACAGAACCTCTATGCAGCTTCTCATCTTCTTGGAAGTGGGTGCTCTTATAGAGACACTCTGTTCAGGTAGGTAGCCATGTTGATCTGACGCAGTGTTTATCTGAAGAAGTGTGCATGCACATGAAAGCTTATACCCAGAACAAACTTGGTTGGTCTCTAAGGTGCTACTGGACATTTTTTTTTTTGATTTTTTAAAATTTATTATAGAGACTCTCTGTGTCATTGGGCTGGCACACACATACCGTAGTGAGATTTAAAAACATTAGCAGCACAGTCCTATACATGTTTACTCAGAGGTAGGAATGGATAGATCAGTGTGTATCTGGTTCATGTAACTTTCTCATGCATTCTTCTACACACAGTATATAATGACTAGAGACGGATGAATCTATCAGTTTTGGTTTCTCTCCGTTTCTGTTTTCCAACTGTAAGTTCACTTCACATTTCCATATCAGTTTGCATGAAATAAAGAGCATTCATGAAAATTCATCAGCATTTCAGTGCAAATTTCTCTCAACAGACATGTTTGCAAGCAATTTTTCTTAATATAATGCATTTTTGTATGCTATTTTCACTAATAAGCCCCATTACAGTGGTACCTTGGAACTCGAACGTAATCTGTTCTGGAAGACGGTTTGACTTCCAAAACGTTTGAGTTCCAAGGCTCGGCTTCCAATTGGCCGACAACTAGGTTTTTGCACAGCGGAAGCCACGTTGGGCATTCATGTTCCAAGGAACATTCAAAAACCGGAGGACTTACTTCCGGGTTTTCAGCATTCAGGAGCTGAAGCATTCGAAAACAGAGCCGTTCGAGTTCCAAGGTACCACTGTATATGTATTTTTGTACACGTTACTTGACTGAAGAACTGCACTCCAAATTTGGAGAAGTTTGAATTTTGAAGAATGGCCATTTCAGTTGACATATTGCTTCAAGGCAGCCTTTCCCAACCTTAGGTCCCCAGATGTTGTTGGACTACCACTCCCATCATCCCTGACGGCTGCCCCTGCTGGCAATGGATGATGGGAGTGGTAGCCCAACAACATCTGGGAACCCAAGGTTGGGAAAGGATGTTTCAGGGAGTGCAAATTAGGTTGGTTATCCTTTAAATGTGAACTACACCAAATTTCTCCCCATCTCTAAAATTTCACACGTGGAATTGGCTTCTTCCTGATCTGGTAACTGCCATGAACTTAGATGACATTAAAGCAGAATTAGACGAATCCATGGCATATACAGTTTGTGGCTGCATGCAATCTCCAGCACAATAGCCTTTTCCTGTTCAAATGGCTTCTGGGTTTAATCTGAAGGTATACAGTACCAGTCAAACATGCACTGAGGGGATGCTTACTTGAAAAGTCAGAACATATTCGTTAAGTTTTCTAATCTCTAATATAGTACAGTTATGCAGAAACTGCATGTGCTTTTGAATGCACCACTTTCTGCTTTTCAGTGACTTTTGTAGTACTAAGTCAACTTTGGCTCTTTTAATATTATGACCCTTGCTATTGTCCATGGCTGTAGTATCTGAACTTTGCAGTGTGGCCGAATAAACTATGATGTACTATCTCACACTGTGCGAATTCTTTTAGAGCATTATGCTTCATTCCCATTACAAAAATATACCTCCAATCTTCAGAGACTCAAGATTATCAGGGGTTTATTAAAAAGCAAATTAAAAAAAGAAACATAAAGTCCATAAAGTTTCTCGTTATCCCCTAGCTTTTTCTATCATTAGAGGCCAAAGTCTGCATGAAGATTGGCCGTTTTGTTCATCACACCAAAGTGGACCTTGCCAAGGGCAACTTGGGCTATTGCCACCGGAAGCGGTGCTGAGCTCACCCCAATGCTGCTTTGCCTGCTCAGAAATCAACATGGTATGTTAGATAAGCAAGATATTACTCTGACCTACTTCTATGAAAGGTACTTTGGTTCCTTTAAAGAAAACGATAATTACAGAGTGCCTTCGCAAAGAGCTCTTGTTGTTGTTGTTTTATAAAGACCACATAGACAGCAAGATCAGATCAATGTACACAGGCAAAAATGGTATTTTGTCAGTTACATCAATTTGATGTTACCAAAGAGACGGAACATTAACAGGAGCAGGAGCGCTGGAGAGGCTGGCAAAGAAAGGGGGAATTGTGTATCTCGCATCCTAAAGGAACAACTGTAATTGTAGCATACAGGGTGAGATGAGACGGTTACAGTCTGGATGGAGATGAAGCTACCTTTAAGATTCAACACAACTACAGAAGAGTAGAAACATGTTAGAGAAAGCGGAGCACTTTGCTGTTGCAGCTGATCTTTGTCTCAGGTAGTTTATATTCCCTCTTCAGTTACTCATCTCTAGACTCAAATCTAGCATTGATATAAACACTTTGCAGAGACCGTTCCAAACATCTGTAAGCCCTAAATTTGGTTCAGGCAATACTTGCACCCATGGGAAGAAGGGATGGAGCTGCCAAAGAGCTTCCCTGTTAACCTATTGCTCAGAGTGAAAAACAGCCTCAAGGGAGGCAATTGGTTCTTCCAGATCATAGGGCTTCCTAATTTGAAAAGGTTCCAGCTGGACATTTCAGTTGATTATTTGTATGAGGTTTTAGTTGATTAATTGATCAAGCATGCAAATGAATATCATGTAAGAACAATGTTTCTGGATTCAAAAGTATCCTTCTCCTGTTTTTAGGTGACACAAACAAAGGTCATAGCAGTAATCACCTGATGCGGCAGGCTAAAATTATGTGGGTTTCTCTAAGATGGTTCTTGCTGTCTGCAGTCTGTATAAACACCTGTAATTTTTTTTAAAAAAATCCCATCTGAATAACTGTGACACTATTTGGTCAAATCAACATTTTTAACTCACTAATTTAAACATTGCATCCCCACATTAACAATGCCAAATGAATTGCATTGCTCATACATATAAGCATTTGTTCAATTTCTCCTATAATATAGATTTCGATTGAAGCCCACCAAGAACAGCAAAAGTGGGGCTGTTTACACATTTATTCCACTACAGCAGTAAGATCACTGTTGTACAATACTCACACGTTGGACTTTGTGCTGCCATGACATTCATTTGTCGATTTATAAACTGTGTCACTTCAAAAAGTTGCCGAAGCAGTGTGCAATACTGTGTGCAAGATGATAAGATGGAAAATACAAAAAAAGGAACACCTCAATAAGTTAAAGACAATTAAATAATGTCTATAATTGTGCAGTTATTAATCCGTAAAATGGCTGGGGCACATTTCGGGAAAAGGTAGAGAAGAGGAAGGTCAACTCAATTGCATGCCCTTTTCTTGCTGTTTCTGCAGAACAGGTATGTATGCAGAACAGGTGTGTAGCGAAACCCATATAACCTCACTACAGGGGTGCTGCAGGTGTTCCTGTTGTGGAAGTGGCGCTGGAATCTGGCAAAAAGAAGGAATGTATGTAAACAGCTTAAATCATTAGGAGGATTGACATAAAAATGTGCAGTAACCTAACCTAAATAGAATATATAGGACAACCAGTAAATAGATTTGAATTGGATATGCAGTGATAAAAGACATAAGTATCCCCAGAAAGGGGTACTGTAAACAAGGGTACAATAGATCCATGAGACCACGAGAGAAAGGTCTTGCAGTTTCTCCACAGAAATTCATAGATGACACAAGGCCCCTTAGCGTTTACAGTGGTACCTCTGGCTAAGAACTTAATTCGTTTTGGAGGTCCGTTCTTAACCTGAAACTGTTCTTAACCTGAGGTACCACTTTAGCTAATGGGGCCTCCTGTTGCTGTCACACGATTTGTGTGGAACTCAACTACCATCTATATTTGACACCAGAAGCAGCATGTTAAGGTTTTATATCTCTAAAATCGAAATGCCGGCTTCCGGGTTCAGCGCCAGCGTCGATCGGCGGGGTTTCGTCTCGTCTCCGAGACGGCCCGTCTCTGCTAGGAGTGGGGAGGGCAGCGAGAGCAACGCTGCGCCCCTTAGAACCTCGGGAAGGGCGTCCCGAGGGCAATTTGCTCGGCACAGACCCAATCCGGACTCCCCAACTCTTCGGCTAGCTCTAATAAGAGCTCCGGAGCGAGGAGGGTAGAAGTCGCGGGGGCCATTTTGAGCGGCAACGTTATTCTAGCAGGGAGAAGCTTCAAGCCGAAGGCGGAGAGCGCTGGATTCTTCCGAAAATAAAACGATTGGAAAAGACTGTAAATAACCTCACGATTTGGATTATAAAACAATTTGGTCTGGGAGAGAGGGGAGAAAAGAGGAAGCCACCCCCCCCCCACGGCAACAAAGAGACAGTAAATAGAAACCCGAAGCCATAAACAGAAGATTTGTAATTCAAAAGGATCCCTCAAAGGCATCAAAGAGAATATCCCCTTTGATGCAGGGTGAAAAGGGGAGAGAGACTGTGGTTTATGACTGCCCTGCAGCAATGAGGTAAAACCTAAGAAAAACCTTTCTTTCCATCGGGAGCCGGCAGCCCAGGCAACCCAGTGAGTTGATCAGGATTTATAAGTCAATTTTTACTTCACTTTGTATTTCTGGACTTTGTGGAATTTCTTTTTTGGCTTAAGTGCTTGTGAAATGTGAGTTCGAACTTTATTGTTAACAAGACTTGAAGAATGCAGCCAGCTTGTTAAAATGGAGTCGAGAAAATAAACTGTGATCATATTCCACCCCACGTGATAAGTTTTGACCTTGGCAGGACTGAAATATGTCAACAAAAAAGTGTTCCCCTGAGTTCCAGCGGTCTGTTTTGACCTTAATGTGGGAAACAAGAATAGAGTTATGTCAAGAGGAGACACGACGACAGGAGTTACAGCAGAAATTTCAGGAGGTGATGGCGGAATATGATTTTTTAGGAGATGAAGCTTTTGACACTGAAAAAGAGGAATGTGAGAATGACAATGATGGGGAAGGAAAAGATGAAGATGAGGACTGTGATGATTCAACACAAAATGAAACACACCATGAAAAAAATGATGACTCTACTCTACAAAAAGTTGGATGGAGTGCCCTGCCTTTGAGGGGGGCACGATTGGTATTATTGGAACTCCAGAACGCCCACAGGGAAGAAGGAAAAAATATGCAGAGAAGAGAAGAAATCCAGGGGTCCTGTATGGTGGCCTGGATGGCAAGAGACTGTAAACAGGGGGTGGGGTGAAGGGAAAGTGATGTTGTGATTATAAGGATGGATTAACAGGTTTATAACTGGTCTGCTGATTTTGGAATTTGCTGGATTGGGGGGGGTGGAGCCGGTAATCGGGGATGTAAGGTTAAATTGAGAATAGTTATAGTTTTAAAAGTGAATGGATTTTGGAAAATGTGAAAATATGGAGGCTTATAGAGGGAGAAAAAAAAAATTAGGCACGGGAAGAGAAAATGGGAGTTTGAATTTTCAGTGATTTGAATATTAGATGAAAATGTTAACAATTGATTTATAAGTTGTATAAGATACAAAGGTGTATTTTTATAAAGTAAGAAACTGTTGCAGATGATAAAAAAGGGATGAAAACCGGGGAAGGGGGGGAGGGGAAGCCCATAAAATATGGTTTTTCAACTATGAATGCAAGAAAAATTTTTCTGTTTTGTATTGTTTTTTTCTTTTTCTTTTTTTTTCGCCCTTTCTTTTTCCCCTTTTTTTCCTATTTCTATTTTTCTCTTTTTTTGGTATAACAATAGATGGTTGGATGGATGTCCTCCTGCGTACTGCCCTGGTTTGCTGGAGCTCCCTGGTGGCAGGGGGGGGCTTTGGGGTCAGGGGAGGGGGAGGAGGACAGAAACCCAAGCATAAAATGGACCATTTCTGACTGTTCACAAACATGGGATACTTCTGTGGCAGGGGAGGACCCATGTGGGTGGGTAGGAAGGAGGTGGAAAAGGGGTTTAAGTATGTACCGTTTTTTTGTTTTTTTGTATTTTGTAAAATTAATAAAAAGTATGTTAAAAAAAAAAATCGAAATGCCAACTCTCCACCCTCAAAAAACCCTTTTCAGTAGTATGTTGAAATAGTCTGCAATGTGTAACACTCTTTCAGTCCTTCTGAATTAGGACCCTCTTTTCATGTTTCGACAACTAATATAAATATCGAATACAAAGTGAAATAAAATGTTTACACATTAAGGACTAACTGTATTCAGGTTATTGTGAAAGTTGTCATATTGTCTTCTTTCCCCCCTGCTTTTCTTGGAAGCAGATTAAGTTATGAGAGTATCAAAAGTAATTTATTCCAGAGAGAGAACGGATAATGGCAAAGAGTCTTGACTACAGCATTGTTGACCGTAATTCGTTTTTAATGATGGATAATTTGGAGAACGCTCTTTCTCCCTTCACAATTTGAAAGGGGCAGAGTTAGATAAAGGCACACACAAAGCTAAGGGAACATTTGGGAAAGCTTCAACCAATTATTCATTGTCCATTATTATTTGTCATTAAACAAATTACTTAAAAGTACTGTGTGCAGTAATCCCAGATCCAACACATCTGTGAAATTCAGTAGATTATTCCTTACAGCAAGGCAAAAAAAGGAAAGGTCCTGTTGCTTTGGTGTTGTTGATAATTGGGAGAGTACTGTAGCTGATTTCATTTCAGAAACATTATTTACCTAGTGATGGAACATAGGAAACTGCCTTATTTATACTGAGTCAGGCCATTGGTCCATCTGGCTTAGTATTGTCAACACTGATTGGCAGTGGATTTCCAAGGCCTCAGACAAGAGATATTCACAGCCCTACCTGGAGATGCCAGAGACTGAACCTGGGACCTTCTGCATGCATAGCACGCACACTACCACTGCCTCAACCACCAACTACAATTTGTGTTTCTAAAGTGTGTGTAATTTAATGACAAAATCACATTGCCACCTCATAGTGGAGTTTGTCTTGTGATTCCCCCCTTAGCTCTGTGGAGCCCGAGTTAGGGCTCTGTGGCTTCAGTGTCAGAGGGCTTCTCAAATGGCAGCGAGGGGAGGAGGACATACTTGCCAAGTCTCCCGCTGAAAAATGCAGAATCAGCAGCGGCGCAGCACCGGACGTTGCATAGAAGCAACTTCCAGGGCCGCTCTGACCATGTGTGGGCACCGGAAATAGGGCAGAGCGGCACCAAAAGTCGCTTCTACGCATGCCCGGCGGCCATCTTGGTGACGGCCGCCAACATGCGGCCACCACCAAGATGGCCGCTGGGCATGCATAGAAGCGACTTCCGGTGCCGCTCTGCCCGATTTCCAGTGCCCACACATGGGAAGAGCGGCACACAAAATGGAGGCTCCCTGGCAGGTAGGAAATCCTGGGGATTTCCGGGATTTTTCTCCATTCGGGAGAACAGTGGGAAACAGATTAAAATCTGGGGGTTTCCCCGTGAAAAACGGGATACTTGGCAGCTAAGGAGGAGGGTCCTACATAGTTTACGACCTATTGGAGAATGGCAGGGGCAGGGTGAGAGGTGGTTCTTGGACCAATCAGGGAGGTACGGTCACTCACTGGTTTCAACCAAAGTGACAACAGTTCTGCTTCGGAGGTTGGGACTGAATCCCGCTTACTGACTGGAAGGGTGGAATTTGGGACATTCAGAACAACGTCATGGAGCCCTGGCGGTCAACATTGTTAACCCCTCTGGTCCCACAACATGCCCGCAAACTGGAGGTGGGGGCAGGGCAGCTTTAAACACACTTCTGAGGAATTCTAAATCTCTTTTTAAAAAAAATCAGCAGGAAGCAGATGGACAAATACCAAAGTGTCCCTCTACCCTCACTTCCATTCTCCTATTTTGAGCCTGGCAGGGTTTTGGATAAGGCAGTAGAACTCATTTTGGATTTCACCAACTGCCTCCTCATTTTAGGATCACATCATTGGTGTCTTAAACTTTGAGCTGCCGTTGAGAGAACTGAAGCCCTATTAGTGAAACAAATAGACAGAAGCATAAGAAGAGACCTGCTGCATCAGGTCAAAGGCCCACCTACTGTAGTCTGGCATCCTGTTCTCAGTGGCCAGCCAGATGCTTATGAGAAGCCCACAAACAGGACCCAAGCACAATTGCACCTTCCCTTCCTGTGTTTTCCAGCAGCTGGTATCTAGAAGGACACAGCCTTTGACTGTGCAGAGCGGGTTCAGCCAGTATGGCTAGTAGTCACGAATAGCCCTGAAGAAGCACATGCAAAGGCAGACTAGCCTAGCCCACTTGTACAGGGAAAAGGAAGTAGGGGCTTAATTTACAGCAGGCCGGTGGAGTGTGTAACAATCCATTAATAACCCCGGCTGATTATGTCTGTTTACAAAACCAGCTTATAACGGGCTTTTTGTAAATAAATGTATGCATGGTACACTGGAAACAAGTAAATGTTTTGCTGTCTCCCAGCACACACCACAAAAAGCCATGGCAGCACTTCACTGCCTCTTTATAAATAAGACTTCTCTGTGTCTCATGGACACAGTGTTCTACTGAAGCAATTAAGGGTAGCCAAATGTCTTTGAAACAAACCTAAACAGGTTTGCAAATAAGATGGCCACAGAAAAGCAAACACACTTTTTCTTTTCTTTTTTAGTATGTCCATCTCTAGGGCCTAGGCTTTAACTGAAACTTGTCATCACTTATGTACTGAGAGCCATCCCCCCGCCCCCAGACAGGACTCGACTTATACATCCCTCATTGCAATCTCTAAGCCAGACATCCCCAAACTCAGCCCTCCAGATGTTTTGAGACTACAATTCCCATCATCCCTGACCACTGGTCCTGTTAGCTAGGGATGATGGGAGTTGTAGTCCCAAAACATCTGGAGGGCCGAGTTTGGGGATGCCTACTCTAAGCAGTGAGAAATTTCAGGTGTTTAGCCCTGGCCTGGGTTCAGTTTTCTATGGAAGTAGGTGCACTGGCAGAGGAAGAGGAGTGTGGGGGGAGCGCACCGCCCCCGGCAGCGCGATCCCGGTTGGGTGCCATCGCGGTTGCCGCCCGCGCTGGGTGCTACGCCCCCACAGGCAGCACACCACACCCCCGGGACATTCGCCAGCCCTGCCCCCGCCTGCTCTCCGCCCCCTGGTGCTGTAGCATGAAGCTCCGCCACTGAGTAGGTGACATGGGGTTTTTTTTAGTTTATTTGCAAATATACAGGTTGAGCATAGGTGGAGGTATCACTTTAACACGCTGACACACCACCAATAGCCACCGTTGTGACATCAGACCTCTGCTCTCAGACTCTTTCCAGCTTTTATTCAAAACTGCTATTTCTTTGCTTGATAACATTATCCCTAGCCAAAGGAGGGAGGGGGAAGGTGAAAATAGTGGGGGGGGGGCAGTTCCTGCTATTTCCTCTTAGGTACCTGACTCTCATCTGTTGCCATTAAGCTGAAAATATGGTCATCCTATGCCACATTCATTAGGAGACATATCCCTAGCAATGACAGCTGGTGAGAATGTCCATCTACTTTGAAGTACTTTGGGTGACCAGAGTAGCCCAAGCTTGTTATTCTAATTTGTAGAGCATCTCCAGGTATAGCTGGGAGGGATTTCATGCCTGGAATCCTGGAAAAGAAGTGCCAGTTACTTTAGACCAGGGTCTAGACCAGTTTAGACTTGGGACTCCAGCTGTTTTTGGATTACATTTCCCATCTTCCCTAGATAGAAGGACCAGTGGTCAGGGATGATGGGAACTGTAGTCCAAAAACAGCTGGAGACCCAAGTTTGGGAAACCCTGGTTCAGACAACAGATGGACCAATGGCCTGACTCTGTTCAAGGCGTCTTCCTAAGTTCTAACGAAATAACCATACTCTCGACATGACTTTGTACCAACAGCATTTATTGTTTTCTGCATGTGTTAAATTCAAAAACCGAAAAGCACAAAATTACAAAGTCACACACAGGAGAATAACATTGTGGTAAAGCATGAAAGACAGTTTACAGAGAGTTGAGCAATGCAGATTTATATAAAAAAAGGGAAATGTTGTGGATAACTCTATAGCAGCACTGCACTGGACCCTATACAGTGGTACCTCGGTTTACAAACACAATTGGTTCCGGAAGTCTGTACTTAACCTGAAGTGTACTTAACCTGAAGCGAACTTTCCCATTGAAAGTAATGGAAAGTGGATTAATCCATTCCAGACGGTCCGTGGAGTACTTGAACTGAAGCGTACTTAACCTGAAGCAAACTTTCCCATTGAAAGTAATGGAAAGTGGATTAATCTGTTCCAGGCGGGTCCGCGGAGTACTTAAACTGAAAATACTCAAACCAAGGCGTACTTAAACCGAGGTATGACTGTACTGTATTTAATGAGAGAATAGTTCCCCATTGCTTTTTTAAACCATTCCTTCTTTAAACAGCTCATGAAATTTCAAAGGCATAGGGGGAAAAACGCCATTCAGGCCGTGACAAGTGAGTACAGGTCTACTTAGCGCAGTTTAACAGAGTTGACGTATGAAACATAGTTAAGCAGACAAAAAGTAGACAGCATGCATTGTTAAGAGAATTAACAGGAAAAGGCAAGATGTTTTAAATTTACTTCTGATGGCCATGTCTCATTTTCTATTAAAACGACTTTCACAGATCTACCTTGATGAGCCAGCCTGTTAATATCTACGGGCGGAAATGTTGCCTAACTTTGCTTGAAGGAATTTTCCCCGCTCTCCTTTTAAAGTTAAATTTCCTTCTATTGGTCTTTCCTCTATTTACATTTTTCTGCAAGAGTTTTCATTTGTGGTCTCTTAATTATGTTACAGAATCCCCATCAACATTCCTTGCGGATCTTTTGTGTTGCCTCAGAGTCAGGACCAGGATTCCTCAAAGCAAACATCTGGGCAGATG
This sequence comes from Zootoca vivipara, assembly GCF_963506605.1. Taxonomy (NCBI): domain Eukaryota; kingdom Metazoa; phylum Chordata; class Lepidosauria; order Squamata; family Lacertidae; genus Zootoca; species Zootoca vivipara. The sequence goes on from NC_083277.1 coordinate 51,056,915, forward strand.
TCGGCGCTTCCTGCAACATCGACTGACCCTGTTGTCTGTGTTTTGGGATCAAATGGTTTTGGTCATCTTTGGAGCCTCAATTTGACCCTTGGTTCATATATTCTGGGATGCGAGCCAGACAAACTAACCATTTTGCTAGTGACACAATAAAACAGCCTTGTGTGGCCTCGGGAAGTGCAGTTCCCATCTCTTTTGTTTTTCTCTTCAGGAAATCATTACTGCAGTAGTTATGCATGCAGTTTGGTATACTTATTCCCACTGTATTCAGATGGCAACCTAACACCTTTTATGGTCATGATATCAGATTATTTTGACACACCATCTATATATGTTGGAGTAGTTTCCTCCAAAAATACTTTCTCTCAGTGTGGTGCAGAGAAACAGCTTCAGCGGTGAAATCAGTTTTTGCTCTGTTCATTGTGTCAACTGCTTTGGTGAATGTCCTGGTATGTGGCTGGAATACATCAGCTCACAGATCAGCTAGGATTTCATTAGTTTTCTAGGGAGAGGTGAGCTGTCTTCTAATTTCTTCCCCGTGATGTGTCAGGGCATTCACACAATTGGTCACTAGCAACACCCTTAACAAAAGGTGAATCACCACTTCAGGTGTCTACCTGGCATCACTAAACATGGGCATTCACTGGTTTTCATTTCCCAAGAGTAATAGCAGGCTGAAGTAATAGCAGTGGTAGTTGTAGTAGGATAAAAGTAGATTTTAGGCATATGAGCTGGTGAAAAAAATAATATACCAGAGGTACCATAAACTGGACGATTGATTGGTTGTTGTTGTTGTTCAACCAGTTTTCGGCAACGGTCCCCCCAAAAGGTAAAACAAGGAATGTACAATAGTGCAATAAAAAAAATAACAAAAGCATCAAGCAAATTGGAATTGTAAAGACTAAAGAACTGTGAGGGAGAAGAAAAGGCAAGGAAGAAGAAAAAGAAGCCAGTTTCAGGCAACCTCTGTTTGCTTTCCTTGGCAATCTTCATTAGGAATGGGTTGCTTGTTTGAGACAGAGATGCTTCTGAAAAGCAGTTGCTGCACTCAGGTCCTAGTTGTCCCATCTGAGAACAGAATGTTGGGCTAGATCAGGCATCCCCAAACTGCGGCCCTCCAGATGTTTTGGACTACAATTCTCATCATCCCTGACCACTGGTCCTGTTAGCTAGGGATCATGGGATTTGTAGGCCAAAACATCTGGAGGGCCACAGTTGGGGGATGCCTGGGCTAGATGGACCATTGCCCTGATTCACCCAGCACTTCTTATATTCTTATCTATGGTCTAATGTGGACAAATTCCTAGCAGTAATGATCACACAGGCTCAAAAACTGTTGGACATCCCCACCAAAGGTTATTCATTTTATCTTTAAAACGCTAACACCTTACAGTTGAGAAAATGGTCAATAACCAGTAGCAGCACAAAATATACTATAAAATGTACAAAACGTAACACTAAAATATAAATTGCATGCATTGCTTTTTAAATTTTTTGTAAGTTGCATACTTTGGGTTTTGTCACCCATGATTTTCAGGTAACGTAGATTTTACTTCCAGATTTTGTTGGGCCACATCTCCCATCATTCCTGACCATGCTGGCCAGAGCTTATGGGGGGTGGAGTCCAATAACATTTGCAGGGCCAGAAGTTCCCCTCAGGGCTACTCTTGACTCTCTAAGACTTGTGTAATGCAATAGAACAGGGGTTCCCAACAAAATTTTCTCGAGGACCCCTCATCGAGCCACTATTGTGACAAGGACCCCCATTAATTCCTAATCCTAAAATTAAAAAGTGAGAGCCAAATTAAGAGTCTTTTTTATAAGAGTCCAGGGAGGAGGGGGGGGAATGGAAAAGACAGGGTACCTGCGCAGTAGCGCACAAATGAAGCCGACGCGCGCAAAGCATCTTGGGGAGGTGAGCGTTAGTAGAATGTGCGCGCTGCCTCTTTGCAAAACAGTAGTGTTTGTAAAGCGCCACCTAACGGCATACAGCAGAACTACTGCCTCATCTAATTCTAGTTTTGCACTAATAGCATCTTGCGGACCCCTCTGGCATAGCTCGCGGACCCCTGGGGGTCCGCGGACCACCTGTTGGGAACCACTGCGAAGTTAATGTTGCTACTAGAGGTTAAGGCTGCTTTCCTAAACACACTCAACAGCACAATCCTAACCATGTCCACTCAGATGTAAGTCCTACTGACTTCATTGTCAGGCTGCAATCCTAACCACACTTACCTGGGAAAGGCCAGTCTAAAGCAGACATCCCCAGACTTTGGCCCTCCAGATGTTTTGGACTACAATTCCCATCATCCCTGACCACTGGTCCTCTTAGCTAGGAATCATGGGAGTTGTAGGCCAAAAATCTGGAGGGCCGAAGTTTGGGGATGCCTGGTCTAAAGGGTGGGCAAGCTAGGCGGTTACCTGGGGCACAGAGCTGAATTCAGTAGCTCTGCTTTTTTAATATATAATTTTATTTATAGTTTTCATTTGTATACATTTCAATAATTTTACAAACATTATAACATTTCAAACAATTCGACTTCCTTCCTCCTCTTTCTGCGGTTCCTTAAATTTGTTTTATCATTTCCTGCATTTTCTAAATTGACTTAACTTATGCTTTTATTTATTTATTTATTTATTTAAATTCCCTAATCTTTTTTAAAACTGCAGGTTATTACAATAATCCTGCCAATGTCTTTATCTGTTTACAATTTGTTTGTACATAGTCAATAAACCATGTCCATTCTTTTATATCTATCTATCTATCTATCTATCTATCTATCTATCTATCTATCTATCATCTATCTATCTATATATAATTGTTATCTTGATTTCTTGTAGTTCCGGTAAGTTCCATCATTTCTGCATATTCCCAAAGTTTTTATATCCATTCTTCTCTCATCGGGACCCCTTCTTCTTTCCATGTCTGGGCAAGTAACATTCTTGCACTTGTGGTTGCATACATAAATAGGTTTCTATACTGTTTAGGTAGCTCTACCCCTATAATTCCCAAGAGGAAAGGAAGAAAGGAAGGAATTATAGGGAAACTGCTTTTTTAGAAGTACTGTCTGCAGTGATCTAGGGTGGCAAAAAGCAAGTCTAAGTTGGTTCCCCCCCCCCAATAATGTTCTACAGTCTGTTCGGGCACTAACTACAGAAATGATATCCCTTCTATTAACTTTAAAGTGTGTTTCTTTTTCAGTTTCCACTCTGATGCCATTTGTGGAAGGTAAAAAATGCTGGAATACATCTTTACTTTGAGGCAATGTTACCAAGCACTTCATAGAATCATAGAATCATAGAGTTGGAAGAGACCACAAGGGCCATCCAGTCCAACCCCCTGCCAAGCAGGAAACACCATCAAAGCATTCCTGACAGATGGCTGTCAAGCCTCTGCTTAAAGACCTCCAAAGAAGGAGACTCCACCACACTCCTTGGCAGCAAATTCCACTGCCGAACAGCTCTTACTGTCAGGAAGTTCTTCCTAATGTTTAGGTGGAATCTTCTTTCTTGAAGTTTGAATCCATTGCTCCGTGTCCGCTTCTCTGGAGCAGCAGAAAACAACCTTTCTCCCTCCTCTATATGACATCCTTTTATATATTTGAACATGGTTATCATATCACCCCTTAACCTTCTCTTCTCCAGGCTAAACATACCCAGCTCCCTAAGCCGTTCCTCATAAGGCATCATTTCCAGGCCTTTGACCATTTTGGTTGCCCTCTTCTGGACACGTTCCAGCTTATCAGTATCCTTCTTGAACTGTGGTGCCCAGAACTGGACACAGTACTCCAGGTGAGGTCTGACCAGAGCAGAATACAGTGGTACTATTACTTCCCTTGATCTAGATGCTATACTCCTATTGATGCAGCCCAGAATTGCATTGGCTTTTTTAGCTGCTGCATCACACTGCTGACTCATGTCAAGTTTGTGGTCTACCAAGACTCCTAGATCCTTTTCACATGTACTGCTCTCAAGCCAGGTGTCTCCCATCCTGTATTTGTGCCTTTCATTTTTTTTGCCCAAGTGTAGTACTTTACATTTCTCCTTGTTAAAATTCATCTTGTTTGCTTTGGCCCAGTTGTCTAATCTGTTAAGGTCATTCTGAAGTGTGATCCTGTCCTCTGGGGTGTTAGCCACCCCTCCCAATTTGGTGTCATCTGCAAACTTGCTCAGGATGCCCTCAAGCCCATCATCCAAGTCATTGATAAAGATGTTGAACAAGACTGGGCCCAAGACAGAACCCTGTGGCACCCCACTAGTCACTACTCTCCAGGATGAGGAGGAGCCATTGATGAGCACCCTTTGGGTTCGGTCAGTAAGCCAGTTACAAATCCACTGAATGGTAGCATTGTCTAGCCCACATTTTACCAGCTTCTTTACAAGAATATCATGGGGCACCTTGTCAAAGGCCTTGCTGAAATCAAGATAGGCTACATCCACAGCGTTCCCTTCATCTACCAGGCTTGTAATTCTGTCAAAAAATGAGATCAGATTAGTCTGACATGACTTATTTTTCAGGAACCCATGCTGACTTTTAGTGATCACAGAGTTTCTTTTAGTGATCACTTAGCATGTCAGACACTATCCATGTTGTAAGCACTATAGGAAATAAAATAAAATAAACCCATAAGCTGTAAAAGAGCAGCTAGATACCATTTTTATATATGACTTTTCTTTATTAACGATAAAAAAATATTAAAAACGACATTCTAAAATAAAGAATGCTTACCAAAAGATAGGGACTGCTTCAAAACCAAAAATATTAAAAGCAAAACATGGCAGTTGCTAGGCTTGGCTACAGTCAGGAATACTGTAGTAAGTGTAGTATCTGGTTATACCATCCTTTAAGACCAGTTATGCTCCTTTCTTGTAGCTGAGGAAGGAGCTCAGGGAGGATAGCTGGCAGCCTAGGATGCGATTTATCTTAGCTGGGAGTAAGCCACATCAAGCTCAATGGGACAATGTTCCTAATGAACATGCATAAGATTCTGCTGCATGTGGCCAGCAATTGTCTCTCCTGGGATACCATCCTTCTGCCATGCAAGCTGGTCAACATGCAACATGCTTTGATCATCCTGTGCCTGCATAGGGTGATGAGCAACAGGAGAAGAAAACCAACAGCCAATTGCTATTGAACGTTCACATTATTTCCCCCCTCCTTTTTCTTCCCAGGAATGTGATGTCACAGGAATAAACATACATTATGGTGTGTGTGTGTGTGTGTGTGTGTGTGTGTGTGTTTAAGTTTTCAATTTTTTTTTAAAAAAAGGGAATTCAAAACCACTGAGCAAACAGGGAATTCTAAGCGGAACAAGCCCGAGGCAGGATTATATTGACATTACTTAACCCTGGAAGATATGACTCAGAGCTGACTCAGCAAGTGGCAGATAACAGGAGAATTTAGAAACAGATTCCAAAGGTTTTCAGAACTTTCAGAACCTCCCTTCTGGGTGGCGTCAAAAGAAAAGCAGATGGTTGTTATCGGAGCTCTCAAGAGCGGAGAACAGATCAGGAAATGTTGGACCCTGAGCAAAACCGTTCAAAAATATTACTAAGTCTGCTGTGTGTGGGCATGCGCACACACCCACACATTCCATATGGTGCTATGGCTGTGCTGTGATATGAAATGAATGAAGAAGTATGTTTGGGTGTACAGCGTGTGAATGGCTCCCGTCCAGAGGCATCATGTGGCAGTGTGTGACTCAAAACAGCAGCTCTAGACATGAAGTACTAGGTAGGCAGTTAACAGAAGCATGTTCTAAGAGAGCAACTCTCTGGGTCACATCCCCAGGGGTCTTCTTCAAGTCTGAATGTGCTCTTGTGATTCAAGCTGGTGTGAATCAGCGGGAACATGTGGGTTCATTGAGTCTCAGGGGAAGATAAAGGTAAAGGGACCCCATTAGGTCCAGTCGTGAGAGACTCTGGGATTGCGGCGCTCATCTCGCGTTATTGGCCGAGGGAGCCGGTGTACAGTTTCCAGGTCATGTGGCCAGCATGACAAAGCCGTTTCTGGTGAACCAGAGCAGCACACGGAAACGCCGTTTACCTTCCAGCTTGCACCTATCTACTTGCACTTTGACGTGCTTTTGAACTGCTAGGTTGGCAGGAGCTGGGACCGAGCAATGGGAGCTCACCCCGTCGCAGGGATTCCAACCGCCGACCTTCTGATTGACAAGCCCTAGGCTCTGTGGTTTAACCCACAGCACCACCTGCGTCCCTCAGGGGAAAATAATAATAATACCTGGGAGAAAACGAGACCACCTGGCTCTACTGAATGATTTAGTGAAGCCTTCACCAAGCTTTCATGCATGAGTAAAAGATGAGTTAGCTTCAAGATTTGACCTGTCCACTGAAGCTTTTTGGAGCTACTGACCACTACCATCAGACTGAAAAGCTTGAACAGCAGTTATGTACTGAAGCTCTGGAACAAAAGCTGCAATCCTGTGCACGCTTAGCATACCTGGGAGCAAACCCCAGTTGATATAGCGGCATTTGCTTCAGAGAAATATTGCCTAAGATAGCACTATTTATCCTCCAGAATGTGCAGATCCAAGCCATATTTATTATTATTCAAAGCTCAAAAAGACATTCAGTTTGCAGTCACAAAATATTTATTTATTGACTCAGTATACTTTTATACCACTATTCATCTTAGAACCTCAGGCTGGTTGCAAATTAGTTAAAGAAACAAATGCAGCCTAAGAAACAGGCGTAGCAAATGAAACATACCTAAAATCAACTGATGATCAATCATTAAATCATCTTATGGTGCCATTCCAGCTCCTTACAATGGAAACAAATGCTAGCAACTCAAAAAGGTCTGGGCAAATAGGAGGGTCTTAATCAAGCATCGAAAGGCAAGCAGAGTTGGCAGGAGGTCTACTTCCTGGGATCATTCTATAACTGGAGCACCACTGCAGAGAAAGCCCTCTTTCAGGGTCTTCACCAGATGTATCTCTCTCAATGGTGACACCAAGAGAAGGCCCTCTCCCTCACATCAAGGACAAAGAAAAGTCTTGTATTCTTTCTTTAAAATCTTTTGTATTTACCCAGATCTTTGACACTTAAGTTCTAGGGTAATTGGTTATGTTTGTGGTTGGTGTTTTGTTCTTATTGCTCATCCTTTTAGTGAGATGGGTTGGATCCATCCTTTTTATATTTATGTATGGTCCTTGTTTTATCACTGTTCTTGTATTTGGTTGTGGTGTTTCTTGTCATTTCTAGTCTTATTTCACAGGCTCTTTTGAGACACTTTGGTGTAAAAAGCAATGAATAAACATATCAAATCACCATCATAATCTCCCGTAAAGGTAAAGGTAAATGTTAAGGACCCATGGATGCTCCAGTCAAAGGCGACTATGGGGCTGTGGTGCTCATCTTGCTTTCAGGCCAAGGGAGCCGGCATTTGTCCACAGACAGCTTTCTGGGTCATGTGGCCAGCATGACTGAACCTCTTCTGGCACAATGGAACACCATGACAAGTCAGAGTGCACAGAAACGCCATTTACTTTCCTGCCACAGCAGTACCTATTTATCTACTTGCACTGGCGTGCTTTTGAACTGCTAGGTTGGCAGGAGCTGGGACAGAGCAACAGGAGCTCACCCCGTTGCGGGGGTTCGAACGGCCAACCTTATTATCGGCAAGCCCAAGAGGCTCAGTGGTTTAGACCACAGTGCCACCCACGTCCCTCATTCCTCTCTCATACCTCCTCCTCCACCTGATGAGTTAGTAAACTCCAGCAGTCCTAGCCATGTTGTGGTATGTGATCCTATCTTGGTTCCCATTGAGTAGTATGTGATGTGATTGGTATGTATGTATTTAAATATTTGAATGAATGGATGCATGTGCATATGCCCATCTTCGTGCTTGGGTAATGAATATAAATGCATCATGAACTTCATGAAGTGTAGACTTAAGGCATGGCTGGCATTCATCTATCTCTGGAGGCAATGGAGGAGAGTGCCTTTGGGAGTGAGGTCAAACTGTTGGAAGGTTGCAGCGCCTGCTGTGGCTGTAGAGACTGAAGCAGGAGAGAGGTGTTTTGTTCCACCTGGGGGCAGTCCAGTTTCTTCTTTTCTCTGCACTCCTCACAGCAGTCATTCCTCCTCTGATCACTGCTATGGGTGCACAACCTGACTGTCTGTCTCCAGGCACTGTGGTCATCTCCAAAGAATTCCCTCACAGTGAGGTTAATGTTGCCAGTTTGCAGACATCTTTGTAAGGTAGAGTTGGTCTGCCAACAGGCCTAGTGCCTGAAGCCAGCTCCTTTTAAAGCACGTCCTTGGGGATCCTACCATCTTCCATTCTGTGGACACGAACAAGCCTGCGTAGACATCGCTGAGACAGGAGTGCGAGAATGCTGGGAATGTGGGCTTGGGGGAGCACATCTTTGTTTGAGATTCTGTCTTGCTATGTGTGAGGGACAGGGGATATCGCGAAGTCCCTCCCCTCCTGAGTTCAAGCCCATCCCCGAGCACAGGGGAAAGCAGAGAGAGTTCCGATTCCAATGGGGAAGCAGGAAGTCGTGTCCGAGGCTCAGGCAAGGTAGAGGAGCCAGGGTCCCAGGCGGGACAGGAAGGGGCGAATAAGGGGGGGAGACCCATCCCCCCAACTCCGGAATTACGCAGAAAGAGGAGGGGAAAGAGGATGGGTCTGCCAAAGCTTTTGTGTTGGAGAAAGACGCGCCAAAAGCCATTCGGAGGTTCTGGAACCGACTGACCACATCACTCCGTGTAAATAGCAATGACTTCAGCACTGTAAATACGCAGCACCAATAAAAGAATAAAATGCAGAGCTGCGTAGCGTCGTTACTCTGAAGTAGCCCACTCCGGCCACTGTGACAGCAACCTCCGAATCCTTTTTTGGGCTACTTTGGAGTTGCCGGGATGAGCGTGTCAGAGGCGGAGAGATGGCGGCAGATCGCGGAGCAAGCCCAGCAAGAACTGCAGCAGCTGTCGCTGCAGGCGCAGGGGGAATTGAAGGCAGCCAAAGAAGAGACTAAGAAGGTCCAGGACGACCGGCTACAACTTGCGGAACAGGTGAGAGCGCTACAGGAAAGAGAGCAGGAATTAAGGGCGGTGGCGGTAGACCTCCAAAACAAGCTGGATGCAGAGAAAAACAAGGCGGGAGGGGCACCCCAAGTCCAAGTGCTGCCAGGAAGGAGAGCCGGGACCCTAGTAAGCAAGTTCAATGGAGACCCGAGGGAATATCAGGGCTTTGAGACTGAGATTGTGTATGCTCTTGAGCTGCACCACGATGAGTTCCCTGATGATGAGCACAGGGTAGCGTTTATTGTGGAGCACCTTACCGGGGCAGCCAGGGAGTGGCTAAGACCGTTAATCGCAACAAAGAATCCTTGCATGAAGAATGTCAAACTATTTCTAGAAGGTTTGAAAACGATGTATTCGTCCGATAGTCATATGGACCAGACTAAGGAGGAACTTCATAATTTACGCCAAGGAAATATGACAGTTCGCGCGTATTGGGCGAAATTCACCATGCTGGTGCACAGATTGGGGTGGGAACTGGAGTCACCCCCAATGCAAGCGGCGTTCTACTTGGGGTTGCATGAGGAGGTGAAGGATGAGCTCTCGAGAGGTCCAAAGCCCAGTAATATGGATCAGCTGAGCAAAGCGGCTCTGGCGGTGGGGGTGAGACAGGAATCCCGGTGGAGCGACAAGCAAGCAACGCGCGCAAAGCGGGCTTGGTTCCCACGGTCGCAGGAGAAGCCACTCCCCCAACAACCCTTTCAAGCCACGCCTGGGGCCAGCCAGGACCAGGAACCCATGCAGATTGATAGCGCGCGCGCGCGGGCTTTTCAAACCCCAGCGGCGCCAAGACGCAAGGAGGGAAGGGGTGGGAATTGCTTTCTCTGCAACTCCCCCCAGCATCTCGTCAGAGACTGCCCACATCGCAGGGAGTGGCAAGGAAAGGCGGGAACGGTTGTGCCCTCCCTCACTGACGCAGCACCACAGCAGGGAAACGGGAAAGCCTGGCTGCAGGAGACAAGGGGCAGCAGCCAGGCACAGTCAGCAGACAACAGCCCCAGCCCACCCACCCGCACAGAGAGGAGCAGAGCCAGCCCACCCCTCCCAGAGCAGGAGTGGTTCTAGAAGTGACGCTCACGCTCCCAAATGGCTATCCCCTGACGGTCCTCGCCCTAATTGACAGTGGGGCGTCAGCGAACTTCTTCTCGAGAAACTTTGCAGAAGAGCACCAGATCCAGCTTCTGCAGCTGGATTTTCCTCTGCATGTGGCGACCATTGACGGCAGAGAGCTGCTGGGAGGGGCCATCACTCATCAAACCCCCCCCCCCATGAAAATGACGGTGGGAAGGCACTCAGAGACACTGGCATTCAACGTCACCACCATCTCAGACCCCCCCATCGTCTTGGGCATGAGCTGGCTGGCGCGCCACGACCCCTCCATCAGTTGGCACCAGAGATGCATCACTTTTGGATCGGACTTTTGCCTGGAACATTGCATGCAGCACCAACCAGGGGCCTCCGATAGCCACGGTGGCCACCATGCACGTCAAAGGGGGTGAGGCGATACCCAAGCCGTACTGGGACCTGCAGGAGGTCTTCAGCGAAGCTGAGTCCGACCACCTACCCCCACACAGGCCTTTTGACTGCCAGATCAACCTGGTGCCAGGGGCAACTATACCCCCAGCCAAGCTGTACGCCATGTCAGACCAGGAACTGGAGGATCTGCGCGCTTTCATCGACAAGAACCTCAAGCGGGGGTTCATCAGAGAAAGCAAGGCAGCAGGGGGCAGCCCAGTCTTCTGGGTGGACAAGAAAGACACGCAACAGCGCCATCTTGTGGTGGATTTTAGACGGCTGAATTCAGTGACAGAGCCAGTGGCTTTCCCCATGCCCAGAGTGGACGATCTGTTGACAGCAGCGCGCAGGGGCAAGATTTTCACCAAGCTAGACCTGAGGGGGGCGTACAACTTGATCAGGATCCGGGAAGGCGATGAATGGAAAACCACGATGTTCACGCCTCTGGGCTCTTTTGAATATCTGGTGATGCCCTTCGGGTTGCAAGGGGGCTCAGCATGCTTCCAGGCCTTCATGCACCACGTCCTGGGGTCCCTCCTCTTCCGGAAATGCTTGGTCTTCCTGGATGACATCCTTATCTATTCCGATGACCCAGTGCAGCATGTGAAAGATGTCAGGGAGGTGTTGCAGCGCCTGAAGGAGAACCACCTGTATGTGAAGCTGGAGAAGTGCAAGTTTCACACCAAGGAGGTGGACTTCCTGGGCTACAAGCTGTCAGACAAGGGGCTGGCGATGGACAAGGACAAGGTGCAGGCCATCCTGGACTGGCACAGCCCCAGGACGCGCAAAGACGCCCAACGCCTACTAGGCTTCGCCAACTTCTACAGGAAGTTCATCAAGAACTTCTCTCGCGTTACGGCTCCCATCACTGACTGCCTGAGAGGCAAGCAGAAGTTCAGGTGGACACCAGAGGCGCAAGCAGCGTTCGAGAGCCTCAAGAGGGTGTTCGCCTCAGACCAGAACCTGTTCCACGTGGTTCAGGACGCGCCCCTACGCGTGGAGACAGATGCTTCTGATAAAGCTGTGGGCGCCATTTTGTTGCAACTGGACGCCAACAGAGAGTGGAGACCCTGTGCCTTCTTCTCCAGGAAGTTGACCCAGCCAGAGCGAAACTACACAGTGTTTGATAGGGAACTTCTTGCGATCCACGCTGCGTTCCAGCACTGGAGACACTTCCTGGTGGGCGCCAAGCACCCCATCCAGGTGTGCACCGACCACAAGAACCTGGAGTTCTGGAGAACTGCCAGGGTGCTCAACCAGCGGCAGATACGGTGGGCAGAGTTCTTCTCGAACTTCAACTTCTCCATACACTACATCCCGGGAGAGCAGAATGTCAGGGCGGATGCCCTCTCCCGCAAGCCAGAGTACATGGAGGAGGAGGCGCCACCGGCACCCAGGCACATTTTCCCCCCGTCAGCATGGTCCTGCGGAGCAGCAGTGGTGAGCGAGGCGGAACTCACAGCACTGACGGCAGCGGATGAATTTGCCAACCGCATCTTCAGAGAACTGAGAGGGGGGGGAGCACGCTAAAGACTTTGCAGAACGCAGGGGGCTGCTTTTCTACAAGGGTGCACTGTACCTGCCCACCACCCAGCTTAGACGTACGGTCCTCAAGCAGATGCACGACAACCCAACGGCGGGTCATTTTGGGAGGGACAAAACCGCTCACCTAGTCATGAGACACTTCTGGTGGCCAGGGGTGCGGGAAGATGTTCGGGACTATGTACGGGGCTGTGACACCTGCCAGCGGGCAAAGGTGGTCAGAGCAGCGCCACCGGGATTGCTGGAGCCCTTAGCCACGCCACACAGGCCGTGGGAAGTGGTGTCCATGGACTTCATCACAGATCTGCCTTCTTCCAGGGGCAAGACCGCAGTGTTGGTGGTGGTGGACCTCATGTCCAAAATGTGCCATTTTATACCGTGTGCCAGGGCGGTCTCTGCAGAAGAGACAGCCAAACTGTTTGTGGATCACGTATTCAGACTGCATGGATTACCTTTAAGGGTTATTTCGGATCGTGGCCGCCAATTTGTTTCCAGGTTCTGGCGGCGGCTCATGAACCTCCTGCAGGTGGAGGTCAGCTTGTCGACGGCTAGACACCCGCAGACCAATGGACAGGCGGAGAGGGTCAACGCCATTCTGCAGCAGTACCTGAGATGCTACGTCAGCCAGCGGCAAACGGACTGGGTGGATCGCCTGCCACTGGCAGAATTTGCCTACAACAATGCGGTGCACGTCTCCACAGGGGTGTCGCCCTTTAAGGCCAATTACGGGCGCAACCTCAGATCTTTCCCAGAGAGGGAGGGGGAGGAGGAGGAGGAGGAGGGCCCACAGGCTGAGGATTGGGCAGAGGAACTGGAGACGGTGCACCAGCAGCTCAGAGAACACTTGGAGAGAGCCAAGGAAGCGTACAAGAAGGGGGCAGATCGCCACAGGCGACCGGGGGAGGTCATTAGGGTGGGGGACAAAGTTTGGTTGTCCTCGGAGGGCCTTCCCATCAGAGGGAGATGCAAAAAGCTGGCGCCCAGAAGGTTGGGCCCCTTCACGGTCACGCAACAGGCCAACCCGGTGGCATACAGGCTGGCACTGCCAGAGGACATGAGGGTGCACCCAGTGTTTCATAGATCGCTGCTGTCGCCGTACAGGGAAAGCAGAAGGCTCCGAGGCAGCGAACAAACCCCTGAGGGAGGGGGGGGAGAGAGAAGGCAGGGAGCAACTCAATGAGGCCACGGCCATCCTGGACTCAAGGAGGGGGGTGGGGGGCCTGGAGTACCTCATGGCATGGGAGGATGCTCCACCGTCCCAGAATGAATGGGTCCCAGCCACTCAGATACAGGAGGAATTCCTGGTAGAAGAATTTCACGCCCTCTTTCCCCATAGACCCAAGCCCTGGCACATGGAAAGGGAGGGGGAGGGGGAAGAAGCACGGGAGAGCAGTTCACCATGGCGCTGGGAAGCGGAGTTTGAGGAACCAGAGGATGAGGTATGGGTGTCACCGAGATCCACCCAGTCAGAGGAAGGAGCAGATTGGCAGAACATTTTTACCCCTACCAGCTCTGACGCCACGGACTTTTTGGGATTCCCGTCCTCCCAGGCGGAAGGGGGGGGCTCGCAGGACTGGGGGGAGGTGTTCACACCAACGGGCTCGGAAGGCACTGAGTTCTTAGGCTTCCAGTCGTCACCGACACCTGGGGGGGACCTGGGGAGGGGTGAAGGAGAGCTTGGGAGGGGGGTGGATGTGAGGGACAGGGGATATCGCGAAGTCCCTCCCCTCCTGAGTTCAAGCCCATCCCCGAGCACAGGGGAAAGCAGAGAGAGTTCCGATTCCAATGGGGAAGCAGGAAGTCGTGTCCGAGGCTCAGGCAAGGTAGAGGAGCCAGGGTCCCAGGCGGGACAGGAAGGGGCGAATAAGGGGGGGAGACCCATCCCCCCAACTCCGGAATTACGCAGAAAGAGGAGGGGAAAGAGGCTGGGTCTGCCAAAGCTTTTGTGTTGGAGAAAGACGCGCCAAAAGCCATTCGGAGGTTCTGGAACCGACTGACCACATCACTCCGTGTAAATAGCAATGACTTCAGCACTGTAAATACGCAGCACCAATAAAAGAATAAAATGCAGAGCTGCGTAGCGTCGTTACTCTGAAGTAGCCCACTCCGGCCACTGTGACACTATGTGATACCCCAAATCCTCCTAATCCAGGCTTCACTCCTCACAGTTGTAAGTACACACTGGCATGTCACATATTATGCTCTATGTTTCGTGGCAGGCATGTGTGGGCTCATGCTCCACTGTGGCCTCAGCTATGCGGCTGCAAATGAAACGTTTCAAGTGTGTTTTAAGTGCAATATACAATGTGACACTAGATGGCGATGGTGAGCTTTATGGAAAATTCAACGTATTTTAAAAAAAAACACTTAAAAAGAAAAAGCATTTTCAGAACATTTTTTAATATGTGTGTAGATTCCACCTGTATGTATAATATGACTCGAATACATTCAAAATACGCACCACACTCCCAATTCTACATTTGTTTCAGATACAGCACAGCTGTTAATGGAGGAATCTACATTGAGAGAGGCCCTGTTCTCACTAACATAACATAGGAACCCTTCCAGGAGTAAATGGGCATTGAATTGCTCTGCTATAGTGTAGCAGATGTTACCAGTCATTCTGATTCCCTGGTGTGTATTTATTCTGTCAGTTTTAATGACATCTTTGTTGCCTGGTGGGTCTTCAAACAGGAAATCCCAGCAACGCCTCATCTTTCATGAGGCGGCTATCTTAGTCAAGCCCCTATTTTACCCACTGTGTAGCCAACTGAGTAAGAGAAATTGTAGCGATGCAGCCCACATTATGGTCACAAAACTGGAACTGACGGTGTTTCTTGAATGTTACTACAGTACTGTCAAAAAAGGTTTTGGAATACGGTGATAATTTGGAGCTGTGGGAGACCTTTCTAAAGATGTTCCTTGTCTTTCCCTTCATATTTCAAAAACATCTGAAGTGGGGACTCACAAAAGATTGCGGTGGCTATTTCTTTGATTAGAAAAATTACTTCTAATCATGGAAACATCCACTGCAAACTTACATGAGGCAGACTTTACACTGCTCACATGAGTAGGCCACTTCTATGAGCAATTCTTCCTCGGGCATAGCCAGGTTCTACAATAGTATCTGCATTGATGCTAAGATGGATGAACAAAGAATTTTAGACCTTAAGAAAACAATATAATTCGTTTCTAATTTAGGTGGCATTTTCCAGCAGTGGTACTCTCAATACTCAGGCTTTTTTCTACTAACTTCCAATACAGTGGTACCTCAGATAATTACTTAATTGGTTCTGGAAGTATGTACTTAATCTGAAGCGTACTTAACCTGAAGCAAACTTTCCCATTGAAAGTAATGGAAAGTGGATTAATCCGTTCCAGACGGCTCCGTGGAGTACTTAAATTGAAAGTACTCAACCTGAAGCGTACTTAACCCAAGGTATGACACTACTGTTTTATTTTCTGAAGGATCTCTTTTGTTAGTCAATTGATGGCTTAAATTTGCAGATGGGAGTATCACCTCAATTTTGCTGCTGATGTTTTCAGAGGTTTGTAACAGGTAATTTCATATTAGCACTGCAATCTTACTTCAAGAACCTTTTAAGAGTTCGCAAATAATGGAGAAGTGAGGTTAGAGGAGATATGAGAAAAGAGTATTTAAAATATCTCTTCCATATACAGTATATGGAAAATCAAATAATCAAATACACACACACACACACACACACACACACACACACACACACACACATATATATGAATGAAATCAAATAATAATGATCTCCTGGGAAGCACACCTGGCCGAAGACTGTTCTCAGAAGAAAGCCATTTACTTCTCTGGGAGATGTTTGTGGCTCCTGCAGTTTGAACACAAATAACACAAATAACACAAGTTTACAAAAGTAATCTCATACAAATGCAATTTCATGTTTTTTTTAAAATATATGAAACAGCAGGGAGCATTCTCACCAATCCATAGATGTGGCTAGAAGTGTTGTGGGTAGGCCAATTCTCGTGTCTGGGAATTACGAGTTCTGAGATGGGCTGTGCTCTCTCTGGAGGAGCAGCTTCACTGTGGGAGTTCGCCTTGATTTCATTCTGTCACTGAAGTCCCAAGTGAACCCAATCACAGTCCTCTTTCAAACACTTCTCCTGTAGTGCAGCTTTCCAGCCAAGTAAGGAGTACAAAAATGCATACATTGGGGTAAAGTGTCCGTAGAAATTGATATACTAGTGAAAACAATGTAAAAAATGCTTCAGATTAGGGGAAATTGGTTTCGGATATGTGTATATTAGGCAAAACGGCACACTAAAAGCTGTATATTAGGAGACATTGCACTAAAAGGCTGGTGGAATTTGATGAGGACTTTAAAAACCAACAACACAAAGTTACATGGAAATGTGGAATACTGAACTTCAGAATGGAAAAAAGGGGAAACTGCTAAATCGAAATTTGCGCATTTGCCTATCACTATCTGTGATATCCCATGGACTGCAAGAAGATCAAACCTATCCATTCTGAAGGAAATCAGCCCTGAGTGCTCACTGGAAGGACAGATCCTGAAGCTGAGGCTCCAATACTTTGGCCACCTCATGAGAAGAGAAGACTCCCTGGAAAAGACCCTGATGTTGGGAAAGATTGAGGGTACAAGGAGAAGGGGGCGACAGAGGACTAGATGGTTGGACAGTGTTGTCGAAGCTACCAACATGAGTCTGACCAAACTGCAGGAGGCAGTGGAAGACAGGAGTGCCTGGCGTGCTCTGGTCATGGGGTCACAAAGAGTCAGACACAACTAAATGACTAAACAACAAACAACATCTGTGGCTAGGAGTGCTTATGCCCAGCTTAGGCTGGTCCACCAGTTACAGATGTTCCTACACCAGGATAGCCTGGCCCTACTAGTCCATGCTCTGATGCACTGGTCTTCAACTGGGGGATTGGGACCCATTACTTGGTCACAGCCTGATCCCAGCTGAGTTGCAACAGTAACACCACCACCATGCAAAGATTTGGTAAAAAAGATCAAGAAATGGGTCTCCAAATGCATGTGTGAGTTAAAAGTGGGTTCTTAGTCTAGAAAGGCTGAAGGTACTTGCTCTAATGAGCTTCCATCTGGGCTACTGCAATGGTCACTAAGTGGGGCTGTCCTTGAAGACAGCCTGAAAGCTGCCGTTAGTTAGTGGATAACTTAGCTACTAGTGAGTTACCAGGACCAATTCGAAAACACATACAAAAATGTGTAAAATATAAAATATAGCAGCACTAAGCAAAACAAAACCATGGAAAATGCAGCAGAAATCACTGTTAAAATGCCTTCTGGAATAAAAAATAAATAACTGTTTTAGAACAAGAAAGGAGGGAGCTTGTTGGACTTTTCCGAGTTATACCAAAATCTAGAAAGGCAATCAAGTGCAGCAATGACTTCATAAACCATTATGGGCTTATTTTGCTGATCTTCCTCATTAAAATTTACTTCTTCGGATAAAATATGTACAGAGGAGCTGACACAGTCAAAGCTTGAATAGACAAGTCCTCTAAGAGGGTCTTATCAGAAAGAGATGTAGGATGTGTCTTACCAATTCTCCTGAGGAAGATGGGTGAAAAATGTCAGAGATTATTTAATAACTGCAGCACCTTATTGGTATTTGAAAAAGTGGAACAGTGATATCTTTCTGTCAAAGATAAAGGTGTCAAGAAAGGCCGTGCTTCACCTCTGTACATTTACATCAAACAACCTTTGATGAAACATTCACTGAGATAGCTAGAACACTGGTAGAGGAAAATTCATTCTGAATTGGACCAACCACGGGTTAGAGCTCAACGTCGAACCTACCAAGTGGCGAAAGTGCATCTGCAGAAAATAGCAGCAGTATACTCTTTCAGGTGGTTCGCAGTCTAATGGAACCACCTTCGCCATCAGGGCCTGTTGAGGATCCCAAGATCTCCTGCAATGATTTTGGAACGTTTTTTGCAGATAAAGTCGCTCAGATTTGGAAAGAGGTAGACTCCACCGTGGGAGTAGGGCCGGGGCAGGAGAGTGCTAGAGTCCTGTCTAGTCAAGTTGTGTGGGATCAGTTCCAATCTGTTACCTCCAAGGATGTGGACCGGCTGCTTGGACGAGGGAAACTGATCACCTGTCTCCTTGATCCATCCTGGCTCATAAAAGGAAGCCAGGAAGATCTGGTGGTGGGCTCTGCAGGGTGGTGAATGCCTCCCTCTGTGAGGGAGTCTCCCCAGACATGGTTATTAAAGGAGTGGTTATTAAATCTCTTCTTAAAAAAACATATTTGGACCCAATAGTTGGCCGATGTGGCCAACTATCATCCAGTCTCAAATCTTCCAGTCTTGGGCAAGATGGTCACTGAACAACTCCAGGCATGCCTGGAGGATGCAGATCATTTGGATCCCTTCCAATTCAGGCCTTAGCATGGGACTGAAATGGGGCAACTTCCTGGTCCTGAATGGGGCAACTGTGCCCCTGAAGGAGCAGGTGTGCAGCCTGGGAGTCATTCTGGACTCACAGCTGTCCATGGAGGCGCAGGTCAATTCTGTGCCCAGGGCAGCAGTCTACCACCTGGTATGCCAGCTGAGACCCTACCTGCCCACAGATTGTCTCGCCAGAGTCGTGCACAATCCGGTTATCTTCCCACTTGGACTACTGCAATGAGTTCTAAGTGGGGCTACTTTTGCAGGTGACTTGAAAACTACAACTAATCCAGAATGTGGCAGCTAGACTGGTGACTGGGAGTGGTCGCCAGGACCATATAAGACTGGTCCTATAGGATCTTCATTGGCTCCCAGAGTATTTCTGAGCACAATTCAAAGTGTTGGTGCTGACCTTTAAAGCCATAAATGGCTTTGGTCCAATATA
The DNA here is from genome assembly GCF_963506605.1 of Zootoca vivipara. Taxonomy (NCBI): domain Eukaryota; kingdom Metazoa; phylum Chordata; class Lepidosauria; order Squamata; family Lacertidae; genus Zootoca; species Zootoca vivipara. The sequence goes on from NC_083277.1 coordinate 51,075,889, forward strand.
CCTAAAGAAGCGTCTCCACCCCCATCATTCAGCCCAGACACTGAGGTCCTCCACCGAGGGTCTTCTGCTTGTTCCCTCACTACGAGAAGCTAAGTTACAGGGAACCAGGCAGAGGGCCTTCTCAGTAGTGTCGCCCTCCCTGTGGAGCACCCTCCCTTCAGATGCCAAGGAGATAAAGAACTATACTGTACAACTTTTAGAAGACACCTGAAAGAAGCTCTGTATAGGGAAGTTTTTAATATTTGATACTTTATTATGTTTTATTTATTCTGTAAGCCTCCCAGAGTGGCTGGGGAAACCCAGCCAGATGGGCAGGATATAAATGATAAAATGATGATGATGATGTACTGGCCCCCATCCTGTTAGAGTACAATCTTTTTTTACCACCTTTCTGGATATAACAATATCCAGAGTGTGGTGTTTAATCTGCTGTGCTAAAAAAAAATAATCACGGGTCTCATAGGATTGCCAAGGGACATGCTACAATCATTTGAGTGTTTCATTTGATTAGGACCATTTTATGAGATGAGCCAGTGACACTGCCAAGGCTAATTTTCCCCATTAACGTTCATTTTGGCAGCTGATGCATGTTCAAAAAGAGTAACTGCTGCAATCGATGCTTCCATGCTGAATCTCTGGAGCTATCTACACAGGAACTACTGGGCTTTCCAAAAAACCAGCATTTGTTTGAAATGGGATTGTTTCTCTGTTCCCACAATAATCAATATTGCACTGTATCCCCTGCTGGATAGGGGATACAGCGCAATACAGAAGGGGACGACAGAGGACGAGATGGTTGGACAGTGTTCTCAAAGCTACCAACATGAGTCTGACCAAACTGCGGGAGGCAGTGGAAGACAGGAGTGCCTGGCGTGCTCTGGTCCATGGGGTCACGAAGAGTCAGACACAACTAAACGACTAAACAACAACATCATCCCCTGCCGGAATGGCATGATTTCGTAGCAATGTTTAGAGCGGGTGGTTCATGAGAAGTGAATGGTGCTTTTCAGGTCATTGGGATATTCTTGCACATGTGCTATTTTTCTCGGGTTGATACACCTGCACACATGTGCAGAAGGTTCCCTGCACAGAGCATTTTGTGGGTATTGTCACTGAAGCCTCTTCCACAGGTATGTTCTTCTTTCTCAAACTCGATGCATGTACATTGTACAACTGGGCACATGCCCAGAGATTTTCTCCCTATCCAGGTTTTTTTTTGTCTTGTTTGCTGCTTTGCACATTCATCATGGGTCCTATGGAGATTGCTCCGACACCATCAAAGACAAGTTTTGACTCCTGCAAACACTGTGTATTGATCTTAAAGTATCAGGTATCGCAGACACCTGTCAAAAATCCATAAGCTAATGAAGAGATATCAGAAGCACCACCAGATCTCCACGGATTCTCATGCTTTCCACGATACCATGGTGCTCATATCTAATCTCAGAGATATGATAGACACCCAAAATGCCCTAAGTGATATTTGTATTGTATATTGTCAGTAGGGCTGGATATCCAGCCAGTGTTTTTGTCAGCCTAATTTTATCCCAGTGTCTCCTGCTGTTCAGCATTCTTGGTTTGCTGTGATATAAACCCTTTCTCACTCTTTGGTACAGTCTTCCAATCTGCTCCAGGACTAATTCCAATGTATCTATATGGGCCACTTTCCCCACTTCATCCCATGAATAAAAAGCTCTGAATACATTTCATTGGAATGTGTTATTTATTCTTGTTCAAGGGTAACTGGTCCCATGAATGGGATTTTGGATTCCTGCTGGACCCAACTCATGGTACTGCCTCTGAACAAGTCACATGAAAGACTTGTTCTGGTGTAACATTGCCACGGTGTGCATCCAAGGGAATTATTCCAAAAGCCATCCAGTGAATGCAGAATGTTGCACTTGAAATGGTTCCCAGACTCTGATTTTGGCTCAACCTTCAAGCCCTTTCAATAGGCAGTGGGCTGTTTGTGTTTTTGACCATTGATGTTTCTGGCAACCCTGATCCTGTTGAGACTAATTGACTGGGCTCCGATCCTGCGAAGACTTCTTGCGTCCCAACCAGCTCATAAAGAGATTGAGAGAGCATGCCCAGAGGCTTTGCATGGTTTTCTGTTAACCTATACTGGAACTAATCCTGCCCTAGATCTCCCCATGAGCTTCTCATTGCTTAGAACTCAATAGCCGATAGCTGATTTCAGGATCTGTAACACAGACTGGTTTTTTTAAAGGGCTTGGAGCATTCTATTGCACAGGAATCATAGATGATTCATCGAGGAAGTGACTTTTCTAAATACTGTTTTAGCCTCTTATTTGAAGCAGGACTAAGTTCCAAGAAAACAGTCAATTTCTTTTTTCTTCATGCTTAGACTTTCCCGGTAGTTTTTCACGGCAAAACGAACAGATGTGTCTAGCAGGGTATGGTGAAGGGTGATTCAGGATTTCAAAAGCAGAGCAGAGTTGAGTGCAAACAAAACCTTTGAAATGCACGAGTTGCACTTAAGAGTCACACAGCTTTGGACAAACATGGGTGTGTAGTAAAGAAAAAGTCACCATTGTGCATTTGAGGAGGAATCATTCTTAGAATTCAGCGAGATGAATATCCCCCCTTAGCAGAGGGGGAGCTGCTTCCCTGGGGTTCTATATACAACAATTTCTTACAGATCCCACACAACCAGTATATATGTACGATGATTAGGGGAGGCCTGGGGATGCAGCAACTGCAAGCTCAGAAACCAGCCCACTTCAACAGACTCATTTGCCAACATCTCCCCTGAAATTTGTAGGGAATTTCCCCACTAAAATGGGACCTGCTATATATAAGTACAGAAATGTCACCTAAGGAGGGAGCAAACAGCAAGCAGTCACAGATAAAAGTGATTAAGACAGAGGATGCCCAGATTTTCTTGGGTCTCGCTTATTTTTTACGGCAGCAAAAAGAAATCACCCGCGAGGCTCCAGATGCATCAAAGTCTGAAACATCACAGCACAAGCTACAAATGCATCATGTGAGCTACATAAGCGATGGAAAGTGTCTAAATCGGGGGGGGGGGAGTCTTTGAACTTTTTCCTTTCAACAAAATACTGTGAAATTAAGGTTGGCCACACACCAAGGCTCTCTCACACAAAATTGTTTAGACCCACTTATGACTAAGAGCAGATGTCAAGACAGTGTGAAGTGGTGCACTATTTGAAAATGTGTAGAGAGCTACATTAACATACGCAAACTGCACATCTGGATTATACCTGTGGCTGAAGAAGCAGAAAATACCACCACAAAGGCTCTTAATCAATTGTGGTCCTTCACTAATAATCAGTGGCTGAGATCCTCCATATTAACCAGAATGCTAACGAAAGACTTATTCACACGGGCAATCTTTAAAAATCCTCATACTCACTCAACAAGCAAAACATAGCACTGCTTTGAGGAAGTTTGTTGTTGTTGTTTTGTATTTCTGGACTGTGGTTAATGGAGGCGCCTTCTTTTTCCCAGGAAGCCAATATTGATGAATTACGAGAACTGGAAAATGCAAATAAGGGTAATCTCCATTCTGAATCAAGCCTATCTGAATCAGACTAATGATAATTTCAAAGTCATCTACCACATGCCTGTTTAGAACCTAAGAAAAGCCCTCCGGGATCCAACGAAAGACCTGATCTATTTCAGTGACTTGGGTTTCCCCCAGTGGCCAAACAGATGCCTCTGGGGAAGCACACAAGCAGGGTATGAGCTCAATAGGCATCACACACAGCAACTTGTATTCAGCCTAGTGCTGCTTCTGAACCTGAAAGTTGCATACTGCTATCACAACCAGCAACAGCCTTATCATCCATTAATTGGTCTAATCTGCTTTTAAAGCCATTTATGCTTAGTGGCCATTGCCACAATGTGTACTTCTTTTATAGGTAGGCTGAACCTATCTAAAGAATTCTCTTCTAGGTGGAATTCAGTGCAGCACTATGTGGGTTACTATAGGGCTTCCCCCACCACCACCACCACACACCCCACCCTCTAAACTTGTTCTGCCCCCCCCCAATCTTACAGGCAAGATTTAGAGGTGAGGTGCAGCAGGAGGAGAGGGAGTAAAGTTCCATTGCATGAGCAGACCTTATTCTGTGCACACAACTTAGTTGAGTCCCAGCCTCTGTCTCCCAAAGATAATCCAGGCAGCCCCCGAGCCCCGTGGTTTATTGGGGAATGACAGAAAACAGAAAAATATGACATAGTCCACAGATGGCCAATGTGGTACTCTGCCATCAGCTGAGCCTCTTGGGCTTGCTGATCAGAAGGTTGGCGGTTTGAATCCCCGCGATGGGGTGAGCTCCCGTTGCTCTGTCCCAGCTCCTGCCAACCTAGCAGTTTGAAATCATACCAGTGTAAGTAGATAAATAGGTACCGCTGCGGCAGGAAGGTAGATAGCATTCCCATGTGCTCCGGCCTCCATCCCGGTGTTCTGTTGTGGCAGAAGTGGTTTAGTCACGCTGGCCAAAAGACCCAGAAAGCTGTCCGTTGACAAACGCCAGCTCCCTTGGCTTGAAGCGAGATGAGCGTTGCACCCCATAGTTGCCTTTGACTGGACTTAACCGCCCAGGAGTCCTTTACCTACCTTTTACCTTACAAATGCCAACACCTTCAGCTGGCATGGCCAACCGAGAGGGATGATGCAAGCTGAAGTACAGCAACATCTGGAGAGCACTATGTTGGCTACCCCAAGACCAGGGTTGGCCCACCCATGAGGCAGGTTGAGGCCATGGCCTCAGGCAGCAGATCCTCCTCAGGCCCTGAGCAGCCCCCTCCTATGCAGCTGCACCACCTCCTCCTCTGCGGTCACACCCTGACACGGCCCTGCCCCCACTCCTCCTGCGTGGGTGCTCTACTTATGCGCCACAGGTGGCGGTGCAATGGCAGTGGGCAGGGCAGCTTTACCTCAAGCAGCAAAACGTCCCAGGCTGCCCCCGTCCAATACAGTCAGTTCTAACAAAAGTTGTAATTGAGAGCACACATTAAATGCAATGGCTTTGGAGAGCCACATACACACACTTTCCCAATTGGATGAAGCAACTGGGGAGACATACTGTGGTTCTCCTAGGTGTTTGGAGTAAAAATAAAAGTCTCTGCAATCCTAATCAACCTTACATAGAAATAAGTTCTATGTTGTGGACTCCAGTCTGTAAAAACTTCTGCTATACTAAATTTGTGGCTTAGTGTTAGAAATGAATGAGAACAATTTGAGAACAGTGTCAAAGCTCATGGTCAGCTCGAAGTATTCCTATATTTAAATTAAATCCAATAAGGCAAAGTGAGCAATGCCTACGTTCTCACCCACCCACCTCAACTACGGACGAAAAGAGGAAATTCTAGTGTTGTGCGGTGGCATTTCTTTCCCTAGACTGCCAAAACTTTTCAACACTAATTAGGCAAAGCTATCTGAGGAAGGAACTGAGATGTGAGCGGCATCTTGCTGCCGATACCGATGTTGTCCCAGAACGCACCAGGCCTGCATCTTGAAATCATCCTTGGTGACGGTAGCAGGTGGCTGTCGAATTTCAGCTGGAATTCAATTTGGAAACAATGGCCCCCTGATCCTAATTAACTCATTTCCTCTTGGCGCTTTACGAGATGGGGCAGTCAGATATTAAAAGAGACACATTAACCAGACTGGGCCTGCCACGTGTCCTGCGTCTCCCCACCCTCATGTGTCTGTTCACACACGTCACGTTATTATAGCCACATCAGTGCTGCTCTCCTCGCTCCAGTTAATGCTTTATGGCCTACTTCGGCGCTCCCTGGCAACAGTATCCATAACCTGAAGGGAACTGCCGGAGAAATGAATCACATTCCCTCTTCTCCCTTTCTTACCTCCTCGCCACCCTGCTCTGTGTCAGTTTGCTGAGGGCTTCCTTCAGATAATGAGCCCATGAGTTGGTTGGATGAATCAGAGAACCTGCACTAACCAGCTCGCTTTGGCTAGGGGCCTTGGCTTTCCACTTTCAGAAAGGCAGTTTAATGTTTGATCGGGCAGTAGAAAGGATTAGGCTTTAACTCTGTGCCTTTTAAATAAAAATAAAAATATATTGAACCAGAAAATATTTTTAACCTGAGGGAAGATTCCCATAAAAAGCGCTTCAGCTATTTTCCCATGGAACGATCACTTCCAGACACACACTGCCTCAGGCCACATCCTCCCCATGCGTTTAAAGTATTATACCACCCTAAGTGCCGTGGCTTCCTTCAAAGGATTCTGGGAAGTGCGGTTGTTAAGGGTGATGAGTTTTGTTAGGAGTCCCCTATTCCCCTCACAGAGCTATAGTTCTCAGAGTTGCAGGGGAAGAGGGATTGATTGTTGGTTTATGTTTGTGTTGGTTGAATCACTGTTATTAAAGTGAGCAAAACAGGCTTTCCTTGTAATCTGAATTAAAATTTATTGCTTATAATGAGGTTTGGGAACTTGTGGCCCCCCAGGTGTCTCAACTCCAACTCCCATCAGCCCTAGCCAGTATGGTCAACAATAAGGGAAGATGGGAGGTGCAGTCCCTCAACATCTGGAGGGGGCACAGGCTGACTCATAACTATAATTCATCAAAATAAAGCATGGGAGATAGACATTACAGTATATAATGAATGGCATGAGGAATAACACAAATTAATTAAGCACAGTTCAATAAAAAACAAATTCATTAAAAGCTGGCAGTCAACTAAGTCAAGTTCAATCAGATACAAATCTGCATTTAAAATTCTATTATACCAGATTTGGTTTTATAAGTAACTGTTAATCGTACCAAATACTGTAAAACATACAAAAATAAACATGAAGTTACCAAGCTTCTCCAGTGCAGTCTTTTATATTGGCTATATAAAATTGGCTCATACCTTGACTAGTGCCAATATGAAGCTAGCAATTCTTCTCTGTATCTCGATATCCTTATTTGAAAAGCAAAAAAGAAGAAGAAGGGGAGGTTCTGCATTTGTGAAATTCAATTGCTATCAAGACTCTCCCCCTCTTCCTTCATTCGCTTAAGTCCCATTTTGTAAAGCCCTACCATTCTGCCATTTCATTGTACTCCGGCACGGCTGCGATTTCTCCAAATTCCAACCAACAATCTAGGATTGACTGTGGCAACACACAACATGGAGCTGCCCTTAAAAAGATGCAGCTCGTGCAAAACATGGCAACAGCCTGCTGCTTCCTGGGCTCCACCAGCTGCGCTGCCTGCCTGCTGACTTCTGTACCCAGCCTCTGCATCAGTGGAGGCTGGTCTTTTGGGGGAAATAAGGCACTGACCCACCAACTTCAGTCCGCCTGCAATTGCTCCACTCCTGCCATGTCCCTTCTTTCTTACAACCAACCTAGAGGGCACAGATCAAGCCAAGAGTTAAAGCCTAGATGCCTGTAGGAAAGCTGTATATAGGATCTAAGCGCAAGAGCATTCTCCCTCCCTGCAGTTTCCAGCAACTGTTATTCAGAAACATTCTCTGGAGGCAGAGCATCACCATCATGGCTAGGAAACATCCATAGCTTTGTCCTCCGTGAATATGTCTGATCCTTTTTGAAAGGTATCTATGTAGGTGGTTATCACTGCTAAGGCTGGGCAATATCTGGTTTTCAACATTGTGATATATCACCATATAGATAGATAGATAGATAGATAGATAGATAGATAGATAGATAGATAGATAGATAGATAGATATAGATAGATATCACACACACACACACACACACACACACACACACACACACACACACACACGGGTGGCACTGTGGTCTAAACCACTGAGCCTAGGGCTTGCCAATCAGAAGGTCGGTGGTTTGAATCCCCACAACGGGGTGAGCTCCCGTTGCTCGGTCCCTGCTCCTGCCAACCTAGCAGTTCAAAAACACACCAAAGTGCAAGTAGATAAAGAGGTACCGCTCCGGTGGGAAGGTAAACAGCATTTCCGTGCGCTGCTCTGGTTCGCCAGAAGCGGCTTTGTCATGCTAGCCACATGACCTGGAAGCTGCTCCCTCGGCCAATAACGCGAGATGAGCGCCACAACCCCAGAGTCAGTCACGACTGGACCTAATGGTCAGGGGTCCCTTTACCTTTACCTTTAAATATCACAATATGATGTCTGAAATAAGGATGGAGCTATGTAGAAGGTGCTGTGGTCTAAACCACTGAGCCTCTTGGGCTTGCCGATCAGAAGGTTGGCGATTCAAATCCCTGCCATCCTAGCAGTTCGAAAGCACGCCAGTGCAAGTAGATAAATAGGTACTGCTGTGGCAGGAAGGTAAACGGCATTTCTGTGCTCTCTGGCACTTGTCACAGTCCTCCGTGCGCCAGTAGCGGTTTAGTCATGCTGGCTACATGACCCAGAAAGCTGTCTTTGGACACATGCCAGCTCCCTCGGCCTTTCACTGGACTTAACCATCCAGGGGTCATTTACCTTTTACCTTTACCATATTGGCTGGCTTCACAGTTTTTCCCACATTGTGATTTTTCCACAGCACACAAACACATATGCATGCGTGCACGCACACACATAATGATTTGCAATATATCGGCAGGTCAAAAATTATGAACCCGATATCATAATATGGACTTCAAACTGGTTTTGGATGATATATTGATATATCGCCCAGCCCTAATCACTGCCTCCTTTGGTAGTGAGTTCCAACAATGTGCTGTGTGAATAACTATTTTTTTTTTACCTGTTCAGAGAAGCTGGCTATCACCTTTATCCTCCTTGGTCTTGCCCTTGAAGAACACAGCAGTGAAGGGGGCAAAATTAGAATTGGTTGCTCTGCTTCCACTTATTGTTTGCCTCTGCCCCACCAGCCCCAATGGGCACCAGCCACCAAGGTAGCACCATAAGGGCTTCTCACCTCTACCTGCCCTGCTGCTTATTAACAGCTGCAGTCCAAATCTTTGCCCAGGCTGTATCTGCCTCTATGAGGGTAAAGACAGAGAGCAGAAACTTCCCAGTGTGGGAATTTCCTCTCAGGAGAGACCTGTCAGAGCCCCACCCGGCAAGTGTTTAGAATTCAAATAAAAAATATGCCATGTTTGTTTGTTTGTTTGGGCATTTTAAACTCACTCTCCGAAGGGTTCTCACAGAGGCTAAAAACCAGAATTAGATAAACCAGATTTAAATATACAGTGGTACCTCGACATCTGAATGACTCGACTTCTGAAGGTTTTGACTTACGAAGTCGGCAAACCCAGAAGTCTTTTCACTGCGCGCGCATTCTGCGCCTGCGCAGAAGCGGCGCGCACAGTCCACGCATGCGCAGAAGCGCAAAACCGCACTTCACGCATGCGCAAAACGGACACTTCGACAACTGAAGACTTACGAAGAGCACCGCGGAACGGATCGCCTTCGTAAGTCGAGGCACCACTGTATCTATCTATCATCTATCTATCTATCTAATCTATCTATCTCTATCATCTATCAATGTAGAGCATGAAAAGCTGAAGAGCAACAAAATAGATGCTAAACAAGTTAAAACCAGAGCTGAGCAGGGATAAACACCTGTTGACACTTGCCGCCCTCATACTAACTTTCTCACAACACACCTGGTGGACCCTTTATCAAGGACAGAAGGGAGTGCAGACTGTATCAGTTGCTTCTGGTATGTATTGGGTCACATCATGTGGAGGGGTGGTGGTGGAACACCTGGCCTAGCGGACACACCTTTGTTTGTCCGCATAAAGGCTGAGAAAACCCACATTTTCCAAACTAGTCCTGGAACAGACATTGGAATTAAAATGTCATGGAGAGAGTCAAAATGTATGAACCAGCTGTGCATTTTTTGAGCCATCTGTGAGGGTGGCAAAGATAGAAAGGCAAGCTGGTAATTGCCAAAGCAAAGCTTTCTGTCGAAAGGGTACAGGCACTATTTCCATATTTTATTGCCCCTGTATTTTTCCAAGGAAAGTTGTGTTTCTAGAGTAAACTAGCTTGCTAGTCATTGATCTATTATTGATTTATTATTTCTATGGGTTAACCATCACTCTGCCATATGGTTCTTGAGCATGGCCTACTATGGAAAGGTGAAATACACATGAACGATGCTGATGATGTGCAATGAAAGTTTAGAACAAATTATAAAGGGCAGACAGGCAACTAATACAATAAGAGGAATAAAACCTGATAAGATAAAAGCAATGCAAAGTAAAAATAAATAAATCTAATGACACCCATATCCATCTTTTCATGTGGAGAGTAGCTTTGTCCAGAAAAACAACTTTTATATTTCCTTGCTGCTTTCCTCCATTTTAGTTTCTTTTTAAAAATCATGTTTTACAACTGGATAGAATCAGGCATGAGTCATCATCAAACAGTTGCTCCACCTTACAGTTAAGATAAGGTACTAAACGCCAGCATTGACATGGTACAAAATAAGCAGGGGGGCAGATCAATATTCACTTGTATCTTGTTTCAAACAATAACTCAATTCAGCTACACACCAGATGGCAGACAGTTAACATCAGGCCCACATTTCATCTGAGGGGGGTGTTGCCACCGCTTCAACAAAAACAAGAAACTAGGTCTTTTATTTATGTCATTAGCCCTTGAGTTTCTGAGCCTTTCAAAATGAATAGCAGATGCAGGGGAACCCAAACTGCAGCTTCAACTTCTTACCCCCACTGTGGTCCTGCCCTTGCTTCTCACCAATAATGGATGTGGTGGTAGGGTGACACCATTCACCTGACTGCCTGGCAGGTAGGTCACTGGGAATGTGAGAAGGAGATCAGCACAGTGCAAACGCACAAGCAGGATCATTGGATTGTCTCCGCCAGGGGTTTGCACTGCCGCGGCTTCCCTGCTACCTTGTCCCTCCCTTTCTTCTTTTGGGTAAGCAAGGAGGACTCAGCTGTCAGGAGGTCAGGTGAGCAACGCCACCCCTGGCCATCTGCTGCTGATCTTCATAATGGGGAGAAAGCTTCCATTGGCGTCAAAGACCAACAGGTTACTGTGTAAATTTACCATCCAGGCAAAGAAGCTCTGCTTATATTTGATGGATCTAGCAGTTACCAGCATAAGAAGGCATCTCTCTCCATTCCACCCTCTATTTGTAACATGCAGCAATGCTTCCGTTCTGCTGCAGTTCATCTTCCACCAAAAACTACATCATCTCAGAGTCCACGGAGGGTTTATGTAATTAATTGTATACGTTACATAAATTATGCTGTTGTTGCACTATTCCACCCCATTCATTTCATTTTAATGCAAAGGAAACACAATGCAAAACATAATCAATTACTTACCGTTAGCAGACTGAAAGCAACGACAACAGCAAATGCTGATCGTATTCACTGAATTGATTCACACACTGGACATGGGATGAATCAGCAAATGCCAGCCATTTCCGCTCCATTTCCCATTTTTGTTAGAATTCTCCAACATTCCTACTAGCAGCTAAAGTGAGTAAAATTTATCTTGCAAAGCAGAGCACGCCTGCAGAAGTCTGCTTTCCAGAGCCAGAGGTGAGCTCTTTGGGAGCTGAGGTTGAGCAAAGTGTGTCTTAATTAACCTTCAAATGAGCTGATGTCTTGTGAGGATCTTTGATTTTCTCTAGGCCCTCGAGCACTTTAAAGCTACTCCAATTAACTTGAAAATGCTCTGCAGAGCAGAGCGCTGAAAAAATTGGTCAATAATAATGGGCAACCAGGCAAAGCAACCCAGGGGAGCAGTAGAGCTCAACAGAGCTCAGCTGTGTGGCGAATCCACTGCCATGTTCAAAGTGCTGTTGCTTCCTGTCATTTTTTGTGACACAGCAGAGCAGCCAGAATTGTCCCCCTCTCTGGAGAATGCAAGGGCTCAGGGCCTGCAGATTTAAGAATGGGCCTGCTGAGCCCTTCCCCCATAGGGCCCTGTTTCAGGACTCTGTGCCAGCTCTAGAGCCCGCACTAAAATCCTAAGCCCTTCCAGCCCCAAGGATGGGGGAGGGGGTTAGGATTGCAGCCTTCACGAAACTTTCAGGCGCACGCACATGAAGACGCCCACCTTTTACGTAATTTTGCCGCGTAAACACGTACTCTGTGACAAGAAGGCATTTCTAAACAAGCAGTGAGTAGTTGCTTGGGTATGAATGCATGCCATTTGTATTTGAGTTGCGCAACTGCGGTCAACATGAATGGCATGCCAAGTGTGAAGTGTTGCTTAGCAGAACCACAACTTAAGATTTCAAATTCCAAAGGAGGCACTCAAAGAGATTTCTAACACATACAACAGCTAGGCTTCTCGTACAACACTGACCTCCTGAACTGTTGCTTCGAGATTACAGATGGTTCTCTCCCATTGTGGCAATGGGCATAATTTCGTTAAGGCCAGATAATAATCTTCTTGGAGCATTGGGTTTTAAGCCTTGAGATACAAAGGTCTCAGACTCGTTTTATCCCATTTAAAAATGTATCTAGTTCAGCCATTTTTCCGTTCACTATACATTTAATGTTTCTGCTCTCTCTTTGTACACTAGGATGAGGTACAGTGGAACCTCGGTTTATGAATTTTCGGTTTATGAACGCCGCAGACCCATCTGGAATGGATTAATTCACTTTCCATTACTTTCAATGGGAAAGTTCACTTCAGTTTATGAACAGACTTCCGGAACCAATTACACCCATGCTTCGGGTTAAGTACGCTTCAGGTTGAGTACTCCGCGGACCCGCCTAGAACGGATTAACCCACTTTCCATTACTTTCAATGGGAAAGTTCGCTTCAGTTTATGAACGCTTCAGTTTATGAACAGACTTCCGGAACCAATTGTGTTCATAAACTGAGGTACCACTGTACTGACAAAGCGAAGCCTGGTTGCAGAACTTTGCTGTGGGATGCAGATGGAATTGTCATTACACGCCATAACTGTTATTTACTCCTACATGAGCACCCTTTCGTATTGCCAGAAGTGATTTTCTCGTCCAAATAGCATATTATAGGAATACATCTCAGATTGGATGTGATATTTTTTATTTTTTTATTTTTGCAGCCTTTTGTTTCCCTCCCATGTTGGCACCACGGTAGCTGTTTTTGTTGTATTTTAAAAAGAAAGAAAGAAAGAGAAATCACACTAAAGTGACATGTCTGAAATACTGTATTTATAGCGCCAGCTGAAGTTCCAATTTGAATCCCACAAGGTTGTGTGGGAGAACATTTCCTAACAAAGTTGCACTGAAGCAATTTGCAGCTCTGGCAAAGCATCAAAAATGAGCAGTTTGTGGCAGAAGCAGCAGCATTAAAGAAGCCATAGAAATCTGTGTATCAGATGTTTGTTAACAGCAAGCACGGTGCTTTAAAGGGTTGCCGCCTCCCCTCTTTTTATGCTTCCTACGTTTACATATTTCTTGATCCCTCCAATTGGCAGCTTGGATGAGAAGGAGGGAAACCCTCAACACTGCTTTGCATTGTTTTCATATGCCTTAAAAAGAACCACATCAAGGCTGGATTCATAGGCAGTTTCAGATTTTATTTCCCGGGAAATTTACAGCCGGGCTTTGTGTGTGCTGTGTGGAAGTGCAGAATGTGACGCTGAGCAAAGCTATCATCTTCGTGGGGATCTCATCTTTGGTGTTTTAAAAAGGCGGGCATCTAGTTATTATGGCTGTGGGCAATTCTCCTGCAATATCTGGAGACAGAAATGTGGTTGGACAACATTTGTCCAACCACATGGGGCTTCAGTGTGTTACCTACCTCCTCATGCAAAGGTGGAGAACCTGCCCTTCTGATATCGCTGGAAGCCAGCTCCCAAACAGCTTGGTTAGGAATGATAGGAGTCTACCAAACTCTGGAGGGTGTCAGGTTCTCCATTGGTATCTCCTCATCACTAGCAGAAGTCAAATATTTTTTGCAGGTGTATAATTTCTATGGAGGCAGTGAGAGATTATACTTTCTTGGGTTCCATGCAGATGGTGACAGCAGTCATGAAATTAAAAGGCGCCTGCTTCTTCGGAGAAAAGCAATGACAAACCTAGACAGCATCTTAAAAATCAGAGACATAACCTTGCCGAACAAAGGTCCGTATAGTTAAAGTTATGGTTTTCCCAGTCGTGATGTATGGAAGTGAGAGCTGGGCCATAAAGAAGGCTGATCGCCGAATAATTGATGCCTTTGAATTATGGTGCTGGAGGAGACTCTTGAGAGTCCCATGGACTGCAAGAAGATCAAACCTATCCATTCTGAAGGAAATCAGCCGTGAGTGCTCACTGGAAGGACAGATCCTGAAGCTGAGGCTCCAATACTTTGGCCACCTCATGAGAAGAGAAGACTCCCTGGAAAAGACCCTGATGTTGGGAAAGATGGAGGGCACAAGGAGAAGGGGACGACAGAGGATGAGATGGTTGGACAGTGTTCTCGAAGCTACGAACATGAGTTTGACCAAACTGCGGGAGGCAGCGGAAGACAGGAGTGCCTGGCGTGCTATGGTCCATGGGGTCACAAAGAGTCTTATTATTAATCATCATCATCATCATCATCATCATCATCATTATTATAGTAGTAGTAGTGATGGACACCTACAGTAGCTCTGCATCATCATCATCATTATTAGAATAAAAATGAAAACAACAACCCAGTAGCCCCCTCCCCACTAAAAACAAATTTTAAAGGGGCATAGGATGTAAATCAGATCAACCAAAGGCCTGGTTAAAAAGGAATATTTTTGCCTGGCGCCTAAAGGTGTATATAATGAAGGTGCCAGGCTAACTTCTCTGGGGAGAGCATTCCACATAAAGAGATTGTCTGCACTCGAACTCATGACATCATTTTATGAAGTGATCGGTCTGAGATTACCACCTTGTCTTGAATGCCAAACCATTCTCTGCATAAGCCACCACTCGCTAATGAGAGCTAATTTAGCACTAAGTTAACTTGAGTTCACTTAGCGCTCAGTTCTGAGTCAAGGCCCTGTTCCAAACCTAAGGATCCATGAGCAGGAGATACAGGATTTCATGCATAGGCTATTCACAGGGCTTCTTGGATGCAAGGACTGCTGAGCCTGCAGAACAAAAGAAATGCACGAGCCCTTTATTAACCTGCCCACTTTACAATGAGTATGTGGAATGGTAATAGTTCACACACAGAATCTTAATTCTTTTTTAAAACATTGGTCTAGAGTGGGGATGAGCAAATCTGTCAATTTCATTTTCTATCAGTTTCTCATTCTCCCAATCTTACGTTAAGTTCTTCATACATGTATTTCCATATCAGTTTACTTTGTCTTTTTTTAAGGGCCTCATGAAAATTCACCAGCCTTTTAGTGTGAAATCTTCCCAATTACACATTTTTTTTGCATGCAATTTGCCTCATACACATTTTTGCAAGACAATTCCCCTTCATGTAATGCATTTTTATGTGTTATTTTCCCTAATATATGCATTTTTATGCGTATGTAACCCCATACATTCATTTTTCCACACATTACTTGTACAGTGGTACCTCGGTTTAAGAACAGTCCAGTTTAAGAATCATTTGGTTTACAAACTCTGCAAAACCGGAAATAGTGTCTTGGTTTGAGAAATTTACCTCAGTCTAAGAACGGAATCCGAACGGTGGAAGAGCACCTATGGCATGAGGCCTCATTAGGGAAAGTGCGCCTCAGTTTAAGAACGGTTTTGGTTTAAGAACGGACTTCCGGAACGGATTAAGTTCATAAACCGAGGTACCACTGTACAGTGGACCCTCCATATACGAATTTCATTTGTTCCGGGGGTCCGTGCGCACCCGCTTCTGCGCATGCACGCAAAGCGCTTCTGTGCATGCACACACAGCGAAACCCAGAAGTATACACTTCCGGGTTTGCCGCGTTCGTAACCTGAAAGTTTTGTAACCAAAGCGGTACGTAACTGGAGGGTCCACTGTATTGGAAAACTGCATTGCAAAATTCAGAGAAGTGCAAATGTAAAAGGATGGCTGTGTTTCTGTCCGTGTTTTGTTTTGATAAGTGCAGATTCGGTAGGTTCGTCATTAAATGAGAACTGAACTGAATCCCTCACATCGCTTTTCCAGAGTATGAGCAGTCCTATGTAAACTGTGCAATACATATCCGCTAGATAACTGATGTATGTAAATAAGCTCTGCAAAGTGTGTAGATCAGGCACCCCCAAACTCTGGCCCTCCAGATGTTTTGGACTACAATCCCCATCTTCCCTGACCACTGGTCCTGTTAGCTAGGGATCATGGGAGTTGTAGGCCAAAACATCTGGAGGGCCGCAGGTTGGGGATGTCTGGTATAGATCGTAGGACTAAATCAGAGAACACTGATTGCCAGGACCTGCTCAACACATTTTGGCCCCTGAGGCAAACCACGCCATCCACTACCCCTCTCCAGGAAAGAAGCTGTGAGTGAAGGTCTACATCAGGAACAATAAAGATCTACATCAGCATCTGCTGCCCCTGTGGATCCTGCCACCTGAGGCAGTCTCCTCCCCTTGCCTCCTGGGTGGGCCGGCCCTGCTGATTGCCGTGTGAAGTGTGGAAAGCAAAACCATGTCTATGAAGAAAAACTTGCAAGCCGGCTGATTCTAATAAGAACCTGGGCCTCTGTGTAATGTTTCCTGAATGTCTTGCTAAATCAATGATCATGATTAAAGAATGTCAGAACATATGAGAAGTCCACACAAATTTCCAGGTATTATGTCCCATCTATATAACATGAATTGTGTGTAATTTAATGTTTCAGTTCCTCTGACTCAAATCAGTGTTAATCGCATGACTCAGGGACACACGGTGCTGGCAGCAGACCAAACTTTAGATTACGGTTTCCTTCTTTAAAAAGAGGAAGCTGTAGCTGTTTCGGTTTCCTTCAGCAGGACCACAATGTGCCTGATAGAATCGCAACTATTGGCTTGGCCCCTCTCGCCTCCAGCTCACTTCAGACAAGGGTTCTTCTCATGTTGCGCTCAAAGAGAACTAATTTTGTGTTCAGCAGCAGCGATGCTGCGAGAGATGAAGGAGCTTGCCTGCCTCCTGCTAGTTCCTTTCCTGGTCCTTCTGCTCAGTCTCCTTACCCACCTACTGGAGTGGCCACTTGCCTATCACCAAAAAGGAAAGCAAAGGGGACTCCGATTTGCATAAAAGGTGCATGCGTTAATCTGATGTGTAGACGCCATGATAGAAATACAGTGCATCTCAACTCCAGCCGCAGTGAGTCTTCACCACTGATCTGGACAGCAGGGAATGTGGGGCAGCGAGCTCAGAGCTGCATGGGCAAACCGGGAGAGGCAATTCGGTGCCCTTTTGGGTGCCACCACAACATAGGAGCCAACTCCTAGGGGCCGAGGTCTCTTCTCCCCCCCATAAAATATTTGAGGGGGCCACACCCCCAAGGTTGATGGACATTCAAATGGTGTATGTGATTGATTATGTGGGTTGGGGCTTATCTGCCCCCTCCCAATTGTTTTATTCAAGTTGGCACATCTGCACCACAGCTTTAACCTCATTGCTACCCTGCCCTGCCACCTCACTTTCCCAGAAAGTGGTAGAAACCCCAGTGTTGCTCAGCAGCATGGCCCTAGCACCCTGGCTAGCTGCTCCTGCTTTGGGTGCCTTCGATTCCTGCATTGTAAGAGGGTGGACTAGATGACCCTTGGGGGTCCCTTCCAGCTCTACAATTCTATGATTCTATTAATCTATGTGCCCTGCCCTCCCTTCTTCATGGCAGCTTTTTGAGTAGAGGACTCATTCAAATAGAGGAGTGGCTTGCACAAAGCGGGACATGTGGCCACCACATCACCTTCTGGGAGGGGCACTTGTTGTAATTATTATTATTTTATATCCCAGCTTTCCTCCAAGGAGCTGGCTGTACATAGCTCTCCTTCCCATTCTGTCTTCACAAAACCCTGTGAGGTAGATTAGGCTCAGAAGTGGTGGCTGGCCAAAGGTCACTCAGTGAGTTTCATGGCAGAGTGGGGATTTGAACCCAGGTCTCAGTCCAGCATTCAAACCACAACACTACACCACACTGGCTCTCCATGGGTCAGTGTGCCTGGTTGCTAATCAGAAGGTTGGTGATCGAGCCCACCCAGAGACGACTGTGGGCAGGATTCCTGCATTACAGGGGGTTGGGAAAGATGGTCTTCAGTTTCCCTTCCAACTATGGTTCTATGATATTTCTAGGATATATTTCCACCTTGCCACAGCAGGCAGAGACGGGTGAGTTCTGGGGAAAGTGCTGGCAGGAAGCAGAACCTTGCTCAAGTTCTTGGGGCATGGCTGCGAGACCTAAAGCTGACGCAAAGTTCTCCACGTTGCAACTGGTCAGCCTTGATCCTACAGCTTCAACAAGTGTCCCCCATGTATCTTCAGAGTGTAATTAGGATCATGAAAAAGCTAACCATGAAGACACCATGTGATTCTCCACCCCCCACCCCACCCCTGCTTGCAATCAAACAGAAAGAGATTATGGAGAACGGAGTAACTTAGCATAAATGTTAACGAGCTGCTTCTCTGCCCAGGCACATTTTAAAACAGGCCAATTATTTTGCTCAAACGTCTGAAGCTGTCGTGTAGCTTTTGATATAAGCCTTTTCTTTTATTTCTGAGCGGTGGAAAAGTGCTAAGCTAAATATTTCATTCTCCCTTAGTTCTTTTCCAAACAGCTGAAACATTTGGCCTTAGCAATAGGGGGAAGCTGAGCATGCTTAATTTCACGTGAAAAATCAATGGGATAGGATAGATAGTGCACCATTAAGCACCTCAGTCCCATTCATTTCAAAATGATCAGTGTGGTTGGCTTTCTTTGGAAGGGTTTCCAGATACCCTTATTTTAAGGGAGATGAGGGCCGCAACTTGTTCCAGGGCACATATTCATTTATTTGGAGATCAAGTCAACATTATGTTCTCCTGTATATTGTATTACATCTTGCCAAAGAGTAGGTTAATAAGTGGGTGTTTTTTATCAGCAGAAAACTACAGGACTGCTGGATTTCACAGAATAGCTAGAGATAGCCCAAGTGCTTCTTGTTTTGGGTTTCTTCTAGGCCTGTCTGGAGAGAGGCCGAAGGATCTTAGCTTTGCTTTACAGAATAAAATTTTAGCATGGGTGGGTTACATAAGACAGCATCTTAAAAAGCAGAGACATCACCTTGCCGACAAAGGTCCGGATAGTTAAAGCTATGGTTTTCCCATTAGTGATGTATGGAAGTGAGAGCTGGACCATAAAGAAGGCTGATCGCTGAAGAATTGATGCCTTTGAATTATGGTGCTGGAGGAGACTCTTGAGAGTCCCATGGACTGCAAGAAGATCAAACCTCTCCATTCTGAAGGAAATCAGCCCTGAGTGCTCACTGGAAGGACAGATCGTGAAGCTGAGGCTCCAATACTTTGGCCACCTCATGAGAAGAGAAGACTCCCTGGAAAAGACCCTGATGTTGGGAAAGATTGAGGGCACAAGGAGAAGGGGATGACAGAGGACAAGATGGTTGGACAGTGTTCTCGAAACTACGAACATGAGTTTGACCAAACTGCGGGAGGCAGTGGAAGACAGAAGTGCCTGGCGTGCTCTGGTCCATGGGGTCACGAAGAGTCGGACACAACTAAACGACTAAACAACAACAACAATGGGTTACATAAATGGCTTGTTTTCTCACCTTGTCAAGCCAACATCTTAAGAGTGGAGACTCACATGGTTTAACAGGCCACCTTCGGAGTAAATTGAGACAGTGGGCAGCCAGCATGCATGGGAGTTGAGTTCACCTACCAGTTAAAATGGGCACTGCCACCTGTTCCCTGCTGAAATGCTGCCCTCAAGGATGGCTCTGAGCAGTGCCGCTGCTGCAAATGACGAAAATACTGTGCAGTCATGGGGTCGGGCATCATCAGCATTGGGTCAAGGGCCCCTGAAGTCTGGCGCCGGCCCTCACATTAGAGATCCTGGAGAGGTTTATCCACCCAGTTTATCCATCCCATGTTTATTTTTGTTATGTTAGTATTAATTGGATGGCTCCAGAAGAAAGCTTTTCTGTACGACCCCCAATGAAATGAAGGGAGGTTTTGCAGGAGAATTTCTTGCTGAATTATACCCAGTTTCCCCCCTGTAGAAGAAAGTAGTGAAAACTAGCATCTTTATAAGGGAAAAGCTTTTAGATCCTGGATTTCGTTTTCTTTGTCAAATTAGTTTCAATCAAAGGACGTGAATGAAAAAAATCTCTGATGTTTCAATTCAGAGATTACACCCTCCCACTGCCCCCCCCCAATTTTCCAATTTTCATTCCAGTTTTGAGATACAACAGTAATTTTATTTTTAGCAGCATTGTTGGTTACATTTAAATCTCGCAAGCCACTTAACATTTACAAGCAATGCATTGTTCCACGGCTTATATCAGCACCATCTGCAGTGCTAAAAATACAGCGCCTTCTCGGATATGTGATCAGAAGGAAGCCCGATACAAGGATCTGTCTTGTACTGAATAAGACCAACGAACCATTTAGTGAAGCAATATCTGCCTCTGCCAAACACAGTTCTACAGAATCAGAGGCAGATGATCTCCCTGTGCTTGAGATCTTGTAATCAGAGATTCCACAGTCCATCCTTTAAACTCAACTCTGCTGTACATGTCAAAATTTTCAAAATATAGCAAACCGGAAACACTGAGGCTTGTGTGGACACTGCTTGCGTGGCACAGTTCGGCTTTCCCCAAGCAGTCTCTTTAAGATTGCTCAGTCTTCCCAGTCCTCCATCATCTGTAAATGGAGGAGTCATTTCCAAGAGCTGAGAAAAGGCTGCTGTTCTGCACCAGCCCATTGCCACCTGGGTGGCCCATCTCCAACCTATTGCCATTTTGAGTGCTTCTGTTTCCAGTCCCTGGGCATTCTCCTGGCTACATGCTTGTGATTGCCAGCTGGGAGTCAAGATCCACCTGAGTCAGAAGCTCATACAGCCCCTTATCCCTTGGATCTTGGCATTCACGAATCCACCCCCTCTCTCACACATACACACACTGCACCAACAAGTCCGACCTCACACATGCTTAGTCAGTCAGTTCATGCTCTGTGTAAGAGTGGAGTCTGACAGAGAAAAGCAAGGGAAGCTGGAAGCTTTTTCTGCTTCCACTTGCAAGTATTTGCGTGTGTAGACCTCTTAACCACCCCCTGAAATAAATTCAGACAAGTCTCAAATTTTAGGTTTGGTTTTGGGCAGACTTTAGGCCACAACTTTATTGATTACAAATCAAGTGAGTGGTTGCATAGGCTCTGGTTCGACTAGCTCCCTGCACCCTTGCAGGCAGCGCTGACCCTGGGCACCAACTATAAGTCAGCCTCGGGTGAACACCTGGGACAGTGGCAAGCAGGAGCCCTGCTAGGCCTCCACCCAGATGTCCCCTGGAGTCAGGCTCCGGGCACAACTCCTCACAGGGAAGACCAACCATGAGTCCATGGATTCCTTTAGCACAATATCCAACGCATAGGGATGGCTAGGCATCCTGCCACCCCTATCATCTGAACCTTACAAGTTGTGACGATTTGCTACGCGGCAGGAGAAACCCAAATGGGTTTCTAGATCTCCCAACAACAGGTGACACACGACAGCACAGCAAGGTCAAGTGCAAGCCCTAAATATAGGGAGAGGTGGGCGGGTGTTCCGATGCACTGGCCCCAAAGAGGAAGCTCAGGGACACGTGCATGGGCTTAGATAGAGGTCCCTCGATCAATTTGACTGGCATCCCTCTGGCCCAATTGGACCCAGGATCGAGGGACCTCCAATAGGGTGTTGTTGCCATTCCCACCCAGAACACAGGGTCTGGTTGCCAGGTTGCACCGCAACACATGCCCTCTTGTTAGGGAGGACCCGATTTGCTTCGAATCCCTGGAAAGCACTCCTGTCTTGGGTTACATACTTGGCTGACTAGGGTGACCTGTGTCCTACTTTACAGAGTGCAGTCCTCCAGTTGAAGGGCTATCGGAAGACAGCCCTCTATTTGACAATCCTCTCTATTTAAAGGGCTGTCCATCTAGCTTTGGTCGCAAGGCAAAGAACCATAAGAAAGGGAGCGGTACAACAAGTTGCCAGTCAGTTGTTAGTGCCTGGTCGATGGACTGAGCTGGCCCAAGGTCACACAGACAAAATCTTCCCTGCCGTGGTGAGATTTGTTGCATTTTGTATTTATATTATTTATAAGCTTCCAACTATGCGTACAAATTAGCGTATGATATTTTATGCAAATCTGAGTCCTCTTTCACCCTCTTTCTTGATGATGCCTGACTTCATCTTTGGCAAGACGTAGACCTAACTTAGATTCTGCACAGGAGTTATACTGAATATACGTAGCAAGGGGATGAGACCAGCAGGTAGAATTCCTCTTCAACCACCCAGTGCAGGCATAGGCGAACTCGGCCCTCCAGATGTTTTGGGACTACAAAGCCCATCATCCCTAGCTAACAGGACCAGTGGTCAGGGATGATAGGAGTTGTAGTTCCAAAACATCTGGAGGGCTGAGTTTGCCTATGCCTGACCCAGTGCATGCATCCTTGTATCCTTCCACACATCAGGTGAAACTCTGGAAACAGTTGGGGTTGGTGTGCCCACGTTCCAGGCATCAGTAAGGCATCTGTTGGGGGTGCTGAATGAACATGGCAACAGCCAGATTCTCTCATTGGTGTTAAGTCTGGAAGGGCAGCATTACGAAAATGTGACTCATTGCTGGCATGTATGGCCAGCGTCTGGTATGGGCAACAGTCTGTCTCGTACTGCTCCGTATCCCCCCAGGTCAGATGATGGTATTTTTATATAACTAATTGTCATGGCAGAATTTCCATTTAAAAGGTGTGAGTCTGACTTCAGGACAAAAACAAAACAAACCTGCACTGAAATCCATGAAATTACGCCAATGTAATACTGGCATTTGCTGAGACATGCTTTGGCAGTACAAACAAAATCTAGTTTCATGCTCTTTGGGGCAGAAAGGTTAAGAGAGGTCTCATATATGACAGCCTCCTGCATGTCTTTTAGCTCCAAATTTGCAAACAAACAAAATACCCAGTGCATTTTAAGATTTCCTTTTTGTTTCATTGCATAATAATAATAATTTATTATTTATACCCCGCCCATCTGGCTGCATAACAACTAGGGCCATATTATTATCAGACACTGTTGCACTGTGTTTTAGGACCAGATGAAAGACACCTCTTTTCCTTCTTCACTTCTTGTTATTATTTATTATTTAAAACTTATAAAGCACCTAAGTTCTGTACAGATGTTAAAAGACAAGACAGCCCCTGCCTGCAGGCTCAGGATTGAAAAGACATGATACAAAAGGGAAAAGGAATGGGGAGGGCAGAGGGAAGCAAGCACAGTAGCCGTGATTGTTAAAGTGGGTATTTTGAAGTGTATGGTGTAGATTAGGCTCCTTAGGCCAATGTTCCCCAACCTGGTGCCCTCCAGATGTTGCTGGACTGCAACTCCCATCATCCTGATCATTGCTCATCCTGACTGGGGCTGCTGGGAGTTGAAATGTGGAAGGCAAGACTGCCTTAGGCCTTGGATGGCTAGTTCAGGATACAATTCCTACCCTAGAAGCTTATGAGCTGTTCTGAGCAAAGAAAAATGTATCCTGCTCCTAAATGCAATGTCGTTTATCAAACTCCACCACCACCTATTAAGGAGCAAGATGAAAAGGGTGACAGGAGGTTAGGCCTGAGGTAAATGAAGGTCATTTGGACTCAGGCTGCCTGGTGTTTGCTCTTTCAGTGAATCGTTGTTTGCTCATTTCCTCACTTCCTCATCCCATCAATCCCCTGAATTTTGCTGCTGAACTTTTTGATTAAGCCTATAAGTCTCCCTCGCTCTTCCACTCCCAGAATCCCACATTAGGGCATGAGCCGAGGGACACAACAAAGTGAATACGACCCAGAGATCAGAAACCTTTGCCCCACCTGCGCTGTGCCAACCAGCAGGGCTCTCCTTGGAGCGCAGGGGCATCAACCAGCTGTGTGGCGGCAGAAGATCAGATTCGCTGGCATCATTAAGAAATAAGGAGTGTTTTCGTTTCAACCTTCTCCCACTTCCGTTAAGGTTTTGGCTTGCCATAAGCGCAGTTTGCCATGCGACAGTTTTTAATGAATCAGTTTAAAATATACCCCATTGCTGTACCTGCCAGTTAACGATCTGCACTAATGATTGACTGTTTAGGTAATCATTTCCTACAAGCTGCCGAAATAAAGTCTAATCGGTGACTGGCTGAGGAAGTGACCTTGTCTGATCTGTGGTGCAAGGCAGGAAATGACAAAGAAGCAACTTTTTCACAACCAACCAACGGGCAGAAACAAATGAATCAGCATTTTGGATAAAAAGCAAAGACTGTGGTTTTCCATACGGTGAAACCTCTGGGGGCATCCCCAGCAGGGTAGTCTTCTTCAGAGCAGTTAAAGCCATTGCTGCCAAGTACCCCGTTTTTCCCGGGAAACCCCCGTATTTTCTTACCGTTTCCTGCTGGTCTCCCGAATGGATTTATATCCCATAAATCCCCCAGAAAGCAGCTCCTACTGGCGGCCATGTTTCTGGTGCCACTCTGCTCATGTATGGGCACTGGAAATCGGGCGGCACCGGCATCGGAAGTCGCTTCTACGCATGTCCGGAAGTCGTGTAGAAGCGACTTCCGGTGCCGCGCTGCTGCTGGTCCCGGATTTTTCAATCCGGAACTTGGCAGCTATGGTTAAAGCATGTGAAGGAAGTGAGCCTATGTGTCTTGAAATGTATACAAATACCAGTATTCCAAGAAAAATAATTTTAAAAATAAAGCATTGGCTTTGTTTCTGCTGTTGCACCACGAAAATTCAGGGGGAGAGCCATAGCACACGTGGTACCCTCAAGGAGAAACCCAGACCCAAGATCCACCAGGATGCGTGGAATATGGAATAGGAAGATACCTGGCTGAGGTTGTGCCAGCTCAGCCAAGGTTACATCAACTGAAATCTCTCATCCCAGTTTAGCAGGAGTTACGTCCTCTACCCTGGATCAGCTGGGGCTGAGTATGAATGAGTGTGATGTCTCCTAATATTTTTGTATGCAATTTTGACTAAAGCAAACATTTGCAGAGCAATTTATCCCTACTGTGACATGTTTTATTTTCACAAATATATGGCTTTTATGCACACTTCAATATATGCTTTCTTGGGCACCTTACTTGGCTGCAAAAATTTGAAGAAGTGCTAATTCCAAAGGATGGCTGTGTTTTGCTTCATGTACAGTTTCAGAAATTGTGAATTATGAAGTTTCACCTTCAAATGCAAGCGATTTCTCCCCAATTCATACCACTCCCATAGGTAGATGGCAGCATCCATATTGTTCTCCTTAGAAATTGCCCAGGAATGGGTAGAACATTATAAAGTGCTAAAAACTGGAACAACCCAGAAGCAAACAAGCAACTATTAAGGAAAATAACAATTCATTTCAGAAAACCTTCCGTAAAATTCAGGCATGTGAAAAATAAACCTAAAGTAGCACGTATTAACTTTCAATTTTCAGAATTTGATGGTGGATGTCAATATTTCTTGTTCATAGATGTATATCATTTTTTCCCTAAAGGTCAATAATTGTGCAGTAACATATTGTTTCAGAGAAAATGGCAAAATAGGGTGGGGAGAGAGAGAGAGAGAGAGAGAGGGAGGGAGAGAGAGAGAGAGAGAGAGGGAGGGAGGATACAGTTGTCATTGTCTCTAGGCAACAAGACTGATGCCAAGTTCCTGGAATTTTGTCTCTACTCTTGATTGTAGATAAATTGAAGTGCAAAAAGTGGTCATCTTAAATCTGCAAACGTAAGTCAGACAAAGCTATTATGATCAATGTCAGCATTACTACTGCAAACGTTATTTATCTCTTTTTGCAAGCACTTTTGCCTGCTGTGAAAAATCACATACCATCTTTTGTTGGTCTTTCAGGGAAGGTGGTTTCAGGTGATGTGAACGTGCTAGCGGTGCAGTGGTTAAGTATTGCCCGGTGGCTAAATTTCTCCCTCCTTACACCCATAGGCACTCATGCAGGCGGCTACTGCAAAACTCTCCTCACCATACACAGTCGGCTCTAGGATGTGTTTCTGACACTCATTGTGTGGTGAAGCATCGCCCGCCCTCTGAATTGGCTTCATGACATTGTCATGTGGCTTAATCTGATTGGCAATACAACATTCTGACATCACACTCATGATATGATCTCTGATTGTCTAGCACCCATTTCCAGCAGTAACATTGGGTGGAATTTTGGCTTTCTGAAAACATTGATTTCATGCTGAGAATTCTGCCCATTTTCTAACATCCCTTTCACACCGCAGTACCTGTTACGATAGGGACCTACTCGCTGGATCATCACCTTGTCCAGCATCGCCTGAGCTCTGCGAGTGCGGCTTTCTCCTGATTGAAGTGCAGTGTGTTTGAGGACTGGGACATCCGCAGGGAAACCAAAATGCTTGTTTACAAAGCTATTGTACTACCAACCTTACTGTATGCTTGTGAAACATGGACCATTATAAACGCCATCTCCAACTCCTTGAAAGGTTCCATCAATTGTGTCTCCGAGAAATTTTTACACATCACTTGGGAAGACAGGCAAACTAATATCAGTGTACTGGCAGAAGCAAAGATCACCAGTGTTGAAGCAACGATTCTTCAACATCAACTTTGTTGGATTGGTCATGTTGTGTGGATGCCTGATGATCGTCTTCCAAAGCAACTACTCTATTTCAAACTTAAAAATGGAAAGCGTAATGCTGGTGGTCAACAAAAGAGGCTTAAAGACTGTCTCAAGACAAAACTTAAAAAATGTAGTATAAACACTGACAACTGGGAAACACTGGTCTGCGAGTGCTCCAGTTGGAGAACAGCCTTTATCAAAGGTGTCATGGGCTTTTAAGACACTCGAACACAGGACACAAGGGAGAAAGAGGAAGGCACGCTTGGCAAATCCACACCGTGATCAACTCCCGCCCAGAAACCAATGTCCCCAGTGTGGAAGGACGTGTGGATCCAGAATTGGCCTCCACAGTCACTTACGGACTCATTGTTAAAACCGTGTTTATGGAAGACAATCTTACTCAGCTACAAGTGATCGCCAAAGAAGCAATATGCTGCCATTTCATACTAAATTTCATTCATACCAGTAGACATGGTATGGCACAACCGCGAATGTCTTTGGACTACATTGCAACTCGGTCACCCTTTCGGCTCATGCATGCTTCCTTCCCCTCACAATTATCCCCCCAAAACAGCAGGAAAGATTTGTGCACTGGTATAATATTTGTCGGGGGGACCCAGGTGGCGTTGTGGGTTAAACCACAGAGTCTAGGGCTTGCTGATCAGAAGGTCGGCGGTTCGAATCCCTGCAACGGGGTGAGCTCCCATTGCTCGGTCCCAGCTCCTGCCCACCTAGCAGTTCGAAAGCACATCAAAGTGCAAGTAGATAAATAGGGACCGCTCCGGTGGGAAGGTAAACGACATTTCCGTGTGCTGCTCTGGTTAGCCAGAAGCAGCTTTGTCATGCTGGCTACATGACCCGGAAGCTGTCTGCGAGCTTCTATGAGTTTTCTGGAAGTGGCTTTCACGTCATGTGAAAGCTTCAAATATAATGCAGAAATTAACACTTAGGGAAATGTCAAGGAATAAACTACTATGGGAATGCCATCACTGTTTGTAGAAACATTCAGTACATCATTGATATGGTGATGGGGAAACTAAAGTCCTCTGAGTCACTGTGATATAAGAGAGAGAGAAGGGGGCAGGTGGGCAAGCGATGATGTAGCCGTTTCTTAAAATTCCCTCTTACTGGATGTCTGATAACATCCATCATACCTTGTTGTCGTTCTTTGTACTTTCCAGTCATAGTTCACTGACATACAGCAGGATACACTGAAGACATTGCCTAATTTCCCAAAGGATGCAATATTTATCCCATAAGTGAGGATTAGCTTAATAACTTGTTAGCTTTGTGTCAGGGCTTGTAAGAAGCAGTGACTAATCCTTGCTATTGGCGATTAACAATGTTTGCTGAGGAATATCTGCCAGCGTTTTCAATTATATCCTGTCTTATGCATCAGCCTTTTCTACAGATGCAACTAACAGTCAGTGGGTATTTTTGACAACACTTTTAAATCTTAAATTTCAGAGTGAGACGAATACGGATGGGCAACTCAGTTCTGTTCATTTTTCAAGTGTTCATTCACAAGTCCATCCCACCTCATTTCTGCATCACACTTAAGCACATGAAAATTAGCATTTTTATGCATTTCCCACCATAAAATACAGTGTGCATTTTACTGTAAAATATGCTATGCTACCCCAAGTTCCTTGTGTTGATATTCTTCTGGTGAAGGTTTCTGGAGACTTCTCAGTAACAAAATTGTTTCTTTATACTTTCCTTCCATTCTGTGGGTTAAGCAGCAGTTTCTTCTTGAAGAGCTTCAAATTCACTTGCAGACTTTGTTGAAAATTTAGCAAGCACTCTACCATGCCAGATCACACTGACTTAAAAAAAACAAAATGCACATGATTCATGCCTGGACCATATGCTCACTTTTAGTCATTCACCAAATGAAATTAAAGCGGCAGTCCACTGATCTTGGCGCCTCCTAGCTCAAAGCACTATGGTTCAAGGCTCCCTGCTTTTGGGTGTGTGTGTTTTATCCCTAATCTGAAAGATCTCTACATCTGCTGCAATTAGAAATCCCATCTTTGCAGATTTTTGCATGTATGGCCAGCAGGTAACCATGGAACCAGCAGATTCACAAAGCCTTAACCACACTAAAGGTGACTTGTACGACCAGAGTTGTGTGGCACCTTAAAGTATAACAAATATATAATTATTCTATAGTCTGATCATTCTATAGTCTGACAATTATTCTCTACTGAATCAGGGCTGCTGGTCTAGAGGCAGGATTTTTGCTTTTGGTGCAAGAAATCCCAGGCAAGCCCTACTCACTGGCCTGATGGTGGAGTAGAGGCCTGCGTGTTAGAGCTTTCAAAAGGGAGGAGCCCTATGTAAATATTAGAGGCCACAAGTGGGACCTGCAACAAAACCTTGCAGTGTGGAAGCCTGCCAGTCATGCTTTCCTTTGGGAGACTCTATTTTATATCTCCTACCACATGTTTTTCATTTGTTTTTGCCCTCAACCATCAGTTTGTATTCTGTGACCACTGAGCATGCGCGGTCTGCACTGGTCTGTTTTTGGGTTTCCCTTGTCTTTAGAAATCTTTGCACTATTGAAAATTCTGGGGTTTCCCGAAGCTCTGCGCTTGCATGGGATGGTGCCATTTTGACTCCATGAGAATCTGCACTCTGGCTTAACAGAGGGTAGCTCAATAGAGTAAGGTTACCAGACGTCCCCATTTCCCAGGGACAGTCCCTGGCATGGGCGTAGGCAGGGGGCAGGAGGGGGCAAGTGCCCCCCTAGAAGCAGGGCCGCTGGCCAGCCTGCCCCGCTGCCCGCCCGGTACCGTCTCCCTTCTCCCTGGCTGGCTGTAGAGCGGGCAGAGGGAAAGCCAGGCAACCGCTTTGCGAGGCTCTGGAGCTTTCCCTCCACCTGCCCCGGCGATTGCAGAGGGGGAGGAGGGGATCGGAGCAGCCCGATTTCAGGCTGATCCTGGCTCCCCCTCGCCCCTGCCGATCGTGGGGGGGGGAGAAGGGAGTCGGAGCAGCCCGATTTTGGGCTGATCCTGGCTCCCCCTTGCCCCTGCTGATCGCGGAGGGGGAAGAGGGAGTCGGAGCAGCCCGATTTCGGGCTGATCCTGGCTCCCCCTCGCCCCTGCCGATCGCGGAGGGGGAGGAGGGAGTCGGAGCAGCCCGAAATCGGGCTGATCCTGGCGCCCCCTCGCGCCTGCCGATCGCAGAGGGGGAGGAGGGAAAGCTGGCAAGGGAGAAGGGAGCTTTCATTGCCCCGCTGTGGCCCCTCCCCCGCCCCTTGGCCCCGCCCCTTGGCCCACCCCTTG
This sequence comes from Zootoca vivipara, assembly GCF_963506605.1. Lineage (NCBI taxonomy): Eukaryota > Metazoa > Chordata > Lepidosauria > Squamata > Lacertidae > Zootoca > Zootoca vivipara. The sequence continues at coordinate 51,105,776 of NC_083277.1, forward strand.
GCCCCCTGATTTTCATCCTGGCTACGCCCCTGGTCCCCGGATTTACATATCAGTCCCCTGACAAAATCCTATCATTCCTACTGAAGTTGAAAAGTGTCCCTGGATTCGTTGAAAAAAATCTGGTAACCTTACAAAGCATGATCTAATAAGGAAACTCAGTTTACCTCTTCTTCCATTAGCTTCGAGCCTGTACAGCATTATATAATGTCATTTGAACAAATTCTCCCCACATATAGTCTTGTCCTCTTCCAGAAGCCCTCATTCAAGGTGTGGCTGAGGGGCAGGTTCCTACTGGTACAGCTGAGTGCAAACAAGTCCATGAAAAGGAAGAAGGTGTAGCTGTCAGGTTCTTTGATGTCAACAGGCACTCACAAGATGTGCAAGGAAACATGGCTCGTACTTGCCCAGCCTCAAGGTATTATCTGTCAGTTCACAAAAGCGGGACTCCTATTTGCGGTAATCGGAAGTGGTTTGTAAGAAGGTCGTGGAATTCCACTTTCAACATGCCATCTCTTGCTCCCTGGCGGGACGGTGCATCACACAAACAGTAAACATGTGGAGCTGCTTTTAAGACCAATTTGTGTGGACATGGAGATGATCTGAAAATTTCTGCCTGTGCTGCAATTTGTCTGTCTGTTTGTTTCATAACATTTATACACTGCTTGACTGTAAAAAAAAAATATCAAAGTGGTTTACAAAAAGATATTTTTGCTCATTCATAGCTGGCCATGGTGCGATGTACATTAGTTACATTTCTGACAAACTACTTGTGAGGGACAGGGGATATCGCGAAGTCCCTCCCCTCCTGAGTTCAAGCCCGTCCCCGAGCAAAGGGGAAAGCAGGGAGAGTTCCGATTCCAGTGGGGAAGCAGGAAGTCGTGTCCGAGGCTCAGGCAAGGTAGAGGAGCCAGGGTCCCAGGTGGGACAGGAAGGGGCAAGCAAGGGGGGAAGACCCATCCCCCCAACTCCAGAATTACGCAGGAAGAGGAGGGGCAAGAGGATGGGTCTGCCAAAGCTTTTGTGTTGGAGAAAGACGCGCCAAAAGCCATTAGGAGGTTCTGAAACCGACTGACCACATCACTCCGTGTAAATAGCAATGACTTGAGCACTGTAAATACGCAGCACCAATAAAAGAATAAAATGCAGAGCTGCGTAGCGTCGTTACTCTGAAGTAGTCCACTCCGGCCACCGTGACAGCAACCTCCTAATCATTTTTGGGCTACTTTGGAGTTGCCGGGATGAGCGTGTCAGAGGCGGAGAAGTGGCGGCAGATCGCTGAGCAAGCCCAGCTAGAACTGCAGCAGCTGTCGCTGCAGGCGCAGGGAGAATTGAAGGCAGCTAAAGAGGAGACTAAGAAGGTCCAGGACGACCGGCTACAACTTGCGGAACAGGTGAGAGAGCTTCAGGAAAAAGAGCAGCAATTAAGGGCGGTGGCGGTAGACCTCCAAAACAAGCTGGATGCAGAGAAAAACAAGGCGGGAGGGGCACCCCAAGTCCAAGTGCTGCCAGGAAGGAGAGCTGGGACCCTAGTTAGCAAGTTCAATGGAGACCCGAAGGAATTTCAGGGCTTTGAGACTGAGATTGTGTATGCTCTTGAGCTGCACCACGATGAGTTCCCTGATGATGAGCACAGAGTAGCGTTTATTGTGGAGCACCTTACCGGGGCAGCCAGGGAGTGGCTAAGACCGTTAATTGCAACAAGGAATCCTTGCATGAAGAATGTCAAACTATTTCTAGAAGGTTTGAAAACGATGTATTCGTCCGATAGTCATATGGACCAGACTAAGGAGGAACTTCATAATTTACGCCAAGGAAATATGACAGTTCGCGCGTATTGGGCGAAATTCACCATGCTGGTGCACAGATTGGGGTGGGAACTGGGGTCCCCCCCTATGCAAGCGGCGTTCTACTTGGGGTTGCATGAGGAGGTGAAGGATGAGCTCTCGAGAGGTCCAAAGCCCAGTAATATGGATCAGCTGAGCAAAGCGGCTCTGGCGGTGGGGGTGAGACAGGAATCCCGGTGGAGCGACAAGCAAGCAACGCGCGCAAAGCGGGCTTGGTTCCCACGGTCGCAGGAGAAGCCACTCCCCCAACAACCCTTTCAAGCCACGCCTGGGGCCAGTCAGGACCAGGAACCCATGCAGATTGATAGCGCGCGCGCGCGGGCTTTTCAAACCCCAGCGGCGCCAAGACGCAAGGAGGGAAGGGGTGGGAATTGCTTTCTCTGCAACTCCCCCCAGCATCTCGTCAGAGACTGCCCACATCGCAGGGAGTGGCAAGGAAAGGCGGGAACGGTTGTGCCCTCCCCCACTGACGCAGCACCACAGCAGGGAAACGGGAAAGCCTGGCTGCAGGAGACAAGGGGCAGCAGCCAGGCACAGTCAGCAGACAACAGCCCCAGCCCACCCACCCGCACAGAGAGGAGCAGAGCCAGCCCACCCCTCCCAGAGCAGGAGTGGTTCTAGAAGTGACGCTCACGCTTCCAAATGGCTATCCCCTTACAGTCCTCGCCCTAATTGACAGTGGGGCGTCAGCGAACTTCTTCTCGAGAAACTTTGCAGAAGAGCACCAGATCCAGCTTCTGCAGCTGGATTTTCCTCTGCACGTGGCAACCATTGACGGCAGAGAGCTGCTGGGAGGGGCCATCACTCATCAAACCCCCCCCCATGAGAATGACGGTGGGAAGGCACTCAGAGACACTGGCATTCAACGTCACCACCATCTCAGACCCCCCCATAGTTTTGGGCATGAGCTGGCTGGCGCGCCACGACCCCTCCATAAGTTGGCATCAGAGATGCATCACATTTGGATCGGACTTTTGCCTAGAACATTGCATGCAGCACCAACCAGGGGAGGGGCCTCCGATAGCCACGGTGGCCACCATGCACGTCAAAGGGGGTGAAGCGATACCCAAACCGTACTGGGACCTGCAGGAGGTCTTCAGCGAAGCGGAGTCCGACCACCTGCCCCCACACAGGCCTTTTGACTGCCAGATCAACCTGGTGCCAGGGGCAACTATACCCCCAGCCAAGCTGTACGCCATGTCAGACCAGGAACTGGAGGATCTGCGCGCTTTCATCGACAAGAACCTCAAGCGGGGGTTCATCAGAGAAAGCAAGGCAGCAGGGGGCAGCCCGGTCTTCTGGGTGGACAAGAAAGACACGCAACAGCGCCGCCTGGTGGTGGATTTTAGACGGCTGAATTCGGTGACAGAACCAGTGGCTTTCCCCATGCCCAGAGTGGATGATCTCCTGACAGCGGCACGCAGGGGCAAGATTTTCACCAAGCTAGACCTGAGGGGGGCGTACAACTTGATCAGAATCCGGGAGGGCGATGAGTGGAAGACCACGATGTTCACGCCGCTGGGCTCTTTTGAATATCTGGTGATGCCCTTCGGGTTGCAAGGGGGCTCAGCATGCTTCCAGGCCTTCATGCACCACGTCCTGGGGTCCCTCCTCTTCAGGAAATGCTTGGTCTTTCTGGATGACATCCTTATTTACTCCAACGACCCAGTGCAGCACGTGAAGGACGTCAGGGAGGTGTTACAGCGCCTGAAGGAGAACCACCTGTATGTGAAGCTGGAGAAGTGCAAGTTTCACACCAAGGAGGTGGACTTCCTGGGCTACAAGCTGTCAGACAAGGGGCTAGCGATGGACAAGGACAAGGTGCAGGCCATCCTGGACTGGCACAGCCCCAGGACGCGCAAAGATGCCCAACGCCTACTAGGCTTCGCCAACTTCTACAGGAAGTTCATCAAGAACTTCTCTCGAGTTACGGCTCCCATCACTGACTGCCTGAGAGGCAAGCAGAAGTTCCGGTGGACACCAGAGGCGCAAGCAGCGTTCGAAAGCCTCAAGAGGGTGTTCGCCTCAGACCAGAACCTGTTCCACGTGGTTCAGGACGCGCCCCTACGCATTGAGACAGATGCTGGGAGGGGCCATCACTCATCAAACCCCCCCCCATGAGAATGACGGTGGGAAGGCACTCAGAGACACTGGCATTCAACGTCACCACCATCTCAGACCCCCCCATAGTTTTGGGCATGAGCTGGCTGGCGCGCCACGACCCCTCCATAAGTTGGCATCAGAGATGCATCACATTTGGATCGGACTTTTGCCTAGAACATTGCATGCAGCACCAACCAGGGGAGGGGCCTCCGATAGCCACGGTGGCCACCATGCACGTCAAAGGGGGTGAAGCGATACCCAAACCGTACTGGGACCTGCAGGAGGTCTTCAGCGAAGCGGAGTCCGACCACCTGCCCCCACACAGGCCTTTTGACTGCCAGATCAACCTGGTGCCAGGGGCAACTATACCCCCAGCCAAGCTGTACGCCATGTCAGACCAGGAACTGGAGGATCTGCGCGCTTTCATCGACAAGAACCTCAAGCGGGGGTTCATCAGAGAAAGCAAGGCAGCAGGGGGCAGCCCGGTCTTCTGGGTGGACAAGAAAGACACGCAACAGCGCCGCCTGGTGGTGGATTTTAGACGGCTGAATTCGGTGACAGAACCAGTGGCTTTCCCCATGCCCAGAGTGGATGATCTCCTGACAGCGGCACGCAGGGGCAAGATTTTCACCAAGCTAGACCTGAGGGGGGCGTACAACTTGATCAGAATCCGGGAGGGCGATGAGTGGAAGACCACGATGTTCACGCCGCTGGGCTCTTTTGAATATCTGGTGATGCCCTTCGGGTTGCAAGGGGGCTCAGCATGCTTCCAGGCCTTCATGCACCACGTCCTGGGGTCCCTCCTCTTCAGGAAATGCTTGGTCTTTCTGGATGACATCCTTATTTACTCCAACGACCCAGTGCAGCACGTGAAGGACGTCAGGGAGGTGTTCTACAGGAAGTTCATCAAGAACTTCTCTCGAGTTACGGCTCCCATCACTGACTGCCTGAGAGGCAAGCAGAAGTTCCGGTGGACACCAGAGGCGCAAGCAGCGTTCGAAAGCCTCAAGAGGGTGTTCGCCTCAGACCAGAACCTGTTCCACGTGGTTCAGGACGCGCCCCTACGCATTGAGACAGATGCCTCTGATAAAGCTGTGGGCGCCATTTTGTTGCAACTGGACGCCAACAGAGAGTGGAGACCCTGTGCCTTCTTCTCCAGGAAGTTGACCCAGCCAGAGCGGAACTACACAGTTTTTGATCGGGAACTTCTGGCGATCCACGCGGCGTTCCAGCACTGGAGACACTTCCTGGTGGGCGCCAAGCACCCCATCCAGGTGTGCACAGACCACAAGAACCTGGAGTTCTGGAGAACTGCCAGGGTGCTCAACCAGCGGCAGATACGGTGGGCAGAGTTCTTCTCGAACTTCAACTTCTCCATACACTACATCCCGGGAGAGCAGAACGTCAGGGCGGATGCCCTCTCCCGCAAGCCAGAGTACATGGAGGAGGAGGCGCCACCAGCCCCAAGGCACATTTTCCCCCCGTCGGCATGGTCCTGCGGAGCAGCAGTGGTGAGCGAGGCAGAACTCACAGCACTGACGGCAGCGGATGAATTTGCCAACCGCATCTTCAGAGAACTGAGAGGGGGGAGGGAGCAGGCAAAAGACTTTGCAGACCGCAGAGGGCTGCTTTTCTACAAGGGTGCACTGTACCTGCCCACCACCCAGCTCAGACGTACGGTCCTCAAACAGATGCACGACAACCCAACAGCGGGGCATTTTGGAAGGGACAAGACCACTCACCTAGTCATGAGACACTTCTGGTGGCCAGGGGTGAGGGAAGATGTTCGAGACTATGTACGGGGCTGTGACACCTGCCAGCGGGCAAAGGTGGTCAGAGCAGCGCCACCAGGGTTGCTGGAGCCCTTAGCCACGCCACACAGACCGTGGGAAGTAGTGTCCATGGACTTCATCACAGACCTGCCGTCGTCCAGGGGCAAGACCGCAGTGTTGGTGGTGGTGGACCTCATGTCCAAAATGTGCCACTTTATACCGTGTGCCAGGGCAGTCTCTGCAGAAGAGACAGCCAAACTGTTTGTTGATCACGTTTTCAGACTGCATGGATTACCTTTAAGGGTTATTTCGGATCGTGGCCGCCAATTTGTTTCCAGGTTCTGGCGGCGGCTCATGAACCTCCTGCAGGTGGAGGTCAGCTTGTCGACGGCTAGACACCCGCAGACCAACGGACAAGCGGAGAGGGTCAACGCCATTCTGCAGCAGTACCTGAGATGCTACGTCAGCCAGAGGCAAACGGACTGGGTGGATCGCCTGCCACTAGCAGAATTTGCCTACAACAATGCAGTGCACGTCTCCACAGGGGTGTCGCCCTTTAAGGCCAATTACGGGCGCGACCTCAGATCTTTCCCAGAGAGGGAGGGGGAGGAGGAGGAGGAGGGCCCACAGGCTGAGGATTGGGCAGAGGAACTGGAGACGGTGCACCAGCAGCTCAGAGAACACTTGGAGAGGGCCAAGGAAGCGTACAAAAAGGGGGCAGATCGCCACAGGCGACAAGGGGAGGTCATCAGGGTGGGGGACAAGGTGTGGTTGTCCTCGGAGGGCCTTCCCACCAGAGGGAGGTGCAAAAAGCTGGCACCCAAAAGGCTGGGCCCCTTCACGGTCACGCAACAGGTCAACCCGGTGGCATACAGGCTGGCACTGCCAGAGGACATGAGGGTGCATCCAGTGTTTCATAGATCGCTGCTGTCGCCATACAGGGAAAGCAGCAGGCTCCGAGACAGCGAACAAACCCCCGAGGGAGGGGGGGAGAGGGAAGGCAGGGAGCAACTCAATGAGGCCACGGCCATCCTGGATTCAAGGTGGGGGGTGGGGGGACTGGAGTACCTCATGGCATGGGAGGATGCTCCACCGTCCCAAAATGAATGGGTCCCAGCCACTCAGATACAGGAGGAATTCTTGGTGGAAGAATTTCACGCCCTCTTTCCCCACAGACCCAAGCCCTGGCACATGGAAAGGGAGGGGGAGGAGGAGGAGGCACGGGAGAGCAGCTCACCATGGCGCTGGGAAGCGGAGTTTGAGGAACCAGAGGATGAGGTATGGGTGTCACCGAGATCCACCCAGTCAGAGGAAGGAGCAGATTGGCAGAACGTTTTTACCCCCACCAGCTCTGAAGCCACGGACTTTTTGGGATTCCCGTCCTCCCAGGCGGAAGGGGGGGGCTCGCAGGACTGGGGGGAGGTGTTCACACCAACGGGCTCGGAGAGCACTGAGTTCTTAGGCTTCCAGTCGTCCCCGACACATGGGGGGGGCCTGGGGAGGGGTGAAGGAGAGCTTGGGAGGGGGGTGGATGTGAGGGACAGGGGATATCGCGAAGTCCCTCCCCTCCTGAGTTCAAGCCCGTCCCCGAGCAAAGGGGAAAGCAGGGAGAGTTCCGATTCCAGTGGGGAAGCAGGAAGTCGTGTCCGAGGCTCAGGCAAGGTAGAGGAGCCAGGGTCCCAGGTGGGACAGGAAGGGGCAAGCAAGGGGGGAAGACCCATCCCCCCAACTCCAGAATTACGCAGGAAGAGGAGGGGCAAGAGGATGGGTCTGCCAAAGCTTTTGTGTTGGAGAAAGACGCGCCAAAAGCCATTAGGAGGTTCTGAAACCGACTGACCACATCACTCCGTGTAAATAGCAATGACTTGAGCACTGTAAATACGCAGCACCAATAAAAGAATAAAATGCAGAGCTGCGTAGCGTCGTTACTCTGAAGTAGTCCACTCCGGCCACCGTGACACTACTGAAATGCACTTTATGTGTAGCTGCCTTGGAAAATTGCTGAAAACTTCAACTGGGGCTGAATGTTGTTACTAAAATCTTGATTGGGCCAACAAGCTGGGGTCATGTGTGTCTGTGTGCATCTGCCTCCCCATTCTTGTATCAGCAGCTCGGGCTTCCAGTCCATTTCTGGGTGCAAGTCAAGGTGCTGGGTTATTACCGATAAACTATTTGAAGGGCCATCTTATGTGAACCAGCCTTCCCTTTAAGAGCAACGGCTGTGCCAGTCTTGCATATGTCACCATGACAACTTAAGAGAGGGCTTCCTCTGTGCTGGCCCCCTGCAGGGAGAACTCCCTCCTCCAAAGGGTTAGGGGGTGTAGCCAAGTTATTTCTGCTCACAGCAGGTTCATAGAAATGGATGAGCCTATGTTAGTCATGTCTGTTTACTTCAGCAGGACTAGCACTGGAGACAACCCTAGGTCACCTTCCTTCTTATATTCCACTCACAATAAATAAATAAAAATCACTTTAAAACAACCTTTTGATTCTGTTGCTGCCTTATACATTGAATGTGAGTGCTCCTTTTAGTGTTTGTGTTTTTACTGCTGCTGCTTTTAGTTTCATTAGTTGTGCTTTAATTGTTGGATTATTATTTTTTAAATGTCTCCATGTATATTAATTCAGCTTGTATATTGCTTTTCCATATAAACATGTCCAAAGTTGATCTCTCCCTCTCTCTCTCTCTCTCTCTCTCTCTCTCTCTCTCTCTCTCTCTCTCTCTCTCTCTCTCTCTCTCTCTCTCTCTCACACACACACACACACACAAACACATGATAAATCAACACATGTCTGTTTATAAGCCACTTTGAGGAATTCCTTTGGTGGAAGGCAAAAGTGGATCTACTTTAAAAATGAATACATACATACATCATAGCTGCCAAATTCTCCCTTTTTTTAAGGGAAATCTCCTTATGCTGAATAGGCTTCCTCGCGAGAAAAGGGAAAACTTGGCAGCTATGACATACATACATACACTATATAAATCACCATCAGTTGATGCTGTGTTAATCAGCTGATATGATGAGCCCGCTCAATATCTTCCTGTACACCAGTAAGATAGTTTCTAGTAAACACCAAATATTAGGTTTGTGATTTTTTTTTAGCATGCTCATCAGCTGTTGTTAACATACATGTAAAGGAAATTATCTGTGCATAGCCAGTGGCGCTTTATTTCACATGGGTTAGGACTTTGCCGTGGCACTGAAATCAGGTCCTAAGGCAGAGTTGTGGCTCAACAATATAGCTCTGGAAGTTTCTTACACTGCTGCGCTGTGCTTTTAAGGAAGACTGGTTCTTGCTTCCTTGTTAATATTCTGTAACAGGTTCCTGATTAAAAAAAAACCCAAACTATTAATGTTTGAAGCTGCCACGGTACTGACTTTGATCCAACTGGAGCTAAACACTTTTACTTCTGTTAATTTTAACCAAAGGGGTTTTGAGCCTGTGGTGTGAGTCCCCAATGGAATTGCAGAATACATAAGTGCTCCATTTTGTCTGGATTTTTATGCCACTGCCTTGCAGGTTGTACCAGGGTATGGTATTGAGTGTTTTAGAGTTGGGCAGGCATTAACCCCCTTGTTATTGACATGTTTCATCAGGTAATGGCATCATTTAGATTGATGTTATCAAGGAACAGAGATGCCTATCAAGCCTGTTCTGCTTTTACCTTCAGAAAGTTAGATATTTTTTTCTTGTTTCAGCAGGCCTTAAGGTGAGTGGGGTGGGGCTTGAGGTGGCCTTAAGAGTCAAGTCGGTTTGCAGTTCTAATGTACTACGCTAAAGTTGCTGCTTTGTATAATGGTTTTGTTTGATACAAATCTGGGAATGCATTTTAATTCAATATTGATTTATTCTGTTTTTATTCTAAACTAGCTGGCCCTTGGAAAAGACCTTGATGTTGGGAAAGATGGAGGGCACTAGGAGAAGGGGATGACAGAGGGCGAGATGGTTGGACAGTGTTCTCGAAGCTACGAACATGAGTTTGACCAAACTGCGGGAGGCAGTGCAAGACAGGAGTGCCTGGCGTGCTCTGGTCCATGGGGTCACGAAGAGTCGGACACAACTAAACAACTAAACAACAACAACAGCTGGCCCGGCCACACGTTGCTGTGGTCCAGTGAGGGGCCAGATATCCCAGTAGAAGACGGTAGGATAGCCCCCCCTCTGTTGTCGCCGGGGATTTTGGGGGTCTCCCCCCTGTATCTCCACATCTTGGTCCCCACCCTTGGGGTGGTCTGGTTGATATGTGCTCTGGATGATCTGTGGAGTCATGTTTAGTGGGATCTTTCTTGAAGAAACGAATTTAAGTTTTGCTGGATCAGGCTAATGGCCCTGTTCTCGCGGTGGCCAACCAGGTGCCTGTGGGAAGCCTGAAAGCTAGACATGAGTGCGACAGCCCAGCTGTGACTCCCAGCATCTGGTATTCAGAGGCGTCTGCCTCTGACAGTGGATACAAAACACAGCAATTGTGGCTAGTAGCCATTGATAGAAAAAGACTGACAGCTAACAGGCCCAGCTGAAGAATGTCTGCTTCTTGGAGTGAAGGAAAAGATGGTGCCCCCAATTCAGTGGTTATATGCCACCCTGTGCAAGGCCATTTGACATCCTCCCCCCAGCCCTCACAGCACCAACTTAACCCAAGTATTGGAAAGGCGGCGTGAGGCTCTGGCAGGGTCCTAGAGCCCCCCATTTGCCAGGCTTTGGGGAGGAGGCAGGAGGACTCCAGGACCCTGTCGGAACCCTCACACCTCTTTCCTGAAGCTGGGCAAGCGCTTCCTGGGTTTTAAGAAGGTGCCCTTCTTGGCTGTGTGGCTGCACCGCTCACACTGCCCGAAATCCGCCTCTGCCCAATTCCATGGGCAGAAGCCAACTGGACTGGCAACTGAAACTTCCTTCAATTCTGGTGGTTGGATGGCATCCTCCAAAGCCCCTGGAAGGGGGCGAGGGTGAGTGTGTGGGAAGGGCAATCTGCATGACATACAAAGCTCTGTCCTCTGACACCTTTCAGCTGCTCCCTGATCCCAGCACCTTCCATCTGAGGCAGCTGCCTCACTCTGCCAAATAGTAGGGCTGCTCCTGCAACTAAGTCATACTGCAGAGTTCAGGTGTAGCATGCATCGCAGAAGTCCCCCAACTCCTGAGCATGACGGAATAAGGAAACTAATCTTCATCAGCTTGCTCCTGTAAAGAGTGGGAGAGTGCCAAAAAGAAGTGGTATGTTTTCTCTCTCTCTCTTTCTCTTTCTCTTTCTCTCTCTCTCCACATGCACGCACACACACACACACACACACACACACACACAGGAAGGGTTGGCTCTCCCATCAGGCATTTATATATAAGATGAAAATATTTTAATTATAATATCCAAGAGTCATGAGCCCCGTGTACATGACATTGTGTACAGTGAGCATGTGGCACTGGAGGTTAGGATTGTATCCACTGGCCCCATTCCATATATTTCACAAGAACTTCTGAATGCATAATTTGTACATAGAATCGTAGAATTTTAGAGTTGGAAGGGACCCTGAGGATCAGCTAGTCCAACCCCCTGCAATGCAGGAATATGCAGCTATGCGATACAGGGATCGAACCTGCAACCTTGGTGTTATCAGCATCACACTCTAACCAACTGAGCTATCCAGGCTTGTGATTGTGTGGCTTTGTTCAGAAATTCTAATCTTAAAGATCTCTTCTATCCCTGCCTGATCTCTGAGATCTTTGGGGAAGTCTTTGGTGGTGGTCACCTATGGCTCAGAAACACAGATCAAAATGACTAGATTCAGTGCATTCTGATCCTTCCCAGAAACTACACAGGGTATATCACCCATCTAGGTTCCAAAAGCACTCCTGGACTCCTGGGTTCTTGTGACTTGTACCACTGTGGTGACAGCTTGTGTATATGCTTCATAGTCCTCCTGTCTCTTGCGTTTAATGTTCAGGTTTCTAGAAGTGCAAATAGCATCAGCTGTGGGGATTGGCAGTTATCAAGATAACAGCAACTTGAGGGAAATCCCTTCTTTGAGACTGTTATTTGCCCTGGGAGGAAATTCCCCATTGACAACCACGGGAGATTCCTCTGCCCCAAAGCGAACAGCCTTCCACATTATAACCTGGTTCAGCTAGCACAATACAGTCTACTCTGCTGTGACTCATATTGGCTCTCCATGGCCTCAAGACATGGTATTTCCCAGCCCTGATACATGAAGTCAATGAACTGGAGATGATGGCTCTGAAGAGCTTAGAATATCCTACAAGCATGTTTTACATAGAAGAACATAAGAAGTGTTCTTATCCATCCAGCCCAGCACCCTGCTTGCCTCTCTTGAGGGACAGGGAGAAGGAGAGAGGTAGGGGAGAGGGAGAGAAGTGACATGTTCAAAGTACACAACTAAGGAAAGAAAAACAGATGATTGGGAAGTGGGTGGGGTGTAACCTGATTGGCCAAGGATAAAGTCCACTTCTGGGAGGAAACTGCAGCTTATGATTTTAAAGTAAATAGGGGCAATTGCTTCCCAAGCACATAAGAACAGCCCTGTTGGAGCAGCAGGTCATAGGCTCATCTCATTCAACAACCACAATGAACTTGTTCATAAGTGGAAAAAGCAGCAGTATGAGCAGGACATGGGTGTCACATACGGATGACTCAGATGTGTAGGTCTCTGGACTTCCCATATTCCTGAAAATCAAAACTTCTAGAAGGAAAAGGCTGTTCCAAATATCCTTGGGTGGCATAGATCCATTTGATAGATCTTAGTGACACTTTCCATCCTCTTCTTGAGGTTTTGGATCAAGCAGCTGGGATGTTCTGTGTTCCACTTGATGACTGGTCAGTACCCAAAGTAACCTAGTTCATTTCTAAAGTGACTTTGCACTTAAACATGCTCCATGGAATAACTTCAAGTGGGAACAAACTGACTCAGTAGGGAAGGGAAGGTCTCCAAAAGAGAGAGTGATTCAGCTCCCCCCCCCCCCGTCTCTGACCTAGTCACATCCCTGGATGAGTGTGGGAGATACTGGGATTTCCTCCCCTGTAGATATGGACATTCTTTTACTTTGCACTGGAGTTTACAAAGGCAGGCCATAGCAGAATCTCATGCAGTTGCCCAGTTCATTCTGTATCCATGCTGTGGGGTGGTTCATCCACTACAGACCTGCCCAATGTGATCCATCCATCCAATCAAACATAACAACAACCAAACTTCAACATATTGTTGCTGATCCCACTTGTATATAGTAGTAGTAGTGGTGGTGGTGGTTATTAGTAGAAATAGACTATGACTTGGCAGAAAAAGTAGGCACATTTATAAGCCCAGAGAATTATGCTCCAGAGAAATACTTAAAATTTCAGCTCACTCATCATCCATCACAATTCTTAGCCAACTGCCCTGCTTAACAATGATTAGGATCTGATGCTAGGTACTGCTTGCTAGGTTGTTGTTGTTTAGTCGTTTAGTCGTGTCCGACTCTTTGTGACCCCATGGACCATAGCACGCCAGGCACTCCTGTCTTGCACTGCCTCCTGCAGTTTGGTCAAACTCATGTTCGTAGCTTCGAGAACACTGTCCAACCATCTTGTCCTCTGACGTCCCCTTCTCCTAGTGCCCTCAATCTTTCCCAACATCAGGGTCTTTTCCAAGGATTCTTCTCTTCTCATGAGGTAGCCAAAGTATTGGAGCCTCAGCTTCACGATCTGTCCTTCCAGGGAGCACTCAGGGCTGATTTCCTTAAGAATGGATAGGTTTGATCTTCTTGCAGTCCATGGGACTCTCAAGAGTCTCCTCCAGCACCACAATTCAAAAGCATCAATTCTTCGGCGATCAGCCTTCTTTATGGTCCAGCTCTCACTTCCATACATCACTACTGGGAAAACCATAGCTTTAACTATACGGACCTTTGTCGGCAAGGTGATGTCTCTGCTTGCTAGGTAGGGCCTGCTAAGTTGCATTGCAGCACATAGCACTGCCAAGTCACTGGTTTAAAAGTCACTCTCTTGTCGACCCATCCCTGTCCTCATATGAACACAGCCAGCCTGTTTGTGCAAGGAACGTGCCAACACACATGCCCATCGCATAAACCAACAGTGTTGTTGCCAGCCCAGGGCAGGAAGGAACTAACTTACAGTGCGATAAGAGGGCAAGGTTATCTGCTTGACTGCCGTTCATTGAACAGGGTTACAAAGTCTAGGGTTACAAAGTTCTTTACAGACCTTGCCTTTTCCATTACATAACTCAAAATGGGGCTAGGCGGTGTGGTTTAACCAGTGATTTACTTCTTCAAGTTGCCCTACGTGTGTTCCCTAAGTCTTCAACTGGAACAGAAGTGAAAAGAAATCCAGCAGTGAATCAGCTGAAGAAAAAGTAGTGAAGAGACCTAACACTTTCTGTTTAACCTAGGATCACAGCCTGATCATTGTTAAATGGCACTTGCTTCCAGGAAATAGTGTATAAAGTTGTTGCCTAGGCTGCATACAAACAAAGATGTGAAGACCTGGGGGAAATGTGGAGAGGTCCCATAGAAATGGGGAGGGGGGGGGCAGAGGGTTTTTCATTTCTTCCTTCTCCCCCAGGCCTTCACATCTCTACATTTAAAGGGCATTCCCCCACAAAAGAATCCTGGGAAGTGTAGCTTGTTAAATGTTCTAGGAATTGTAGCTGTCCAAGGATTCATGGTTATATACAGTGGTGCCTCGCTTAACGAATGCCCTGCTTAATGAAATTTCCGCTTAACGAAAGGATTTTTCGAGCGGAGGTTGCCTCGCTAGACGAATTCATTTTATGAAAAATTCATCTAGCGAATCGCGGTTTCCCATAGGAATGCATTGAAATTCAATTAATGCGTTCCTATGGGCAAAAAAAAATTTCAAAAAAAAATTCAATGCATTCCTATGGGATTCGCTAGACAAATTTTTTGTTATAAGAAAAGACCCGTGGAACGAATTAAATTCGTCTAGTGAGGCACCACTGTATATGGTTGTGTGCACAGCTTTTTTTTTTTTTACTATTTCACCAAGTTATATACCACTTGATTATAAAGAAAAGTGGTTTTACGAAAAGAATAAAACACTAATATTATCAGTTCAAAACAGCTATTTAAAACACTGAAAAGTGACTGAAAATCAACAATAAGCTAAAGATCAGATTAAAACACATGTCAACATTCCACATGCCTGGATGGGCTTGCCTAAGCAGAAATGTTTTTAGCATGTTTTTGAACATGAATCTGGTCACAATATCTTAAACTCCATCCCTGACAGCTACAACATTCTGGCTATCAGAATGAGGAGGCAGTAGTAAATATTTTGGCTAACATTTGAAATGTTATATTAAAAAAAATGTAGCTGGCCTTGGCTTTTCGGAAAGGAGTGGACCAGAAGGCCAGCTGCTGCTGTTTACATATGATAAATGCCTTGAAATGCATGCCCATTTTACATAGTAGCAAGCACAAGAGCTCTGCTACATTGGTACAGCTGACTGGAACACATTATATAATTTTAAAGCAACACTGAAGACGAGCGTGCCAGCTTGAGACTGGCCAGGTGGCAACTTTATGCCTGGATTATGTCCTTTCTTATCAGGAGGGCCCTGGTGGCACAATGCGCTTGGCTCCCATCCACCAGCCCTTTGCCTCTTTCTCCTATGCGCTGTTTGTTCAAGTGACTTTCCCAACACTCAACCTAATATGATAAAGGTCAGCACGATGAAAAGAAGAGGGGGGGGGGAGAATGCAGAAAGAAATGACACAAAGCTGCAGTGCTTGGCGGCGAGAGACAATGGCCTGGCCAGGAAAAGTAATAATTGGAAATCTGTAAGGCGGTTCATTAAAAGAAAGCCAAGGGAGATGAACAGCTCGAGGTCATTGTCTGCTAAAAACCGCTTGAGCAGGGTGAGAGAGCACATCCATGCGTCTCTGCGCACCAGCGCAATGCAAATAGCTTTGCTGCCCAGAAGCTGCATTAGATGTAGCATGTGCTGGTCCCTGCTGGGCCCTGCTCTGCTGAAACGGCTGCATGATGCAAGACCAAAACTAGGCAGCAAATGGTGGAAGGCAGACCACACTACCTGGCCTCATGCCCACTATTTCAAGATCATAACATAAGAAGAGGCTGCTAGATCAGGCCAATGGCCCGTCTAGTCCAGCATCCTGTGTGAAACCAGCAAGCAGGATTTGAGCACAAGAGCCCTCTCCCCTCCTGTGGTTTCCAGCAACTGGTATTCAGAAGCATCGCTGCTTCCAGCTGTGGAGGCAGAGCATAACCATCATACTAGTAGCCACCAGCGGCTCTCCTCTGTGGATTTGGCTAGTCCTCTTTTAAAGCCATCTAGCTTGGGGGCCACCACTGCCTCCTGTGGGAGAGAGTTTCATAGATTAACTATGTGCTGCATGAAGAAGCTTCATCCTCTTGGACCACTCCCAAGCGCAGGAGACTTGGTTGATGTAGTAACACGCCACAATCCAGTAGCAGCCAGTTGGGGCAGCATGGTGTGTTGTTCTCTCAGCTCCCTGAACACCACACAGTGTGGTGCAGCAACAGTGCATTGTGTACTCAGGACCACTGCAGGAAATCAAGATGGCTGCCTGTTCTGGCTTTGGAAGCGGGCTCTGCCGGGTGCTGCGGCCCAGACAACTGACAACTTCTCAACACTGGCCCCGACCTGGTGGAACGCTCTGTCTCCTGAGACCAGGGCCCTGCGGGACCTGATTTCTTTCCGCAGGGCCTGTAAGACAGAGCTGTTCCGCCTGGCATTTGGCCTGGAGCCAACCTGATTCCCTCCCCCATTTTCCCTTTCTTTTTCCCTTTTATATGAGGCTGCATTTTTTATTTTTTTTATTTAATTTTTATGTATGTAGTCTTATTGTTGAGTTGTATTTTAATCAGTTGTTTTATATTTGGTGTTAGCCGCTCTGAGCCCGGCTTCGGCTGGGGAGTGGTGGGGTATAAATAAATTATTATTATTATTATTATTATTATTATTATTATTATTATTCATCCTGGGGCCTCTAAGCCAGGCAATCATTCTGGGAACCACTTTTTGGGCCAAGGGCAACATTCCCTCCTGGACAATTTTCTGGGGACCATGGGCTAATGGTGAGCAGGAAGGTGAGGGGGAATTGACGCAACAGATATGACTCTATAGGCTATATTCCAGCCACACAGAAGGCAGGATTTCCCCCTCCACACACCTCTCCATCTTCTATGAAGGCAAGCAAGAGACACAGTTCAGCCAGGCAAAAGTGTCTGAGGAGGGTGCAGAGCTGGACTGTGGCCTGGGAAGAAGGCCAGAGAACTAGGCTGGGTGGGCTGCAATGGTCCCTGGCCTGAGGTCCCCCCCCTCTAAACACACATGCCCATCAAAGGGGGCTAATTCCACTGAAAAAGGCATTTGGTTCTGCACAGTTTACATCAAGACAACTTCACGGGGAAGGGAGCAATCTTTCCTAGAAGCCACGACTTTGTCGCTCAAAGCGACCTGGCTTACACAGGGCATAGAAGGGGCTCGGCCCATTCATGATTAAAGTACTTGGCCTTGAAAAGCCTGAGTAAACACACCAGGTTTTCCATCATGTTTGTTCCTGCACATGGCAGTCATTGGCACGGCGCTCTGTTTCCAACTTGTCTATGATTGTTAAACCATGACAGTAAACAGAACTTAAGGAATTAGTCATTATATTGCTTTTTACTGCTGTAAGGTTGGAACTATCAAGTGATTCATTAAAATAAGATACTCTAGGCAGTGAAAGAAGTGGGTGAGGTGCCTAACTGCAGGAATCTGGCTATTTCAGATTATTTATTTTTTAATGTACACAGCATGCAGATAAGTCCAATGTCAGGAGCGCAATTAAGAGGGAAAACAACCTCAGCAAAGGTGATTGCCCAGGTGGCTTGTGACACACTGAGCAGGCAAAGGTGGCAGCAGGAGCAGGCCAGCGCACCCAAGACTCTGTTCACACTCCTGTTTATTGTTCACTCACGGTGTTTCCGGTGCTGGGATTTTAATTCACGTTCACAACACGGTGTTATCCAAAATGCATGGGGTTTTCTGGAAAAAGGCTAATGGAATGAAGAGATCTAGGCCCGGACAGGAGTTCTGGAAAGGGTGGGTCGGGGGAATAATGGGGGGGGGAACTACTCCTCATTGGTTACTAATGCACAGGTCCGTCTTAAGCGGGTTGGGTGCCCTGGCGCCGTGGTGCGTGGATCGCTCCGGCACCCCCGCCCCGCCCCGTTTCTTCCCACAGCTGGTGGGCGGGCGCAGCGTGCAGTGTGGTTTCCGCGCGGCTTCGCCGTGCAGCACCCCCCTGGCACCCCGCGCCACCCAGCCTACCCCTAGAGCCGGCCCTGCTAATACACGTAACCAATAAATTACACCAAGCTGTGGTAATTCACCACTTGGTAGATGGCAGTCTGCATCTACCTACATTTTATACTGTACCAACAATGTGATTGCATGCAGTGCCTTTTTTTTCAAGAAAAAAAGGTGGTGGTACCTAGTGCCGCCAGCGAGAAGACCAGGGTGCACATGGCCAGCAGCAGAGTGCAGCTCACACGGTGCACTGCCTATTCTCGTGCTCCTTGGGGAGTGGGACTTGTGCGGTCCAGCCAGCCATGAGGGGTGACAGCAGCGGCCAGGCCCTGGCAGGGCTTTGCTCAGGCCACGGCTCCCCATGCGGCTGAGCCTCTCGGGGCAGGAGGGGGGGGAGTGCAGGTATTGCTTACTGGTGAGTACCGCCAGAAAAAAAGCACAGATTGTATGCATGGTATCAAGTGAGATGATGTTTTCTCTAGCCTTTTGTGGAAGCAAAAGCTGGGGAAGTTTCAGTGTTGTTACCTAAGATCCCAGCTTCAAAACCAACACCAAAAATAGGTCAACAAAATAGAACTTTAAAAGCAGGCAGTGTCAGTCATGTTCCGGTGAGAAATGTGGAGCACTGCTCCCCCCCACTTGATCCTGCATTTCGTGGCCTCTTGACACCTATTTCCCCCAAACCACACATGCATGTCTCTATCAGTTTCTGCCTCCTGATCTGTAGGAATGACCAGTGAGGAGAGGCAGGGCTACAGACCTGGCCTGTAGCTGCCACATGCCAGGATAATGTGTTGACAGGGCAACAGTGAGGTTGGGGTTGTTTGGGCGTACCAACAGGGCCAATCCAGTGCTCCTGCTGGTGTGCCAGAACTACCCTGACGTGCCACCGCCGTGCCCTGCCCCCACAGCACCCCACTACACAGCAGTGACGCCACCGCTGGGAGCCCACTCTTGAACATCAGTGGAAATGGCCTGTGGTCCACAAATGTTTGTGGCACAGTAAAATTGTGAGGATTTACTGCTGGATCATTGGTTGGTTGTGCAGTCTGTCCACCCCACCTCTGTGCTGTTGTTCAATAATTAGCCTCCAGCGTTGGGTTGTATAAGTCTGATATTACTCATCTGAACTGAATAGGTGGAGTCTCTTTGCTGCTTTCTATGCTGGAGCAACCATTCCAGAAGCATTGCCAGTGTTTGGCGATCATGTAGCAATGGAATACAACGCCCTCTGCCATTATGAGAGCCAGTGTGGTGTAGTGGTTATCAGCGTTGGACTATGACTTGGGAGAATGGAGTTCGAATCTCCATTCAACCATGAAACTTACTGGGTGACCTCAGGCCAGCCACTGTCTCTCAGCCTAACTTACTTCACAGGGTTGTTGTGAAGTTAAAATGGGATGGAGAGGGGAAGAACCATGTATATCACACTGAGCTCCTTAAAGGAAAGGTGTATACAGTAATTGTAATAATAAAATTGTAACCTGCAGAATCCTTGGTTTCATTTCCCAGGTGGCACAGCTTTGAGAAGAGAAAAAGAAAACTATGGAACTTAACCATAAAGGTTGGCCACCCTGTGATGTCCTTAGACCCTCTTCCAAGAAGGTTCTAGAGCTCTGGTCTGCCTCAGGCCTACATCTTCCGACTTTGCATAATTGTCTTCTTGAAAACAGCTTGGTTATCTTGTGCCATCACCATAAATCCAGCATGGAAACAGTTGGGACAGATTTATAGCAGATAGCAGTTAGAGCTATCTATGATTCACAACACCAATGTGTTTTGCCCAGAGGAGATAAGATATCCCTGGTAGATCATTGACGGCTATTTGGCAGCATGGATTTCCTGGTTATACTGAAAGTGAATCTAACCTTTAGAAGCCCTGATGTGACAGACTGTGAAGGTGTGTCTGCCTGGGAACCTCCATTTGGGGAAGAGTCGGCCAATAGCAACAACTTAAACACACACAAAATGATGGGTGAAAAAGGAGATGCTTCCTGCATGCCACTGTTTGCATGAAAGTGCTTTTGCTTTCCTGGAAGATGAATGTATTGCTGTGAGCCGAGAGAACAAAGTTCCAGATATTTATTTGATGTCCTCTCCATTCATTGAGGGACCCAGGTGGCGCTGTGGTTAAATTACTGAGCCTAGGGCTTGCTGATCAGAAGGTCAGTGGTTCGAATCCCTGTGACGGGGTGAGCTCCCGTTGCTCGGTCCCAGATCCTGCCAACCTAGCAGTTCGAAAGCACATCAAAATGCAAGTAGATAAATAGGAACCGCTACAGCAGGAAGGTAAACGGCGTTTCAATGTGCTGCTCTGGTTTGCCAGAAGCGGCTTTGTCATGCTGGCCACATGACCTGGAAGCTATACGCCGGCTCCCTCGGCCAATCATGCGAGATGAGCGCGCAACCCCAGAGTCGGTCACGACTGGACCTAATGGTCAGTTGTCCCTTTACCTTTACCTTTACCATTCATTAAAACATTGTTTTTATGGTTGTTGCCAGCCATAATAGCTAGGAGATGACAAACCCAACCAGCATATTGATAAGTCTTAGTTGGGAGTTCACAAACATGTGAAGATAAGCAACCGAGGGAGCAAAAAGGGGCCAGGCACACTCTCCTCCCATCCCACATTGGCTCTCCCCATAACACTAACTATGGACATAGGCCATCTTTGCAGTGGGGCAAGCTGCTGGATTGCAGGGGCAGGCTACATGATATGTATTCACCAGCCACACCTTTAGCTAGGAAGGAGAAGCTGGGGCAAGCATGTGTGCATCCTCCTATGACTTGTCCAAACTAAGTGCACACCCTGACTCTACAGCATGTGGGCAATTCTGACCACTAGAAGAGGTAGTGGCTAGGCATCACTAAGGAGTACGCATAGACATAGCGGTTCAACAAATGGAGGATTGACTAAGGCCTGATTCACACTTTTCAGCAGCAATGTGGGAAGCTGCTGAAGTGCGACTTTTTCTTATGCTACTTCATCAATGTCTGGAAGGGGGAGCCACCTGAGAGCTTTGGGTTCCCATGGGAAGACAGTGCAAACACCACAACCACACCGCCTGACCTGGTTCCTTATGCTTACATGTTTCATCCTGTCTGATTCCTGCCTTCCCACGTGGCTCCTCTATTAGTACTTCTCTGGAAGAAGCCCTAGGGGAGCTGCTTCCACATGGGAATCAAGCCTCAAGCTCCGCCTTGTTTTTACAGCATCTGTGTATCACTATCTACCAGAAACCCGCTATCTGGCTTTGGACCCATTCCCTGCTTCCTTGTCTTGCTAACTGGATTGTCTATTCTCTGCCGTAGCCTGTGTGGTCTACAGGAGCTGCAGCCAACTGCCACGCTGAACAAGCCCTGTGTGCTGTCAGATGTTTGCCTCTTCCTCATGTAACAGGGTGAGAAAACTCCATTGGCTCCTGTCGCTGAACCCCAAACAGGGCACAATTGTTCCAAGTTCTTCCAGTAACCATTTGTTTCCTTCTTCTTCTTACCAATAATATCCCACATGCCTCTCAGCACTATTAATCATCTGTGCTTTTGTTTTGTTTCTATGCCTTATTCAACATGAGTCATATCCCGTTGCGCCTGTGGACCTGGTCCTAAACACACTCGTTTCTAAGTTCTGCTGGTCCAGAATCTCATCTTTCATCTGTCAAGTTTGTGGCTGTGGTTTGATTAAAATAAATTTTATTAAAACACACGCACACACACACACACACCAGTATTGCTAAGAGTGCTGCCCCAGTGCACTTTATCACTAAATAGATTTGGCCATAACACATTTGTTTACAATATAACTCAAAAATCCACAGTCCGATCAGGTGGAATCTCCCAAACATTCCTTCTATAAATCTCCCATCCATTTCCCTAGGAGGGTGTGCACATATGAAGAACATCAGATTTGTTAATAACTTCAGTCGTACCTTGGAAGCCGAACAGAAGCCGTTCCAGAAGTCCATTCGACTCCCAAAACGTTCGGAAGCCAAGGCGCAGCTTCCGATTGGCTGCAGGAAGCTCCTGCAGCCAATCGGAAGCCACGCCGGATGTTCGGAATGCTCGCAAACCAGAACACTCACTTCCAGATTTGCAGCATTTTGGAGCCAAAATGTTCGATTCGCAAGTCGTTCATCAATCAAGGTATGACTGTACTTGAAACCTCAAAGGTCTGGATTCATAATATTTTATCTTAGAAAATGCGGTCACAAGACTATAGGAATATGAATTAATATTGTTATTATTTATTAAATCTACAAGTCACTTTTTCACTACAGCAAATCAAAGCGACTTTCATTATTTTAAGCAAAAACAAAAGAAGACACATACATATATTAAAACTGGGAGGGGGGACACTCCGGGGGGGGGGTAATCCCACCCATGCAACAAGGCCATAAATAGTTACTGTCCCTGCAATCTCGCCTTTTACACCTTTATAATGGTCCCTTGTTCGTGGAACTCCCTCCCTCTGAAGATAAGCTTGTCCCTCTCATGGGTGGTTTTCAGGCAACAACTCAGGATATAGCTGTTGGCACACAGGCACTGTGAGTGAATATGGCCATCTTTGACATGAATGCTAAATTCTTTTTAGCATTAGTGGTACCTCTGGTTAAGAACTTAATCCATTTCGGAGGTCCATTCTTAACCTGAAGCACTTTAGCTAATGGGGCCCCCTGCTGCTGCCGCGCTGCCGGAGCAAGATTTCTGTTCTCATCCTGAAGCAAAGTTCTTAACCTGAGGTACTATTTCTGGGGTAGCGGAGTCTGTAACCTGAAGTTTTTGTAACCTGAAGCGTTTGTAACCTGAGGTACCACTGTATTGGTTTGATGTGATTTTCATTACGCTTTAACTCCTGTCATTTTATCATATGTGTTCTGGGATCCTGGGGGCGGTTTGTGAATGCAAATAAGTAATAAATAAAGTTGTGATTTACCACAAGGGGCAGTTGACCATTTCAACTGATAAAAACAGGCTGGTCTGCATGATATCACTGAGGACGGTAAGAGGATTGAGCCCTTAAAAAAAAACAACCCTTTTGAACTTTTCAGCCATAGTAGCTGTGGCTCTATCAGGCAGAAAATGTCAGAGCACCTTAATCTGGCGCAAGCGAGGGTGTTGATGTGCTTCCCATGGAATGCTGATATCTTCCATAGGCAAAAGCAGTCGATGACAGGTTGGAACACCAAAAACCGCTGCGGCCCCGGTACATTCCAGGCCTTGGCCTTCTTCCCAAAGACAAGAGCTGCTCCAAGTCCTCCTATCTGAGCGGTAACTCCTCTTCTGAAGGAGCAGATAACAACTTCTAGGAATAAACAGAAAGTGCCAAGCCCGTGCCATACATGCCTTCCTCCCGATAGATGTTCCTCAGGCCATTTTTTTGGGGGGTGTGTGTGTGTCTGCCTTTGCTAGGAAGTGCTGTAATGACCAGAGCACACAGTCAAATAGGCAGGAATCAGCCATACAGCAACAATCTCATCCTCACCTGATCTGTCCTTCCAAGGAGCTCAAGATGCCATATATGGTTCTTCCCCTCCCCATTTTATCCTCACAAGACGTCTATGAGGTAGGTTAGCCTAAGAGACAGTGACTGGCCCAGGGTCGGTTGCCCAGTGAGCTTTATGGCAGAGTAGGGATTTGAACCCTGGTCTCCTGCTATAACCACTACACCATACTGACCAATGGGGACACACACCCAATAACAACAAAATTAGAATACAGGCCTTTGTCCTTTAAAGGTTCCAATGAGAGAAAAACCAATCTGACTGTTCATCCTTAACTGTGCCACTTGGATGTGAGAATGTTCATTGAGCCTTAGAAGAATTGAGGTAACACTTTTAACAAGAAAATCTAAGCTGGATGAAAACATTAGAACATTAAGTAAGACCTTATGCTGATGTAGATATAATTCTATAGTGTGGGGAATACTCATAGTGCCGTAATAACAAAATACAGTCACCAAATATCGTTGCAAGTATCCTTTTTGGATAGGAGATGTAACCTATCGGTTCGGCTTAATAGCAAATGATGCTTCTACAATTGGCGAGAAAATGCTTGCTTAAATTAGCATTGGTGGTTTTTTGTTTTTTTGTTTTTGCTGGGTTGCAGCAACTGAACACATCATCCCTGCTTGGGTGGCAGCCGGAGGGAAACCTTTTGCCAGTTTCCAATGTAGCCAAGGGAAGAAGAAAGCTTTGCAGATGCCTGGCAAGGAGCAGCATTGCGGGTGGGGATTAAAGTTTGGAAGAAGTGATAAAGCTTTAGAGGCTCTTGATCTGTCTGGGTGCTTGCCTCCTTCCCTGTGTGCTCAACACATTCTAGGGGGGGGGACATCAGAAGGGGCCAGTAAAAAGCAGCCACTGAAACCACCTACCACATGGGCAAGTAGGGAATACAAAACAGTTTGGGTTTTTTTAATGGCTAATACTAGTCATGGGTTTCCCCTTTCCTGCCCATACCATAAAAAGAGGGGTGTCTTTGCAGACTAAGCCATTTCCCTCCCCAGTGCTGGAGCAGGCACCATCTACCCTAGGCTCTGGTTTGACTAGCTCCCTGCACCCTTGTAGATACCACTGACCCAGAGCTCCATCATAGGTCAGCCAAGGGTGAACACCTGAGGTAGGTGAAAAGCCTGTGAACAGATTCTGTTCACCCCCCAGATGCTCCCCTGGACTTAGGCACAATCTCGGGGGTTGACCAAACCAATTCGAGTCCCTGAATTCCTTTATCGGAATACCCTTCACATAGGGATGGCAAGACCGTTCTCCCATCCCTATCACCTGAACCAGTGCCTATCCACAACCCCCTAAGTTGTGATGATTTGCTATGCAGCAGGCAAACCCCAAATGGCAACAGCCAATCAGCCAAGTGGGGAAAATTCCTGCCGTGCCCCTGTCCCAAAGACAGACGACACACGATGGCATAGCAAGGTCAATCGCAAAATGCCCTAAAAGTAGGGAGAGGTGGGTGGGTGTTCCAATGCACGTGCCAAAAGAGGAAGCTCTGGGTCATGTGCATAGGTATATATAGGTCCCTCGATCCGTTTAGACTGCACCCCATTGGCCAGATTACACCCAGCAACGAGGGACCTACCAATCAGGTGTTGTGGCTATCCAATATACCCACCCACAACCAGGAGGTCAGTTTCCATGTCTCACCGCAACACGTGCTCTCTTTTAGGGAGGACACAATTTCTCAGGGAAAAGTACTTGTGGAAACATGTAGATTTTATATACAAAACTGCATATAGAAATGAACACATCAGGAGAAATTCACATTAAAATGCTGGTGAATTTTCAGGAAGATTTTTTCAAATAAAAAACCACAAATCACTGCAAAAATGTGAAGAAGGGTGGGAAAGCCAGAAATGGAAAGAACTGAAATGCACAGGTCTTTCCATTCCTAGCAGTGACTTTTACTAGTCATTGCTCTTCTCTTGCAAGCTGCATGTGAAATTGAAACTGACTTTCCACATGTCTGTGTACATTCTACTCCATTCAAACCATTAGGCGGTTTGGTGTAACCATGTGGACAGGGGAGGGACAATGCATATAAGATGCCCTTCTGAGCAGCTTTTACATTTTTTATCAAAATTTTACAAATTGCACTAAATCACTTTTCCGGCTGCATTTGAAAATATTCTTGCAACAGCACTTCAATGTACTGTAATTGATTATTGTAAGTGGTTTTTTAAAATTATTTCTTTCCAAAAGGCTGGAAACAATTGCCACTTGGAGACCACATATTCCCCAACAGAGTCTGTTGTTTCCAGCCTTTCCCAAGTAAATTAAACAAACCTGCGATCAATTACCGTTGCAAAAAACATTTCACTTCATTTTCCCTGTATTTTTAAAACTAGGTGAAAAAGCATCATAGCACTAAAACTAAAAATAGATTATCATAAACATGAAACATAACTTCAGAATATTGGTGTCAAGTCCAAATTCAGTATTCTGCCCCATAAAAATGTGAGACCGTCAGATGCTGTGTCTCTGTGGGCTTTCTCAATTCTAATTTTGTAAATCCTCAGAGACAAATTACATATTGAACACAGAATTTGCCCTTGTGTCTTTATTTTTTAACTGTTTAAATAGCAGCTGTGGCAGGATCAGGAAGCAATCAAAGCGAAATGGCTGTGAGATCCAGGGGAAGCAGCCTTATACAGTCATACCTCGGTTTAGGTACGCTTCGGTTTGAGTACTTTCAGTTTAAGTACTCCGCGGACCGTCTGGAACGGATTAATCCACTTTCCATTACTTTCAATGGGAAAGTTCACTTCAGGTTAAATACGCTTCAGGCTAAGTACAGGCTTCTGGATCCAATTGTGTACTTAAACTGAGGTACCACTGTACAGGCTTTCCCCTCCCCTCTTCAGCAAGGGCTCATGGGACAGTATTTTGCTGCAATGTTTGGGGGTACAGTGCCACCGGCCAAAGGCTTATTGATTACGGAACGTGGCTTACAGGTCGCAAACAACCTGGAGCTGCTTTTGGGGAAGAAAGCTGCCATTTGTACCCTCCGAATAAAAAAAAAATAACAGCTTGATGTGAGGGTATTTTCACTAGGTCCATAGCTAAAGGACCAAAAACCCCTCCCTCTCCCTTGCACTGTGGTCCTGATCCTGATTGGGCTTCCCAACAACTGCTGTTTGAAGTTTAAGAAATTGACACACAAGTCCAAACCTCACCTTGGCATCCCCCAAAGAATCCTGGGAACTGTAGTTTGCTAAAGGCCCCGGGAATGGTGTCGAGGTAAGCTGCAATTCCCAGGGTTCTTTGGGGGAAGCCATGGACTTTAAATGTATGGTGTACATGTGACCCTAATCATTATATATCACCTTAAGGCTTAATGTACAGTTTGCCAGAGTAAGGCAGTAAATTGATATTCTTCCTCTAGCCATGGGGAAGCCTCCTTTTTGCCTCGGGCTGACCGAGCACTTCCTTTTTACACATTTTCCTGTGAGTTCCTTTAGATTCATTTATGTAAACCTCTTTCCAATGGGTTGTGACCTGCCTGACATTGTGCAGAGATGAGCCCTTTATGACTCAAGCAGTCTATGGGACAATCGACGTCTGGGCACAGAATGAAGTCAAACGCTTGCCTCCTCGTTTGAGAATAATGAAAAAGGGTGAGAATCCAAGATTTCGAAAAGATCTTACAGAACGGATTGCATCAGGGCTTGGCCAACTCATTTCTGAGCAGAATCCAGAGTCTCATTTCTCATTGCTTTGTTTGGATCGAGGAATTTTTGGCACCATTTGTAAATTCCATATTGACAGTTTGTCACCACATTTGTCATCAGAAATAATCTACAAAACAGGGATTGTGATATTATTATTATTCAATGGTTCAACGTCTGTTATGATTACTTGCACATGCAAGTATTTATAAAATGCTTCATTGGTTTCTAAAGGATCATAGAATTGCAGGGCTGGGATGCACCCCAAGGGTCATCTAGTCCAACCCCCTGCTATGCAGGAATCACAGCTAAAGAATACCTGACATATGGCCCTCCAACCTCTGCCTAAAAACCTCGAGTGAAGAGTCCAGCACCTTCCATGGTAGACTGGACTTTTTATATGACTCACATTCCACAGAAACCAGTCCAATATTCCCATATTGTATCTGAGAGCCGATTTTTAAATTACTAGAACAGTGTGGGTGTTGCTACCTCATGACATTGGCAATGCAGCGAAATCCGATAAGTGCATAGTAAGAGTGGATCGTGCAGAACACGACAGCACCAACAATGGTGGGAGATAGGACAGCAGCATCCTTGCTTATCCCACTGATCTGCATGCAAACTGGATTCAGGTGTTACTAAAGCAGCATAGGAAAGAGTTGCGTGATCTTTGCTGCATATTGTGCTGTTTCTTCAACTCGTAAACCGCCTTGTGCATATCGTGATATAGAAAGGCTGTATACAAATTAAAAGTGAAATGAAATTAAAAAGTTGCCGGGAAGCAGCAACCCTGTCACTCTGCTAATGCTCTGAGAGTTTGTTCACAGGGAGGGTCGGCACCACTGTAGACCGAGGGCAGCTCTTCTTCTCCCTGCTCTAAAAAGGAATGGGGATACCCAATGTGCATATGGTATGTGCAAATCATAGCTGCCAAGTCTCCCGTTTTTTGCGGGGAAACCCCTGTATTTTAAACCGTTTCCCGCTGGCAGCCCGGATTGGAAAAAATCCCCTAAATCACCCGGATTTCCTACCTGCCAGGGAGGCTCCATTTTGGGTCCTGGTGCCACCCGATTTCTGGTGCTCAGACATGGGTAACACGGCACCGGAAGTCGCTTCTACGCATGTCCGGACATGCGTAGAAGCGACTTCCGGTGCCGCGCCGCTGCTGATCCCGCATTTTTCAGCGGGAGACTTGGCAGATATGGTGCAAATAGATGCTTGGGGGTTTAAATTGTGCAGGGGTGCCACATGGCGCACCTCCACCATGCTCTGAGTGATGCCAAGGAAGAATTGTGGGTGACACTGATTATAGATCAACATGGCTTCCCCACTTTCGAGGTCAGCAGCAGCTAGAAGACCTGAACACGGGGCTGCTAATGTTTGGTGTTGCCATCTTACTTTCATTGGATGCATTCTGCCTTCTTATCATCCTCCTGAAACAAATTGTAGGGCCTGCCGGGCATCGTTACCACAGTTTAGTCTGTGTCCAACTCCAGGTGACTCGGGAAAAGGGGCGTAGCTCAAAGGCAGGAATGCTTCTGAATACCAGTTGCTGGAAATTGCGGGCTGGCAGAGTCCTCGGGTTCTGCTTGTGGGATTCCCACAGAATAGCCACTGCAAGAACAGGATCCTTGACTAGAGGGGCCATTGGCCTTGATCCAACAGGCGCTTCTTATATTCTCAGCATAAGGCAGCCTCTTATGTTCCTGTGATCACATGTCTTGAGTCCCCCAATTATGGCCAAAGCTATGTTTTGCTGTGAAACAGTTAATAGCATCCAGCCCGGCATAATAGCTTAGTGATTTCATGTGAATATGAAAAAAAACAGTTTGTGGTTGGGTCTAAAACCAAGCCAAACCCGGTGGTTTGGGGAGAGCTTGATTTGGGTTAATTGGTTTGTTTGAGCCTGAAAGCCAAAATAAACTCCAGGGCTTCTGAAACCACGCTAATAAAGCAAACAGTCTTTGAGGGGTCTTAGAAGCCAGAGTCACCTGGAGATGTGCATCTCAATTCATATTTCAATTCACATTTCAGTATTCAGAAATTTGTTCAGAAGCAACCGTCGGGTTCTGGTAACTGTTTCAATATGAAATAATCGGGTCACACCATTCCAGCTTTTCTTCTCTAGACCAGTTTGGTACTGCTATAAAAAGAAGAGCACAACCCTTGACAACCCAGTGCTGTGGTGGTGAATTATATCCAGCCAGTGGGCCAAATTATAATCTCCCCCACCCCTCGTGGGATGAATTTGGCAGGTGGGCAGATCCACCCACCGGTTAGTCACCTGACATCGCAATGATACCATGTGACTTTTTCGCCCACATGGGTCTTGCAGAGCACTCCAGAAGATGGTATTTTGCAGGGGGCTTAGCAAGGCCCCACCCCATCTGATAGACTGAACCTTTCTTCAAAACAGGGCTATAATCAGTGCTTTTTTCTGGGGGGAACACAGGGGTATGCACACCCCTAAACATTTTGTGACTCTAAATTTGGCCTCATTGAGGGGCGGTATTTCAATATGAGTAGGAAAATGGGAATACCCCTAAACATATAATTTTTTTAGAAAAAAAGAAGCAGCACTGGCTATAATTGAGGGAGCATGTCTGAGCCCAATATGGCTTCTCATTGCTATCACCCTATTGTGAAGCCAATGCATTTTAAAAGCTTATCTGAATCATGCCAGCAATAAAGTTGCAGTAACAAGAGCAAGCAGAAAGGAGAACGAAACAAGCAAAAAAAACCCCACCAAAAACAAAACAAAAGGTAAGTGGTGGGATGGCTTTATGAAACATTTGTTCATGTGGAAACTTCCATTTGTTTCCATGGGGATGGTCAGGAAAGTAAGGATTACTCACCAAAAAGGCTTTCAGGATCTGTCTCACCATTAAGGTTATTTTGAAAAGCACGAGCTTTAAAACAGCATGATTCGTTCAGCTGGACGCACTGAATAGCCAGTCAAAAGGAACATTTGGCTTTAATTTTTGTATTTATGGTCAATGGGTATTGGGTTTTTAAAAAAATAGCATTTGCTGCCTTAGATACCACATTTAAAGTAGAAGAACAAAATTTTAAAATACAGGTGGACCTGAAATTTTAATCATGGGCATTCCTAAGAAGCAGCTTGCTATCTGAGACCATAAAAATGCCAACATTATTTCAAGACAACTTCACCAAAGATGCAAATTTTCAGAAAGATGCAAATCTATTTTTGAGGTAGAATGAAAAAAATGCATATCATCACACTTTGTATAGGTTTCATTCGAACCATAGCCAACCCAGTGTGTCAAGGCAAGCCTCCGTTTTCTCTCCTTTTTTCTTTTCTTTTTAAAAAATTATTGGAACGTTGCAAAATCCATACATTTGCACATTACCATTCATGCATGGTAGTAATTCCTAAGCCCCCTTCATATTTTCATATATACACTTTCTTTATTGGCCAATTACTTCTTCCATATACTGTGGTACCTTGGGTTACAAATGCTTCAGTTACAAACGCTTCAGGGTACAGACTCCGCTAACCCAGAAATAGTACCTCAAGTTAAGAACTTTGCTTCAGGATGAGAACAGAAATTGTGCTCCGGCGGTGCGGCAGCAGCCGGAGGCCCCATTAGCTAAAGTGGTGCTTCAGGTTAAGAACAGTTCCAGGTTAAGAACGAACCTCCGGAACGAATTAAGTTCTTAACCAGAGGTACCACTGTAAAGGAACGATGGCAAATCCAAGAAGAGAGCTGTGATGAGACAGATCTTTGACGGTGCTTTCCCCGACTTCTGACTCAAACTGATCTGCATGGTCTAGAGACACTGCTGAAGCGATTGTTCTCTCAACATGGGCAAAGAGGGTTGTTAGCACTAGATTACCTCAGATATGCAGATGACACAACCTTGATGGCAGAAAGTGAAGAGGAATTAAAGAACCTTTTAATGAGGGTGAAAGAGGAGAGCGCAAAATATGGTCTGAAGCCCAACATCAAAAAAACCAAGATCATGGCCACTGGTCCCATCACCTCCTGGCAAATAGAAGGGGAAGAAATGGAGGCAGTGAGAGATTTTACTTTGTGTGGCAATGACCCTCCCTCCCCGGAAATAAAGGACACGACACAGCGAAATACGTTTAAGTGGGTGAAAAGGCCACAACTTTATTGGTTAAGGATGTTGAGCGGTATTGGCTTAGGCATTGGAACCTAACCGACTATATCCGACTGTAACCCGTGTGTTACAGTCCGGGAGAAATTAACCACCAGGTAGGAGCCCAGTGATATGTATCTACTGAGACACCTCCTGTGGCCACCGTTGGGGGGTGCTCTAAGGCCCTGACCTCCGTAGGCCCAGGACAAAGCGACCGCCCCTGGAACCCCTTTAACGGGATTAAATCTCCAATTCCGGGCAGAGGATGACGCAATCTGCCCCCCCATTCTTTATCTATGCAAATTTTCCAATGTCTAACCGCCAAACCAAGTTGTGACGAAATGCTATGAGGTAGGCGAAAAAACCAGATTGGCTAATCCAAGTGGAAAAAATCCTACCCGGCCCCACGGCCAACCGAGGCGACCGACTAATTCCATAGCAGCGTCGGCCTACCTGCCTAACTGCCTATCAAGAGGGCGGGTGGGTGGGTGATCCGAAGGTCTGGGTTCTCAAGGGAAGAGAGGCTGTGTTCCCGCCTCCGTCCTGATTTAAAGGTAGTGAAGGCCCCGCCTCCCGACGCTACTGGTCGGCCGGGTATGACGGAGGCGGGGAACCTACGATCGCGAGAGGGCTGAACTGCAGCCCCCTCGCGAGGGTCGAGAGGAGCCACGCCCACAACACCACCTCCGAGAAATGCGGAAGTGGTTTTGTGTGGCAATGACCCTCCCTCCCCGGAAATAAAGGACACGACACAGCGAAATACGTTTAAGTGGGTGAAAAGGCCACAACTTTATTGGTTAAGGATGTTGAGCGGTATTGGCTTAGGCATTGGAACCTAACCGACTATATCCGACTGTAACCCGTGTGTTACAGTCCGGGAGAAATTAACCACCAGGTAGGAGCCCAGTGATATGTATCTACTGAGACACCTCCTGTGGCCACCGTTGGGGGGTGCTCTAAGGCCCTGACCTCCGTAGGCCCAGGACAAAGCGACCGCCCCCGGAACCCCTTTAACGGGATTAAATCTCCAATTCCGGGCAGAGGATGACGCAATCTGCCCCCCCATTCTTTATCTATGCAAATTTTCCAATGCCTAACCGCCACTCGAGCCCCAAAGGCTCGCCGCCAATACGCTCACACCCTCAACCAATGCTCCAACCCCCTAGTTATATCACCTAACCAAATGTCATTCCCCTTTGGTGAAAGGTGTACTCCGTCATTACGATAAAGGGCTGCTTCAGTACGTATTATCTCTGGGTGGGGAATTATCTGCCCATTCAAATCGAGGACCCTGCGCAATACAAATGAATTCAATAGCCTCCTGGTCCTGTTCAAAGCCTTCGGGCAGAGCCCCTCACGCCAAACACGCCTCTGCAATAAGGCGGACCATATCAACGTCATCCCCGGAAAAGAAGCCAGTAGCTTGTTAAAGTCCTCAACAATATTCCATTTCAATTCCACCGCGTTTCGACACGCCAAATCATTCTCCCCTAGCTGTATGACCAGCGCATGGGGGGGCCCAACTGAAGCAGCCCTTGCCAAGACAGCAGGCAAAAGTTCTTTCCAGCGCATTCCACGCCTGGCAATCCACGATACTTTGACATTTTCCGGGAGGCCAAGGTCACTCCCACGACCAGTTTCCATTGCCCTTTCTTTGGCCCAATGCACGATGCTGTGACCCGCAATCCACACATTGATGTGGCTCCCACCTGAAAAGGAAGCAACGACAGACGGGGGATCAGGTACAGGCAAACAGAGGATTCGTTTAGAGCCTGGAGTTATGAAGTGGGGCGCAGGTAACCTCTATAAGCGTTGGACTTCCACCGCCCCAGGTCTTGAATCCTTTCTGCTGAAAGGCCCAAGTGCATCGCGGAGGT
The DNA here is from genome assembly GCF_963506605.1 of Zootoca vivipara. Lineage (NCBI taxonomy): Eukaryota > Metazoa > Chordata > Lepidosauria > Squamata > Lacertidae > Zootoca > Zootoca vivipara. The sequence continues at coordinate 51,138,981 of NC_083277.1, forward strand.
TGCTGCCCCGATACGAAAGGAGTGGGCAGAGAACTGGCTCGGGTCAACGCCACACAGCGAGAGGGCCTTACGTAAAACCCGTGTAAACTGGGTGCGCGTGAGCTTAGAACTGTCTTGGTGGATCAACAGAGGGTCTGTGCCGGCTGGTCTTAAATATAGGAAGTGCCTGAGGTCCCTAACGGGACACGGACCTTGGCCCCCCATCGCCGGGAGGCGAATGGTGGCCCCCAATCCCCGCTGATCTGTCTTAGAGCGGCGGATGTGGATTACTGCTAACGAGTTTGACAAAGATACATCCTGCATCCTGATCCCACGGGAGGACCCGTCAGGGTTGTCCTCACATACTAGCTCCCCCACTCTGAGGGCCCCAAAGTATGCTAGTGAGAAGGCCGCAGAGAACAAGCTCGCCTCATAAGGGGACCAGCAAAGGGTCGTCAACTGACAGTGAATCTCGCACAGCAGGTCGGAAGTAACGGGTCTCCTGGTGTCACCGGCTGGCGGCTGTAGCCTCCGCCATCCCTCCATGGCCCTGCGCAAGTGGAAGTTGTTACAAGGATCCGTGGAGTACAGGGATTTGCAAAAGAAGGAGATCGCTGCCGTATGTATATTAAGAGTTTTGGCGGCACGACCCAATCCCCTTAGGTGAACCACATACTGCATGACCTCCCTCTCCGTGGGGGGGCCCAAAGGTGAAGGGGAGGGACCTTTATTTCTGAATTTTGAAAATTCTGCCCAAACGCGTTTGTAAGAGTTCAGAGTTGAGGGGGCAACCGAAGCGAATACTCCCTTCAAGATTTCTCGCTCCCAAGGCTCCATAGGGATTCCGGGAACGGCTCTGGACACTGCTGCGCCCCCGGTGCCAGCAAGCGGAAGCGGTCCATCTGGAAACGAGACAACGCATCGGCGATATCATTATTGACCCCCGGAACGAATTTGGCCGTGAAGTGTAAATTCAGTTCTAGGCTGCGCAGCACGAAAGCCCGCAGAAGGGCAGAGACCCTCACAGAACGGGAAGATTGTCTGGACATCACGCTGACCACCGCCTGGTTATCAGTCCGGAAGCAGACCCGGCGGTTCCTGAATTCGTCAGCCCACAGGTGGACCGCTACCACGATTGGGAAGAACTCCAAAAAGGTTAGATCCCGTGTGACTTCTGAGGCATGCCAGCTGGCGGGCCAAGGCTGAGCGCACCATCTGCCCTTGAAGTAGACTCCGAAACCCAAGGACCCGGCAGCATCAGATTGTACTTGGAAGTCTGAATGTAAGGTCAGATTGTCCTGCCAAAGTGACACACCATTGTAATGATCCAAAAATGTTAGCCAAGCCTCGAGGTCAGCTTTTACTCCCTTGGGTAAACGGACCCTATGGTATGGGCGCTTGAGACCTGTTGTCAGTCTAGCTAGGCGTCGACAGAAGGGGCGCCCCGGCGAAACCACCCTGCAAGCGAAATTGAGATGCCCAAGCAGGGATTGAATCTGTTTAAGAGTGACTTTCTTAAGGGGAGTCAGCTGTAGAATTAGTTCCCTAAGCGCAATCAGTTTATCCTGAGGTAAGCGTGACGTTTGGGCCACGGTGTCTAATTCGATGCCCAGGTAAGTTAAGCAGACTACAGGCCCTTCTGTTTTTTCGGCTGCAAGCGGGACCCCGAGGTCTCTAGTGAGGGAAGCAAAGGCCTCCAGCAGCCTCACGCACTCACCAGTATTTGCCCCGCCCACAAAAAGGAAATCATCGAGATAATGTGTAACACCTGCTAAGCCTGTTTTAAAGCGGAGGGCCCAGTCCAAGAATGTGCTGAAGGCCTCAAAGGCTGAACACGCGACAGAGCAACCCATAGGCATGGCTTTGTCAATGAAGTACGCACCCTCAAACTTAAAACCCAACCACTTGAAGTCGTGTGGATGAACCGGCAGCAGCCGAAATGCCGATTCTATATCGCATTTGGCCATCAGTGCCCCCTTTCCAAATTGTCTAACCAGTTTAACAGCCTGGTCAAATGATGCGTATTTCACTGAGCAAAGGTCCTGTGGGATGCCGTCATTAACTGATTTGCCATCTGGAAAAGATAGATTGTGTATAAGTCTGAATTCGCCTGGGGTCTTCTTTGGTACCATGCCTAGGGGGGAAATGTGCAGGTCTGGTATGGGAGGTGTCCCAAATGGGCCCGCCACCCGACCTGCGGTGATTTCTTTATTTATTTTCTTGATTGCTATATCCAGCCTATCGCGCACGGATTTTTGGTTTGGTGGGTCACCTGCTAACGGGGGGGTGAGCACCGGGATTCTAAAACCCTGCGAGAAGCCGTCCCAGATGTAAGAGGAGGCGGTGGGATTGGGATAGATATTCAAGAGTCGGCGCAGTGGTGGAAGCTTTATGGGGGTGAATGCCAGGGATAGGGACTTATTAGTACCTATTCTGGCCGGAGGCTGATCCCTGGGCGGCACTTTGGGGGTTCCTGGGACCATGGCTGGAGCCCCCCCCTTTTCCTCCACGAAAGGGCTGCCTCCCTTTGTAGCAGGAAACTCCGGGGTGCTGACCGAGACACTTGTCGCACTCATGCACGTACTTACAATTGGGCCTCTGACAGAGGCCCTTGTTGTATTCCCAGCAGACCCTGCGACGCGGGTCCTTCCTGGGCTCAAACCTGGCTGACTTTTGCGGCTCCGCCTGCTTCTTTTCGACAAATGGCACCACGTGGTTACTCCAGTAGTGCTGATTCCTCTGGTCCCAGCGTGTTCTTGAGTTCTGAGAGGCGTTTCTACGGAAATCCTCATCGTAGTTAAGAGCCGCCGCCTCCCCCGCCATCGAGTAGGCCAGCCTAACATCAGCTACATAAGCCAACAAATGCATTGCCCGCTTGGGGTATGCTGCAGCAATTACTGCAACCCAAATGTGGATACCGGTCTGCCAGTTCTCGAACGTGCGGTCCGCACGCGGGGTTCGATACCTACGCTTACCAAATTGCTTCCTTTTCTCCCCCTTCCCAAGCATATGAGTTGGCGGCAGCAGCGTGAAAATATCGATGTAATCGCCATTCAAGATTTTTTCACGCCTCCGGTTAGACAGATGGGATCCCAAAATTATGTCAATGTCCGAATTGGTGGAGGATTTAGCCTCTGGCACCAATGCCCCACCCCGGCATTCAAGGGTACCGTCAAAACCCTTGCGATGGGAACTAGAACGCCTCCTGTGCACCCAATAAGGAAGACCCATCTGTTCTTCCGCCACCCCCCAATAGTCCTCCATGGGAATATCTGCATCGGAATCGGACGACGTACCTGAGTCCTCATCTGAGTCGTCCTTCTTGGTGCGCTTCCGCTTCTCCGTCTTCTTCTTTGCTTTACCTCCCGCCTGACTAGGCTCGGCACCCGCTGGCTCGGTTATTGTCTGCGTGTCAGCATTCTCCCGCGATGACGCTGGACCCGCAGCCAGCAGAGAGGGCCCGGCTTGGGCTTGCACGGACTGAGCCCTAAAGAGGTCTGAAACGGACTGAGCAGACATGAGAGGCGAAGCTGGTGTGCAAACCTGGGTATGGGTGGGGTCAACTGTGACCTGAGAGGCGGTTGACGAGGCGGTCAGGGAGCCCTGAGCCATGGTCTGGACCTGTTGAGAGGGCTGCGGGAAAACGGCCGGGGTACCCTGCTGGGGCACCAAAACCTGTTGCAAGCTATATCCCAGCGGGTCGTTTGGAGAGCCTAACTGGGAAGGGATAGTAGAGAGCGGGGCAGACTGGAGAGAATTACTGGGGTTCTGAGACGCGACTTGAGAAGCTTGCGTCATGGCTTGAGTCTGCCGCAGGATCTGGAGGGAAGCAGCTGACGTGCCCGGTTGGGCGCCCATGTCCTGCTGCGAGTTAGGAGGCGGGGCAACAGCTGCGCCAAGACCCCCACCACCACTGGACTGTGAGCTAAAGAATGAGAGGGGAGAGCTGGATAGCTGGCTATTTTCAGGGGGTGTCTCAGGGACGCAGGCTTGGGTATTCCCAATGTTAATCTGGGCCCCCCTGTTCGCCGAGGCAAGGGATACACACAAAGGGGCCAGCGTGGAGCACAGGGGTCCCAACTGATTGCAAATATTCTGCAAATTGGAAGCTACCTGGGCCAAAGCTTCGGGATTAAATGTGGTAGCCGGGGCCGAGGAAGCGGCGTTGGCACCCCCTACTGGGGCAGCACCCTTGGAGGATTTGCTACGCGTGCTACATCCCGAAGACATCTTCCTGCAAGATTATTTGCCAGCAATTAAAGGAACAACGCAAAACAGGAAGCTTTAATGCGTCCTGTGAAAAATTACACAACCTGGGGACCTGGAAGCTGAGGGTAATGTTAAGTATGACTCCTGGTCAGATATGAAGATATCAAGATGGTCAGTGATGAAGATACGCCTCGGCGGTTCGAACCTCCCCTTGGAACAGACCAATGAGCTTATACAGTCAATCAAGTAATTAATGTACTAAAGGATCTGCGTGAGACGACTATCTTTGCTAGAGAAATTCCGGATTAACTAATCAGGCTAAATACCTTTTACGAATTCTGGCGATCAATTAAGCAGGGCTACAATGCCAATCGCAACTTTGATGGGTTATAGAGGCGACTAAGCTAATTATTTATTTATTTATTTATATTAAATTTACCCAATAAATGAATTAGGACAAGAGATAAGGGACTTGCTCAGAATTATTAGCCAAAGCAGATAAGGAACACAGAATAAACGTGCTGGCGCGTCACTTAAAGCGCCCACCAATCGCACAATAAGCGCCCACCGGGAAACAAATTAAAAGAAGCAAATTGGTTCCCCCCTTTGAAGGGGATGTTGAAAGAACAGACCAACTGGGGGAGCGACAATAAGGCAATGAAAAGGCTATAAAAAGAAAAGGCCTAATAAACGATAAAACTAAGAAAAGGCACGGCGAGAGACCAGCTGTTGTGAGGGCGCCTTAGGCTAGCGGCGCCGCGCGGTGGAAACAAAGGCTTTAATCAGGCCTGAGGGGAGGGGGGAATTGCGTGTCGTTCCCCAAATGCTGCTGCCGAGACGCAGGAGAATGACCTCCTCAAAATGATGAACAAGAGGGAGGTACCCGCGTCGACCTTCTCGCAATGGCCTCTATAAAAAACGCACGTGGCCACACACAAAATGGCCGCATGCGGTAGGCGCCTGTGGCCACACTCAAGATGGCCGCCGATAGAGCACGTGTCCCCACTAAAATGGCCGCCCGGGGGTGCAGGAAGACACACTCAAAATGGCCGCGGGTGGGAGGCGCCTGCGGCCACTCTCAAAATGGCCGCCGATAAAGCACGTGTCCCCACTAAAATGGCCGCCCGGGGTGCAGGAAGACACACTCAAAATGGCCACGGGAAGCGCAAGCGGCCACACTCAAGATGGCGATAGAAATCGGGTCGCTATGGCAACCCCCGACCTGACAACAAAATACTGTGGGCTCTGCAACAGGTCCAAGCCCCACGGAGGAGACCGCGCTGCCCCGCTAACGACAAGAGCGAAAAGGAAAGCAGTACGTTACCGCACACAGGACGAATGCCGCGGTGGAGTTGCGCTTTTATGCCACGGAGTCCTCAGCGAGCCCACCGGCGTGTCGTGGAGAGAAGCAAAGGAAGGGATGCCGGCGCAACGGTGCCGAGGGTTAACGACGGTCCCGGGTGGGTAAGCCCCGCAGGCAAGCGGCTCCTGGCGGCGTCGCTATGGCAGCCCCGACCGTGGCCCTCTTGCTCGCAGCGAGTGTTGTTCCAGAAGGAGCGGCGCCGGAGAAGCTTATGCGGTAAAAAAAAAAAACTGGGGGGGGGTCCCCAGCCTCCAGGCAACGCCGCGACGAAGACACCGCCGAGCGCAATGCCGAAGCGCTGAGCGAGGTGAGGCTGGTCGGGTCAGTGCCGCGCGGCCACAATCCTGCTGAGGGCTGCCGAGCCCGGTGCTAAGGAAGAAACGTGGCGTTTAAAAACGCCGTTTTTGTAGTGAATTCAGCTCCAAAGAGGCAAGACTGCAGCGGTTTCTGCAGCGATCCTCAGGGCAAGGAGGTATGCTCCGATCCGATGATCCGAAGATAAGCTCCGATCCGAAGAAGGTAAGCTCTGATCCGAAGGTCTGGGTTCTCAAGGGAAGAGAGGCTGTGTTCCCGCCTCCGTCCTGATTTAAAGGTAGTGAAGGCCCCGCCTCCCGACGCTACTGGTCGGCCGGGTATGACACAGGCGGGGAACCTACGATCGCGAGAGGGCTGAACTGCAGCCCCCTCGCGAGGGTCGAGACGGGCCACGCCCACAACACCACCTCCGAGAAATGCGGAAGTGGTTTTCTCGGGCTCCTTGATCACTGCAGATGGTGACAGCAGTCACGAAATTAAAAGACGCCTGCTTCTTGGGAGAAAAGCAATGACAAACCTAGACAGCATCTTGAAAAGCAGAGACATCACCTTGCCTACAAAGGTCCGTATAGTTAAAGCTATGGTTTTCCCAGTAGTGATGTATGGAAGTGAGAGCTGGACCATAAAGAAGGCTGATCGCCGAAGAATTGATGCTTTTGAATTATGGTGCTGGAGGAGACTCTTGAGAGTCCCATGGACTGCAAGAAGATCAAACCTATCCATTCTGAAGGAAATCAGCCCTGAGTGCTCCCTGGAAGGACAGATCGTGAAGCTGAGGCTCCAATACTTTGGCCACCTCATGAGAAGAGAAGAATCCTTGGAAAAGACCCTGATGTTGGGAAAGATTGAGGGCACTAGGAGAAGGGGACGACAGAGGACAAGATGGTTGAACAGTGTTCTCGAAGCTACGAACATGAGTTTGACCAAACTGCGGGAGGCAGTGCAAGACAGGAGTGCCTGGCGTGCTATGGTCCATGGGGTCACGAAGAGTCAGATACAACTAAACGACTAAACAACAACAACAAACAACAACAACAAGAAGAAGAAGCACTAGATTGGTCTGTAACCCCCCCCTCCAACCCCCCCTGGTTTTCTGGGTGTGTGATGTGGAAGCAGGGCTGGCCCAAAACATTTAGCTGCCAGAAGTGAAGGCAAAGATGGTGTGCCCTTCCCATTCCACCACCTGGACTGGTTGTTAGTAATAGTAAACTCTATTGCACCTGAAACAGCAGGACAGATTGGTGGCAGAAGCAGGGCAGGCTAAGTGGCAACAGAGCAGAATGGTGGGGGAGCGGGGCAGTTCAAGTGGGGCAGTTCAAGCTGGGGGCTGCCCCTCCTCAGCATCTGTCACCTCAGGCAGCTGCTTCCCTTTGCCTAATAGTAGGGCCAGCCCTGTACAGTGGTACCTTGGGTTAAGAACTTAATTCGTTCCGGAGGTCTGTTTTTAACCTGAAACTGTTCTTAACCTGATATACCACTTTAGCTAATGGGGCCTCCCGCTGCTGCCGCCGCCCCACCACAGCGCAATTTCTATTCTCATCCTGAAGCAAAGTTCTTAACGTGAGGTACTATTTCTGGGTTAGCGGAATCTGTAACCTGAAGCGTCTGTAACCCGAGGTACCACTGTATATAAGTTTTGAATGGTATCACATTTTGTTCCACAAAGGGAACCATCCCACACTCCTTTGCCCTGCTAGGAGGGAAGGAGGGTGTGAGAAGTCAGGAGCTAGTCCCATACAGAACACAGTGGCAATGCATGGCTAGATTGGAGTAATTGTTACACACCTATAGCTGTAGGGCACAGCAGCCCTGGGAACCTGCCCATATAAGGAACAATGGCAATAGCCAGGAGAGTGGCTGGAGGCCTGATCCATGTCCCTCCCACCCCGTCATACAAGAATCCCATCAGTGTGGAATTAAAATGTGAAAGCTGCACCATGGGAAAACTATGTGCAAAGCATAAGTGGGTGTCATTCTGGCTCTTCCCTTGACGGCATGAGCGCCACTGAGTCATGCAGCCAATTGTACCACTCCAAGACAGATGTTGTGAGGTAATTAAAAAAAATGAAAATAGCTATCTTTTGAGGGTGTCCTGGTGTTGACATGACCAACTGATGACTTGCTGCAAATTCATGCCTAAATAATTTGCTGAAACGAGTTTGGTCATAGCCCTTAAGACTCAGTGCTGGAACAAGTGAGATTCACTTATCAGGCCTGCGGTGTTTGAGCAGAAGAGAAGAAAGGTTAAGATATAGGTTGTGAGCTGCTCCATGATCTTCAGATGAAGGGTGGTATACAAATTTAATAAGTAATAGTCCAGCATTCAGGTCCATATTTAGCTAGGCTTCAATCAAAGCTGATAGGTCGTATCAATGATCAATTTTGAAAATTCTACTATAAATGCTGGTACAGTTTTGATATAACAGACTACAGGTGTGTTGCTTTGTATCCATCTTTATGGAGCATCCTGGCCATTCATTTGTAGTTTTCTTCTGAATATTACATTATAGAAAATGTGTACTTTAGGATTAAAATGAGTAAGGAAAACACAAACCACTCTGTGGACACCTATTCATATTCATCAGGGTGGGGAACCTGCAACCGTCCAGATGCTGCTGGACTACAATTCCCATCATGCCTGACAAAAGCAATGCTTCTTGGGGCTGATGGGAGTTGCAGTCCTACGTCACCAGGTTCTTCACTCCAGGTATATATCAATGGCAAGCTTTTGCCTCATGACAGAGGATTGTGCCAACTTTCATAGTTATAGACTTGGTTTCCCTCCGTAGTTCTACAGAACATAGTGTTTCCTTTCACTGTGTATAAACATGGCCACACCTTCTTCCTGTGTTCACTCAGCCACACAGGCATAGGGGAGGCCATAAAAGGTGAGGCATGGTGATATCATAGCTGGCGTGGCTTCGTGTTTCGTTCCGCTGCCTGTTTAAACTTGTGAAGGGCTCCGCCTCCCCTGCCCTTGGGTTCTGATGCTCCCAGTTTAGAGAGCTCACCTGGAGTACAGGTGTGGCAACACTTAACACAGACTCAGGGAGCCAATCAGATAATTTGGAACCTTAGCAAGGAGCCAATGTGGGAGAAGGTTCATTAACTCCCATTCATCTGTTACACAACTGAAGATAAACGTATTCATGGCAGGCGGCAGTGAAAGATGAAAGGGTTGGATGGCACCAGGGTGTCTTGAAGAGATGGGAAAGGAAATGAGAACAAAAGCAATTAACGTATTTGAGGTTTCATGCAGCAATAGCAGTTTACATGTGAAGTTTTCACAACACAAACACGCTTCTCCCAAGTCAAGCTGGTATGGTACGTGCTGTTTCTACGCTTTCCTTCAGACCTGTAACGAAAACAAAGTTTGGTGTGATTCATCAGGTGAGCTCCAGATAGATTGATCTATTGATATCAGTCCCTTTTTCATATCTTTATGAAAAAGGAAGCCTGATCTTATGGTTCCACTATGATGGTGTGTTACATTGCAGTGTAATGAAATGCTTGTTCACACGTTACACAAGACATAGGTACAAACTGTCTTTACTAAAGTACCTCGGTTGTCAAAAGTAATCCTTTCTGGAAGACCATTCGACTTCTAAAAAGTTCGACAACCAAGGATCAAAGAGCGGTCGACGAAGTCAATGGAGAAAAAAGAAGAAAAAACTCCCCGGAAGCCATTCAGCTTCTGAAAATCATTCAAAAACCGGAGCAGTTACTTCCAGGTTTTTGGCATTTGTGAGCTGAAACATTCCAAAATGGAGGCATTCGGGAGCCGAGGTTTGACTGTACAAGTGTCACTCAGTGTGCTGGTGTGAAAGAGTGTGCACAGGTACACAAACTAGACATTTGTTGAAAATTACCTGTACACGTGTACAGTTCAACTCTTTGTGTACATGTGCAAGGGCGGTTTCAAATGTACACACCTCAGCTGAACCATGGCTTAATTTTTTCAAATCAGATGAAAGCTGCTTTGATAGGAAAACACATCAAATAGCAAAAATGACTGGATACACATGGAATGTGGCTCATGTCATGTGCACTCAGCTTCCGACACCAGTGGTGGGAGCACACTAGAGCCAGAGTAAACAGTAATGTGTACACAAGCTAAGAGTTTTGGGGGGTATGCAATGAGCTCTGAGTGAAAGTGAAAACTGAAGAGCTACCAAGGGGAAATAAACCCCTTTCAATGTGTGGTGCTTACGGCAGAATGGGTGGAGGAAGAGAGCTATTAATGCTGCAAAGGCAAAACAAAAACAAAGCAGAAACCCCAACGTGTCCCTTGTTAACTCTGAACATGCATTAATGTGCACTACATTAATTAGGCAATATTGTTTGTTAATTAATCAACAACGCATGCACCAAAGGGGATCACTCTCGTTTCATAACAAGGGGGCAAGAAGCAACTCCCATATTCAATTTGTTGTTGACTCTCGTAATAAATTAATTACAGAGTCTCCTTCACATCTACACAACGAAGCCTATTAAGCTCCCCAGTTAATTAAAAAACTAGTTCAGCAAAATAGCAAACATTTATTTTAAGCCATTTGTGTGGCAAACAAAGATGGTGGTGCCTTTTTCTTTGAGTCCTGAGAATAGTTAGGGCTGTGTCTGGTAGGCCTCCCCTGCCTTAACCAGGAAAATATGTTCCCTTCTGCTTCCAGGAGAATGATACAGTACAGCAGACAAGCGCCTTGTTTCCAAGCGACCTAATATTGCATCCAGTCAGGATTGTGTTGCTGTTTGGTGCCAGATGAGTCCCCCCCAGAGCACAGATTCTGTTAGATGCAGAGTTGTGAGTGCCGGCAAAAAGAGGGTTAGGAAGCTTCTCTCTCCTTTGCCTGCATTTTATTTCCCTGTTGTCTCCGGGGCCTCACATCTCCAGTCAAATGGGCATTGGGATCAGGGGCAGAGGAAAGGGGTGGTGGTTTGCCCCGGGTGTCATCACTGAGGGGGTACATTCAGCGCACGCATGCGACTCCCAAGCCTACTCCAAGCCATCAGGGGAAGGGGCGGAGCTGCGCTGCCTTGCTGGTGGCCTTCCGCCATACCTGCCAAGTTGCTGTCAGAGGAATAAGGGACCGGGCCGGAAATAGCAGACCGGAAGTAGCGCTGCCGCCATTTTGGAACTGGGCGGAGCATGCTCAGAAATAACTTTTGATGCTGCTTTGCCCAGTTCCAAAATAGCCGCCGCGCCAGAAGTCGCACTGCAGCTATTTTGGAACTGGGCAGAGCAGCATCAAAAGTCGCTTCTGAGCATGCTCCGCCCAGTTCCAAAATGGCCACCGCACCAGAATAAACCGGGGGGAAACAAAAAAATCCGTTTTTTTCAGCTAGGAACAGCTGGAAAAACGGGGATTTCCCAGGGAAAACGGGAGACTTGGCAGCTATGCCTTCCGCCCTTTCCGCCTTCATTTTGACAGCTCGAGGGAGGCTTGGGAATTGGGGGCGGGCGGTGCGCCATTTCCCCCTGCTCCTGGGATGCTTCCTGGGGGAGGGGAAAGACTCCCCTGAGCTGTCAAAAGGAAGAGAGAAGAAGGAAGGGAGGGAGGCTGCTGGGATGGCGGCGTCTCCCTCCCCTCCCCCGTCCAGGAAGCAGCCCGCCATGGGCAGCTTGCTCCGCCCCCATGGGCAGCTTGCCCCCTGGGACACTTGCCCCTCCCCTGGCCCCGCCCCCAGGTGCAAAGCATGTGCGCTGCTCTGGGTGCTGGAGCAGCTAGCTCCGCCTCTGATTGGGATACAGTGCAGCTGGGAAGACAGGATCAGTTTGTGGGAAATTCTTAATGCAGGCCTATGTGAATAAGGAAGCGGCTACATGTTTAAAAGAGTGGCACACATCTTTCCAAGCATCCATAGTATATCATCTGACTCCATACCCTCTATCATTTCTCCGGTGAAAATAGGGACATCCCATTCCATAATGATAATTTTACTATTTATACCCCACACATCTTACTGGGTTGCCCCAGCCACTCTGAGCAGCTTCTAACATATATAAAAACATAATAAAATATTAAGCATTTTTTTTTTAAAAAAAAAAACCTTCCCTATTCAGGATTGCCTTCAGACGGCTCGGGTGTCGGATGACTCCATACCCTCCAACATTTCTCCAATGAAAATAAGACATCCTACGGAAAAGTGGGACATCAAATCAGAAACTGAGACAGCTTCTCTAAGTCAGAGATGTCCCTGGAAAATAGGGCCACTTGGAGGGTCTGTGACTCAAAGCTAAAAGAGCAGGAACCACACACAGTCAACTTGTTGCTCAGCAATTCCATTTCATATCGAAAGAGAAGGGAGATTGAACATTTGAATCCTTTGCATTAAAAAAAGGAGAATGTGGAGGTACATTTGCATATTTGATTTTCCCACCTGTATTTTCCCAGTCTGGCCAGAGCTTTTTTTCCCCCAGCCAGAACTCACCAGAACTCAGTTCCAGCACCTCTTGGGCAGGTGCCATTGCCAGTCTGAGAGAACAAGAGAGGCGTCCATGGTAAGTTCTAGCACCTCCTTTTCTAGAAAAATTGCACCGAGTCTGGCAATGGACATACGCGTGAGGTTTTTGCTCTTCTTTGATAGCTCAGGGAAGGAAAATGCTGGTGGTGCAGAAGAAGGATGTCCTAAACTTTGGAACACTTGCCAATCACATCCAAGGGGGAGGCAGAAGCACAGTACATATCAGGGACAGCCAATGTGCTTCCCTCCAGATGTTATGGGTTGCAACTCCCATCATCCCTGACCATTGGCCATGATGGGTTGATGGGAGTTGTAGTCCAAAACATCTTAAGATGTTGGCTACCTCTGGTGGCTACGCCTGCTGTAGATGTGAAGCAGCTATGGGCCACAGCTTCCATGTGTTCATGGTTAGAAGGCTTCAGGAAAACCAGTCTGGGCTTCTTCTTTCATTCTGAATGAAAGCAGTTATACTTGCCCAAAGTACACTGATGTTCTACTAGGTTTCCAAATGCTTGTCATGAGGCTTATCTGCTACAAGCCTCTGAAGTTCACTGATATTCAGTGACTGTCAAAAACGGATGTTATTTATTGCTTGAGTCTACCCACTGAAGGGATAAAAAAAAAGCTGAAGAACTAAAATTAAATGCTACTTGATGCTGTCTCTTGCCTAAAGGCTGAAAACATAAAACCAATGACCTGATGCATATGTGACAAATGAATCATCTTTTGTTTGAACCTTGCCCCCTTAGTAATTTTTCTCAGTAATCCAAGCTCTTACCTATACCGTTAACCCTTCAGCAGTGGTCCTATATCTCACCAACACTGTTAAGAATCAGATGGGGTCCCATTTCTCATTCTTATGGTCTTATCCTTCCAGCAGAGCATGTTTTTTCATAAGATAATAAGACAAACAACAATAATAGAAGTTCCGTGATCTCCAGGTTCATCAAGTGCTTAATGGATTTCTGTATTTTAGTGTTTTGTTGGAAGCCGCCCAGAGTGGCTGGGGGAACCCGGCCAGATGGGCGGGGTATAAATAATAAATTATTATTATTATTATTATTATTATTATTATTATTATTATTATGCTTTGTTGCTGCTACATGCCCATGTCTTTAGCTTGACCATTGGAGGTTTTCCTTTTTTATTCCCATTGCTACTGGATTGCAGTTTCTCATAAATAAGAAATCAAGGGGGAATCCTGTACACACTTACCTGGGACTGACCCCATTTTAACTCAACGGGGCATACTTCTGAGTAGACATGTATAGGATTGCGCTATTAGGACCAGAATGGGTTCTATATCTTCCGTTTTGCAAAACTGCATCGAAGACCTATAACAGGTAGTGAATTGGTTTAATCTGTAGACTGATTGACTGAAAGTTAAGAGAAATAATCAGGGCAATTTTAATTGGCAGGGCTGTGACTGAAGTTGTGTTAGTTGTAACAGGCCAAAAATGGAAGAAGAAATTGAAGGTGCCCTTTCCATCGGGCAGTGAGTGATAGCTTCCACTTTTTAAGTGGTAATTTGGCTTATTATTCTGCAATGTCACAAAAAGGCAGAATTTTGATGCATTGGTAGTATGCAAAATTATTTAAACAAAAGGCAGGTGATCAATCAACTAAAAGCTCTTTTATCAGCTGTTATAATGTTACATTAAGTAGCTTTGTATACAGCAAGGAACTAGATAAGGAGTAGTAGATCAAAGTGATGGAGGACTGAAGACAGTGATAGAGCTTCATTCCTGCAAATATTGTAGTGTGGTAACTAAAGTAACAGTGCAGCAAGATCCTACATGGTTTCTAATACTTTAGACAGAATTACAATAGGCTGCAAACAAGTTCCATGGACTTCAATTCTACTGAAGGACTACAGAGTGAAAACGACAAGGAATTCTGCAAGAACAGGAGCCACCTTTGACAAAGGATCTGGGTTGCCCTTCACAGTGAAATTTGGCTCTATGCATCAATGATGCCTTATGATCAATATGAGTGCACACATATAAAACAACTTATTGCAAACTAGGTGGTTTAATAGAGTGGGTAGGTGTGTACCTAAATGTACCTCTCATGATGACCACAACATCAAGCCTTGTGGGCATGGATAATGTGACATGCCATTTATGTCTCCTGAACGTGTTGCTTTTTAGTGAAATGTATTCACACTTTTAGCTGCGACTCATAAAGTGCGAAGACATTTATTACATTTGCATGCATGACACACCCCAACATAAAGTTCTTTGGATGGATTTCAGTAAATAAACGGAGGGGGGACTGAATGCAAAGTAAAACAAATAGAATCAAGGAATTTCATCATTCATGTAGCTGCCATCTTATGCACAGTTATCTGGGGGCAAGCACCATTGCAGATGGAACACAATTAAGTTTTCCTTGTGAGAAAACATGTGCAGAATTTCTCTCTGTGTTAGTTGGGCCTGTTGTGAGACAAGCATTTGGGTACTCAAATTCAGTTAGCTTTTGCAAAATGGTTGCCTTTTATTCACTCTCACTTTGGGTAATTAGAGCTGCTCACCAGTTGGCACATGTGCACCACACAAAAAGCCTCTGTACTTTCTTTTTGAGGCACCAATGCATTATTATTGGCCTGCAGTTAATAATACATATTCCAATGTGTTGTGCAACAGGACTGAAGCGTGTTCACCAGCAAAGAAGATTAGTCTCAAAAGATAGCCAGGCTATGAAACCTTTCAAATCTAGAGATATTATCTCTAAATGAGAATTCAATCATACTGCATTAGGCCAGGTGTGTTCAAAGTCAGGTGTTTTTTGCTTCCTCCCTGTGCCCCTGCCTCCCGCTCCCATCTTTGGTCGTTGCCATTCAGCAAGCAATTCACTCAGGTCAAAAGTATTTCAAGCCTCGCTAGCATAATAGCAACAATTTAGAGTAATTTTCTGTAGGCTAGACAGATCTCATCTGTCTGGGGTGAAAGTTTCTTGAATGCAAATTCCAAGGTCAAGTAGCACCTTCAGAATCATTTTATGCAGGACACCAGAGAAAGGTTGGCAGAAATGTTTAACCTTAGGCCTGGCATCAGTATCACAGGGCAAATAATGGCATCAGTCTCCCCTTTTCAAAATTAAAATTAAAAATTCCAGTATCATATGGCCATTCTGTGTCTGCTTCATGAGCCAATGGTACACTGCCAAGGGTTGTTTTTTTTTTTGGAGCAACAGCATTTATGATTCATATGAAGTCTGTTAGTGCAAATAGGAATTGGCTACTGAGCCTGGCTGGGAGGAATCATACATGTAAAAGTGAGGCTTTGCATTTGTTGAAACCTCAGGTCTATACTCAGGGGGAGACCAAAACCCTCCCATTAACACCCACTCTTTCCAAAAGTGATTATTCAGACAACACTCTTGTGACTTCTTTATGGAGGGGGTGGGGCAATCATTTGTTGCATTGTTTTTCACCTTAGTGCAGATTGTTGTTGTTTAGTCGTTTAGTCGTGTCCGACTCTCCGTGACCCCATGGACCAGAGCACACCAGGCACTCCTGTCTTCCACTGCCTCCCGCAGTTTGGTCAAACTCATGTTTGTAGCTTCGAGAACACTGTCCAACCATCTCGTCCTCTGTCGTTCCCCTTCTCCTTGTGCCCTCAATTTTTCCCAACATCAGGGTCTTTTCCAGGGAGTATTCTCTTCTCATGAGGTGGCCAAAGTATTGGAGCCTCAGCTTCAGGATCTGTCCTTCCAGTGAGCACTCGGGGCTGATTTCCTTCAGAATGGAGAGGTTTGATCTTCTTGCAGTCCATGGGACTCTCAAGAGTCTCCTCCAGCACCATAATTCAAAAGCATTAGTGCGGATTACTCAGGACAAATACCAACAATTGTACTGTGGTCACAAAGGACCTCTTCCTACCGGTATCTCTCCAGTTCAGTCTTGTTGATGCTTGGCTTCCATAAATGTTCTCCTGGGCCGTGTAATGAAACTGGTGGTTTTCGTCAAGGACAGGAGGGGTGCTGGGTAGCCAGTCCATCCCAGGCTCCTTGTGCCGCTCAGATGCTGCTACAGACTGGCTTACTACAGAAGGGAAATTTAATGAAGTTGTATCACTGAGTTAATTTATTGAGATGCTTTCTCCCAAGAGGAGGACAGAGAGGACAGACTGTCTTCAGAAGCTAGAAGTGATCCTGTATGCAGAAGAGTCATTCCTAGTTTCAATGGGTTGCAATTAATTAAAGGTTCCTTCAACAGACACACAGTCTGGGACATTCTAAGAAGATAATTAGCTCACAGATCTTTTAAATAATTGCTTAGCGATTCCTCCAAGTCATTACTCTACCCAACTTCCATCATACAAGGGATGAGTAACAAAGAAGCTTGATGCACTTTTGGAAAATGGAAGGTGATCATTTTAAATGCTTTGGGCTTATCAACAAAAAGAGGCCAACACCCTGATTTACACAGTGATAATAAAGATATGTTGGAATATACAAATTTGTTCAAGCTAAGACTCCTAAAATGCTTTTGAACTCCCTCTCCTCTATCTCTTCCTATCTCTTCCTTCCTCTCTCCTACTCCATCAGCTCAGCACAAACCCACCCACCCCTGTCTACAGTCTGCAACTGGCTCATGCTCTGACAAGATAGTTTGACTGAGTGGCACCACACTTGTGGATTTGATCTCTGCCCTGCACATGAGAATCCATTTTACCAAGTCTTTTTCTACTTTGGCAAGTGACGGGGCTCTCACAAGCATGCTTATACTTCCCTTTTCCAAGGATGGTGCCTGCATACCTGCCAAGTTCTGGCCTGAGAAATAAGGGACTGGACTGGAAGTAGCAGACGGGAAGTAGCGCTGCCTCCATTTTGGAACTGGGCGGAGCATGCTCAGAAGCGACTTTTGATGCTGCTCTGCCCTGTTCCAAAATGGCTGCTGCACCAGAAGTCGTACTGCAGCCATTTTGGAACTGGGCAAAGCAGCATCAAAAGTCGCTTCTGAGCATGCTCCGCCCAGTTCCAAAATGTCCGCCACACCAGAATAAACCAGGAAAAAACAAAAAAATCCATTTTTTTCGGCTGGGGACAGCCGGAAAAACGGGGGTTTCCCGGAGAATACGGGAGACTTGGCAGCTATGGGTGCCTGTTTGGTCTACAGAATGAATGCCACAGAACCACCCCAAGGTTCACTATTAAAAGGAATTATGCATCATCCGAGGCTACACAAAACATATTCTCATTCTGAAGCCCGTTAAATACAAATTATGCCATTCGTGCCTATCAGACTGATGTGTACTTTTTGATGACTTTTCTTTGTTTATGACTACTTTCATCATTATGTAAATCTTTTCATGTTGTAAGCCACCTTGAGCATGGTTATAACTATGGAAAGGCAGCAGACAAGTACAGCCGTGGTGGTGGTGGTGATATTCTTTCACCCAAAATAAAACCAAAGTCAGGTAGTGACAGTGTTGCCCCTTAAACCTCACTGGAGTGGTATGGAATGGTATTTATCTGGAAGACTTCTCATCTAATATTTTCACTTGAAAATGTCCCCCAAAGAGGCTTAAAATTTAAAATGGAGACCATTTAAGCATCATGAAAGCAAAATACAAAACTAAAACAATAAACTGCAGTAGCACAAAATACGAAGAACCACAATCGAACTTTAAAGCAAGAGGAAGAAAAATCAGTCACCATTTTTTAAAAAATATCAGACAAATATGATATTTATGAAGAAGAGCCTAAAACCTAGCAGTGCTTTGAAACTGATAAATAGCTGGTGGCCATTTCCGTTGGAGTGAATGGGTGCTTTTGATAAATTGTATGGCACCACGTTCTACATCATCCAAACCAAACGTATCATCATGAAATGATGTTTTTGAAGATACATGTTGAATAGCTCTTGAGTAAAGCAAATAGCAAATTAAAGCTTGTGGTTTTGCCAAAAAAAGTGATATTAAAAATACATTTGTGGTGTAATTTTCTGTTTTTCTTGGACACAAACCCAGATTTTCCTTTCTGAGTTAGGCTAGGATCCAAAATACTTTGCAAGAAGCTTTTACATACTTTGGGCTCTCTTACCTTCCATCTTGCAACCGGAGTCTTCCTGCTTTAGTCCACGAGAAGACAATCCAGTCCTACTGGATCAGACAAAAGATCAATTTAATCCAGCGTTCTATTCTCATAGTGATTTTCCAGATCCCTGTGTGAAGCCCACAAGCAGAATATGAACATAATAGCCTTCTCCTATCCATATTTGACTGGAAAGGGAAAAAAGAGGCATTTGGTGTATGTACAAAAGTATTATGGGTGTTGCCCAAGAAGCTCTTTGCATCTCATCCCTAAAAATGTAGCAAAGCATTCTACCATTGCAGTGAACCCATCAGTCAAGTGGCTTATATTTTCATTTGAAATAAATGGGAAAGCAGAACTTCTAAGGTTCAGAAGCGTAGGAAGGTCAAGTGGTACCCAGTGCGGAAAATTTCTTGTCACCCCCCCCCAAACACACATTTATTTATTTATTTATTTATTGCCTGCAAAAATGGTTTTATGTTCTTTCATATTTTCTTACAAAGGAATGTGGATTCTGAGCCTCTGATAACAAGTAGGCGACTATGGACAGATACTTAAATCTACAGGATGGATTGTGTTTTGGCTTGTGTTATTTTATTTATATTCATTGTTTATTTATTTAATAAATTTTATTTTAAAAAACCTGCAAAGTGGTTTACCAAAACAAAAAACAAAAAAACACCACAGCAGTAAAATCAAGGAAAATTAACAATCCTACTTTAAAACATACAAAAGCTAAAATATTAAGATTAAAATTACTTCAACTTCCTAAGCATCTAGGTATGCTTGCCTAAAGAAGAATGCTTTTAGCAGGTGCCCAAAAAGAGTCTAGCAGAGGCACGTGCTTTGTTGAAATTTCAGCCTTCACGACACAGGAAAACAGCCAAGTAAACAGCTATTTTCGTGGAGTCGGGTGAAGATATTAACTGATATGCATGAAATTTCATATGTAGCTATATAATCCCTAGTGTAGTAAGATAAGACCTTTGGAGCCGGCATTAAAAAAAAAAGTTTTTTTATGAACCGCCCTAGTAGGGCAGTAATTGTTCCTTGATAATTTGTCACACACACCCATGATGGCACCTGGGGCGGACCGCCCCCCCTTTCCTATGCCCCTGCTAAGGTTATCAAATCTCCAATTTTGAGCTAGGCACACAGGAGAGTTCTGATAGGAAATCAGACCCCTGGTCCAGCTACACCAACCAGGAGCTGCTCTTCCAAGACTCTATAAAAACTTCTCATTTGTGCTTGTTACAGACAATTGGTTTGTTCAAATACTTAGTAGGTCTGTTATAATTTTGGAAAATGTGCAGGATAGCATTCAACAATCTGTGTGGATGAAATACTTTTAAGCGATGCAAATGAACCTGCTTATTTCTGCAATCGGTAATTTTATTTTATGGTGGGAAACCCAAACTTGCCACTTGAATTCAACCCCCACATTGCTGCAGTATTTATTCTCATACATAATCTCTCATGTGGACAGATAATGAGATGCTTTGAGGACAGGAGACAATTGGAGAGAGAAATATACCCGATCCAAGCATGCAAAGAAATCACTAGTTGCCTCGCTCAGCATTTCATTCAGCTTTAGGAGAAGACAGCAGGGGAAAGAATCCAACATTTGAATTTCCTTCGGAAACATCTAGTGGCAAGTAATCTCCAGATTTCACGATACAAAGGGTTTTCCATTACTGTTGACTTGCCAAGCACATCCCAGCATTTAAAAAGCCAGATTAAAAAACAAAACAAAAACAGCAATGAATCAGTGCTCTTAAATGGCCAAAACAAATTATTAGGAAGAGGTTCTTTAAAACCCAACAACAGAAAACTTTCTGGTAATATTGTACTATATCAAGCTATGACACATGCATAAAAAGCTCTCTCCATAATGTTAGTGGGATTGTGGTATGGTGAAGTGCCCTCCTTTATAACCATTCTAGCTAATGCTCTCCAACAATAATATGCTAGGCAACATAAGCCAGCCAGTTAATCCAAACCCAGAGATAGCCATGTTGCCAATATTTTTTGAGCTATGAAGATCGCACATCATTAGAGGTCCCAGATCTCTTTCATAGATAGGGGTTTTAGAGCAGCTGGTATTGCAGAGAAGCTAACTCAACGAAAGAGGCTCCTGTGGCAAAGGGTACAACATAATCATGTTGTTGATACTTGGCTCTCTTTTTATGAATGATAGCACACATAGCAAATGGTCCCCTGGAACCTCAGAAAGTCTTTGGCATGGAGCAAGGGCTGGAGGGTTGTGCCAAATTTTGGGCTCGTCTAGGGCGCCATAGTACCAAAGTCCAGCCCTGCTAGCAGTAGCGCAATGGAGATGGACTGAAACCCCCAGTGAATGCATCCCAGTCTTGTCCTTTCAATAGAAAGGGGGGGGGAAATTCCTGCTCCACGCAAATGACTGGTTTTCATCTCTGGTTATTATTCATGCTTAAGGGAGGAACTCTTTTGTTCTGGGTGATGGGTTTTTTACCTGGCATTCAGATGCAAGCAAGGCATCTAATTGAGATGCCCACCAATAAGAATCAGATAAAGGTTTTCATTCTATTGCTCGGCTTTATCTTTTCCTGGGTTCTTTTGGAGATGGGCACATGGAGAAAGATTTAATGAAGTGCTTGGTAACCCTGCTGCCCAGGGGGTGATGAGGATCAGAGGAGAATAAAAAGCAAGCACATTTTCAAAAGGGATTTTTTTTTGGGGGGGGGTTCCCAGCAGAGAGACTGGGACATATTATAAACCTTCCTATTGTTGGCCTTTGCTTCTTTCCTTGCAGGCCAAATAACTAGCTCCTCATACCGAGGGGCCAGGAAAAGGTCTGTGCTCTGCAGCTGCGCAAGCTTTTCTGCAAAGGTCCCACTTGTATTGCCTTGGCTTGTTCGCCTAGCTCAGAAGAAAGGTTAAGTTGATGTCACCTCCTCCCCAGTTCCCTTAGCATGTAGCATTGCCAGCAAAAGAATACTCTGTTCCCTACCAAAAAAGCAGACATTGGCTCAAGCTATGGATTTATAGAAGCTTTTCTAAAAAAAGAAAAATATGAAGGAGAGAGGAGAAAACTGTAAGGAGTGTGGTGTGTTGAAGGAGGCTGGGAAATGATACGGATGTCACATTTTTTGCTGATGTTGAGTGCCACGAAACAGATAAGTATGTAAGAAGAGCCTGCTGGATCAGGCCAGTGGCCAACTAGATGCCTATAAGAAACTCACAAGCGGGATCTGGACACAAGAGCTCCCTCGCCTCCTGTGGCTTCCAACGAGGACTTTCCTTTTCCAGCATTCAGTTTCATGTATCTGTCGGTTTCTCCAGCATTTGTTACAGTCTGCTCATTCATGTACCCAGGGTTCATCCCAAAATTGTTTCATCCCCATTTTGTCCCGGTTTTTTATTTTTATTTTCTCACATCTGCATTTATTGTGAGAGTCCTCTGCATTCCAAGGTAGTATGGTCCATGGTCAAACAGCTGCTGTGGTCAGAAAGTTTTTCCTGATGTTTAGTTGAAATCTCCTTTCTCATAATTTGACTCCATTGTTCTGGGTGTTACCCTCTGGAGCAGAAAACAAGCTTGCTCCATCTTCCATCTTCCAGCCTTCCCTTCGCCGGGCTCATTTCTTCTGGCACTGTCTTAACCAAGCCTTCTTAGGTTACATAGGAATCTCCACCTCCCCTGCCTCCCAGGAAGAGCATTGTGGCCAGGGGGAGACCAGCCTGGCCTCATGCATCAACTGCTTGAATGCTTGCTTGCTTCCCTCTTTTGAATTGTGTCTGTGAGCCCATGGAGCAGGGAATGGCTTATCTTTTAACATGTGCAGAGCACTTGGAAAATTTTAGACGCATTCTAAGCATTATAAGAGCCACAGGAACTTCCAGACGACAATGCAAAGTGCGATGCAGCCGTGGATCTCCGAAGGATGTGCTGTCAGGGACAGGCAAGGGTACTAAGGTTGAGCAGAGGAGGCAGGGGGCAGGAGGATGATCCAGGCAAAAGGGCCAGTGATTTAGGGGTTCTGTGCCACCCGTGAAGCAGGGGAAAGAGGAAGAGTCCGTGCAGTGAGAGACAAGTGAAGAAGAGATGGAAGAAGTGTTGCAGGAAGTCACAAAGAGAGTTGAGCTGTTGGAATCTCCTCTGTTCTCTCCTCTACTATCTCCAAGGATGAGCAGAGGCTAAAAGCAGCAGGAGCACCTGGAGCTGCCGCCCAGGAGAAGTCGCTGGTTCCTTGCACACACTATGTCAGAAGAGGGAGTGTCAGTGCGCTGATTCAGGTGTAGTCGCACTGTTGCACCAGCTGTCCAGTTTGGAGCCCAAGTGTGAAGAAGGAGCAGTGCCTGTGATTCTTGCACCTTAGGAGCTGAAGCAATCGAGTGCTTTGCCTGTAAAGAACTAAACTCCCCATCACATGTCCTCATTGGGGGACTGGGCAGGGCCGGCTCTAGGTAGAGTCCTGGTGGCGCAGGGCGCCAGGGCGCCGGACCGGTAGGCAGGGCGCTGCGCGACGAAGCCACGCGGAAGCCACGTGGAAGCCATGCTGCGCCCTGCGAGGGCAGGGGTGCCGGAGCAATCTCCGCCCCTCAGCGCCAGGGCGCGCGACATGCTCGAAACTGCCCTGGGACTGGGTACACAGGGACGGTCGTGCCTGCGTTCTTTAAGGCTGACTTCCCTCCCCTCCTTTAAAACTCCCGTTGTGGATATACCTTCAGCAACTCATGGTTATTAAAAGCAGCCTTAGCAACTTCGCGACCCCTGGCCTCTCTTCCATCTGCATGCATTTGCAGGCCTTGTATAATAACTGGCTTGCTGGCGGGCTGTTTGCAGTTGCGCAGGTTTAAAAAGCCAAAGAAATTCTATACTGTGAGGCATGAGGTTCTGTTCTCGTGCAAATACAGGTGCCTCCTATATAGCATTGGCGTTAATCCAAACCTCAAGGGGGGGGGTCATCCTTCACATCTTTATCGTTTTCTCTGCAACATTTTCATAGGACTCCTTTGCATCTGTAGCCAGGTCTAGAATGGAAAATTCCTATACAAATGAACACAGGGTGCTTTTGATCTTGTATCTGTTAAGGGTGTACATCTGAATAGGGTGGAGACTGAATGGGGCAAATTTGGGTGATTTGTGGGCCTCCCCCTTCCTGAACCACAGCTCGATGTCAATAACCCCCACCCCCAAGTTGGATTGGGGACCCCACAAATTCTTGTGCTGCTGTGCTATATTCCCTATATCCTATATAATAAAGTGCAAGAGTCTCTGCGTCCAGTCCCTGTGTCCCTGTGTCCGTGCTACTGCGCATGTGCCCCATGGACACAGGGATTGGACGCAGAGACTTCACACACACACACACACACACACACACACACACTCTCCCCACCCCCCCTCTGCCTACCATTTCCCTCGCAGTCCTCAGAAAAATCGCGGCCCTCTCCTGGGCGCCCACTGGCCAGCTGGGCTCAGCGGAGTGCCCCGACGAAGCAGTGGCCGTTGGAGGGGCCAGCCGCCCCCCCCACGCGCCACCGCTGCCGCCGAAAAAGGCCAAATGTTCTAGTACCCGTTTATTAAACGGGCTGAATGACACTAGTATCTCTATGTTTTTCTAGGTCCCTGTGTTTTGTAAGAAGTGAGGTTCTCCAAAAACATTGCCTGCAGAGCACTAAAGAGCTCTGCATTTGTTAGTTAGTTTTTAAGCACAGCAGCTTTGTTAAGACTCCAGCAAGCATTGTTTGTGTGCATGTCTCCCTCATTTCCCATGGTGCACCCTGGTGGCACCATTGCTGCACTGCTGCAGCATTTGTTTAAGCAGGCAGGGAGCAGAATCGCAGCAGTGAGGAAGCTCAGGGGGTCAGGCGACAGAGCTCTGTGCCATGTGGCCTGCTCTGTGTCCTCTAAGCTGGCACGCCGCCTTAAGGTGTGTGTGTGTGGGGGGGCGCTAACTTGATTCCAGTTAAAGGAAGATTTAGCTGACTGCCAGGGGAAGTTTTATACGCGGAATAGGGGCAGGGAGGGCACCACCTTGGCATTCAGGCAGCAACATGTCTTGGGCCGACCACAGGCCTAAATGCAACTAAGTTGTACACACTTCCTCAGGCACAAGCTTCACATAACAGGCAGTAGGGCTTTATTCCAAATGAACATATATGGGGCTGTGGTGTTAGTCTCTGAAATATGAAAGAGAGGCAAAGCAAAAAAGGCGGGTGTTGGGTTGTTTTTGTTTCTTTTAACTTCTTCTTTAGACTGCTGAGCATAAGTGCCAACTCCGGAAGTCGCGTCTACACATGCTCTGCCCATTTCCAAAATGGCCGCTTCTGCACATGTCCAGAAATCGCTTCTGCACATGTCCAGAGACTCTAGACATGCGCAGAAGGCGCCTCCCTGGGCCGGTAAGAATCCGGGGGATTTACGGGGTTTTTAAAAATCTGGGCTGCCAGCTGGAAAAACGGGGGTTTCCCGGGGAATACGGGAGACTTGGCAGCTATGCTGCTGAGTGCTGCTTGTACAGCCTCAACAGCACCACTTCCATCTGGGTTTAAATGCTTGTTTGAGTTATCTCCCTGTTTGGTATTGCTGGAAACCTTGGGGAACAGTGGATTCATGCCGCCAGGGTTGCCATCTTGCTGGCTTCGATCAAATGGAGACACCTTTCTTTTCTTTTTCGCAATCAACATCTTAGTTTAAAACTAATCAACAAACTCATTCTTGGTACTACCGTAAACAGTGGTCAAGCTGAATACATGTTAAGACCAGAACCCGCCTCCCCGTAAATTGCACGTCTGACAGGCGATTAAAAGACACTTGACTGTATTAACATAAGTCTCCTGCCCTTAGCAGTAGTGGCTGGTGGAGCAGGGTAGAGCAGCATTGCTCAACTGGCTTCCCAACGTGGAGGCTGCTGCTGGTAACCGAGTGAGGCAGCGCAGAGGTCAGCGCAGGGCAGAAATAGCAGAAGTGCAGAAATAGCAGCAGAAATTGGGTTTGTTGCTGTGTCTGCACCGTGTCAACACTGCTCCTGCCACCCCCTCCCAGTTCCTAGCAGTGACTTTCACACTGGGAAGCCAAGTGAGCAATGCTGACCCACAGGCTGCTACTGACTCTTACCAAAAGGAGTGGGGGGGGGTTTAGGAACATTGGGGAAATGGTGTAGGAAAGAAAATCCACAGAGTCCCAAACTCTTGGCTTCTTTCTCTCTGCCATTCTCACTCCCCCTGCCCTTCCCCGCCTCTGTCTAGTAGTAATAATAATAATAATAATAATAATAATAATAATAATAATAATAATATTTATACCCCGCCCATCTGGCTGGGTTTCCCCAGCCACTCTGGGCGGCTTCCAACAGAAGTATTAAAATACAATAATTTATTAAACATTAAAAGCTTCCCTAAACAGGGCTGCCTTCAGATGTCTCCTAAAAATCTGGTAGTTGTTTTTTTCTTTGACATCTGGTGGGAGGGCGTTCCACAGGGCGGGTGCCACTACCGAGAAGGCCCTCTGCCTGGTTCCCTGTAACTTGGCTTCTCGCAGCGAGGGAACCACCAGAAGGCCCTCGGCGCTGGACCTCAGTGTCCGGGCAGAACGATGGGATTGATGTCTACCCTTCTCTCCCTATCTCAGCTTCACACTGAGCTTTATTGAACAAGATGCCTCATGTTTCCTAACCTCCTCTCTGACAAAGAACTGTCTGATTGCCTGAATTTCTGAAGCAAGATTGATAAGACTTAAGAAAACCATTTCACCTATGGCAAGCTTCTTAGGCTAAAACAGCTGCCTTTGTGCTGGTCTGCTGCTTATGGCTTGTTTGTTTCTTTGTTTGTTTTGGCTTGCTATGCTATGTGTGATCTAACATTAAGAGCTGTTGAATCCAGCAATTCTTTACCAAGCTCAGCTTCCTTTGGATTGGACTCATTGATTCTGCTGCATCACATGTAAGTTGCTATCCTGGAGGAGATTGACTTGTTCCTGGGCCTCACTTCGGGGGAAGTGCCTCAGGGTGCAATTGAGGAAGTTTGGCGAAGATCTACAAACCAAACCAGATTGCCATGCTGCATCGCTCTACCCCCCCCCCCTCTTTAGTGCGTATCATGGTGGTGCAATGATCTCTTGAAAAGAGAGCATTCCTTAGATAAGTGGACCCTTATCAGGAGTGTTCTCTTAGGGAAAGATCATTATTAAATCGAGGTGAAGCTCATTTTTTTTGCACTTACAGTGTTCCAGCCCATGAAAGCATATTTTTTGTTAGCCTTCAAGGTGCCACACAAACGGTGTGTGTTCCCTCCCCCCCCCTGCAACAGACAAACACAGCTGCCTCTTTGGAATTTGTCGATTTCAGATAATTATTGTAGTTGGAAAGAGGGAAGGCTTACGGTATGCCTCAGGACATTTGGAGATTGAAAAGAAAGGGGTGCAGAGTGAACTGGCACAATCTGGAAACAAAAAAAAAACATATGAATTGAGGCCTCTGGTACAGACAAGTCCTTGAAAGTGTCATGTTTGCTGAGCAGCCATTGTCAGATATCACTGTATTCAGGCCCGTCTTAACCACATCGAGCGCCATGGCGCAAAGGTCCCACCGCCGACTCACCACGGATGCAGAGGAGGGACATGATACAGACAGGCCGGGCGCCGAGGGAGGGCTGGGCTCAGGGGCATCGCAACGAGCAGGCCGGGCTGCCTGGTCGTCCTCCAGGGCGCTGGCGCTGCCTTCTCCGGTGCGGAAGCTTCTGCTGGGGGGGCCGGTGCCGTGCAGCGCCCGGCCTCTCATCCTCCTCATGCCCCCGACCCGCCAGGCCGAGGCCAGGACTCGAACCCGCGGAGGGCGGGCGGGCGGGAGGCAAGGAGCAGGCTGAGCAGGAGGATGGCCAGGCGGCGCCTGAGGGGTGGCCCACCGAGAGGCACGCCGGAGACCCCGCCGCGACGGGCGATGCCGCCATACAGCCAATCGCTGTGCCTGGCCGGCACGGGCGGGGCCAGACCAACCAGGACGGGAGAGAGAAAGGGCACTCTGCACAAGCTCAGGAGCCCCCTCGCCCACCTCGCTGCACGCCCGGCTTGTCGTTGCCGAGCCGTGGCCCCCGGACCACTTCCCTGGCGCCCTCCAGCATCTGGCGCCGTGGTTCACCACGCCACTAGTCTCTATGGCTAGGATGGGCCTGACTGTATTTCAAAAAACTGTAAATCCACAAACCAAGATTTCATGATTATAAATAAGGATGTGCCAATCATGGTATTTCACCTTAAACTCCAGAGGCAAATTCACCAGGCAGTGTCTTTGCCATTATATTGAATCATCTTAAAACATCATGCATTGTGTCCTGGTAACCGCACAACATGAAGAAATGCCCTCTTCCCACCTGGTTCTTTCAGGTCTGCACTGATTCACATCAGCTAAGATTATTAGTCACTCTGTAGGAAATGCCATCTCTACTTCACGCAATCTCGGGGAATTGAGATATCTGATTGTAAACTTCCACATTTAAGTGCCTGGGATGCATTTAGAAGTCTGCTTCCCCTTCCCTGCCAGCCCTATAAATATCGCTTCTGGTTACTTGTGCAATCTTTCCAGCCTGGGTGAGTTTCCTAATCCTTCTACAAAGAACGGCAGAAGTATATGTCTCTTTGGGTGGGTGGGTGTGCACACAATTGGCTCCAAGGGGAGGCTTGCTGGAGTCTCCCAAGGAGATTGCTCACCCTCAGAAGAAGGAATCAGACAGCCATTGACACAGAGCAAGGAATTCCAGAGGAATATTTACCAGCCAGAAAGAAAAAAGACGTTCAAAACAAAGAACCACTGCACCAGATATGGAGACTAGGACCACAACTTTATTGCTGAACTGGTGTCCTAATAAGAGAGAAGAAGGGCATTCAGACATTTAAAATAAAATAAAACAAAACATCTAAACATACACCTAAACATACAGTGCAAAGCTTTACGGATATAATTCATCACAGTCGTTTGATAAACCACAGAGATCCACTCCCCACCCCAATAGATGCATAGCTCATCATTATATTCCGTTAAAACTTGATCTGCTGATATCAAACATAGGATAATAGGTGTATAATGAGTCATGGTTGCTGAAAATGGACTCAGCGTATTCTTTGCAACTTTGGTTTAAATTAAAAGCGTATGGTGCTGTGGTTTCAGTAAGACACTCCGAAATTGTCAAATGAATAAAGGATAAATAAAGAATAAATAAACAACAATTTGGATGTGCAGTCACACAAAGGAGCCACAGGATAATGTTCTATCATCTCTCTACAACACTTGCACTGGATCATGCAACCGTATTGCTCAATCATCTAATGCCAGAAGCCTTTTAATCAAAGCAAACGGGACTGTTCAGGAGCAACTGACTCACAATGCACGGCATAAAGCTTGTTTTCTTAAAGCTTTATCGGGGGGAATATAAAGAACCAGATAAATTAGTCTGTATTTGTTGGGCTTTGTTTGCATTTGGCAGAGTCATAGGCTGCATACAAACCAAATACTTAAAGCACATGGCTTCCCTCCTATAATTCTGGGAGCTGCAGTTTAACATACACCTCTGTGTTACCATTCCCAGCACCTTTAACAAATGAAAGTTTCCAGGATTCCTTGGGGGTAGTCATGAGCTTTAACTGTATGGTTGTTTGTGCAGCCATAGAGTTGGGTGGAATCTTTTAGGAGGTCATCTAGTCAATGTCAGAAATTGTGTGTGCGCGCTTGCATAATGGTACAGTCAGTGTGCCCATGTGAAGTGTGTAGCTGGGGAATAATAGTGGGGGTGGGGGTTCTTGCCCCCATGTCTTGCTTGTGGGGTTCCCTTAGGCAACTGATTGGCCACAGTGGAAAACCAGGCTTAGGATGAGATAGGCCTCTGCTCTTCTGATGTTCTTATGATTCAAAAGAGTATATGCATCAACCCATTGGAGCATTTTTGGGAGTCTCTTTCTCAGAAGCCACCCTGTGGGAAACCCTTTATCCCCTCCACGCCCACCCCCACCCCCCGCGGTCGAATGATTTTCAAACTTTAAAAAGCAGGCTGAAGACTTGGCACAAGAGATGCTTAAAGAGATACTCTGGAAACAAGCGTGAAGGGTCTCTGTGGTCCTGTCGATATAGAGCAATATGGAGCCCATGGGACACCCTGGGTGGCCTCAGGCAAATCCCTCTCTCGGCCTCAGCTCCTCATGGGAACAACATGGATGTACCACCAAGTTGCTGGGAGGCAAAAGCAATAAAGGCTATACTTAAATGATTATTTGCAGTAAAGGCAAGGGAAGGAGCACGTGCACACTGGGAAGCTCTTGACCTTTCAACTGTTTTTGTACCAATCCGCTATTAACTCTCCACATACCATGATACTTGGGCCTCACTTACGCCATTTCGGAGACCTCAGAATTCTTACGGGGACTTCCACAAAATAAATAAATAAATAAATAAATAGGCAGCTGAAAGGTGGCAAACAGGCACTTTGGTTCCATCAGATGAAAATAAAAATGGGACACTCGGCCTAAAATTGCCTGGTTGGGAAAACCCTTCTTTGAACAAAAAGACAATATCAGGGGGAGATGGTGCAACTGGGACGCCTGCATATCCAGGTCTTTATGTGGGGCATCTGTAATAATAATAATAATAATAATAATAATAATAATAATAATAATAATAATAATAATGCAGGACGCGGGTGGCGCTGTGGTCTAAACCACAGAGCCTAGGGCTTGCCGATCAGAAGGTCGGCGGTTCGAATACGTTGGACAGGGTGAGCTCCCATTGTTCAGTCCCAGCTCCTGCCCACCTAGCAGTTTGAAAGCACGTCAAGTGTGAATAGATAAATAGGTACCTCTCCGGTGGGAAGGTAAATGGTGTTTCTGTGTGCTGCTCTGGTTCACCAGAAGCGGCTTAGTCATGCTGGCCACATGGCCCAGAAGCTGTCTGTGGACAAAGGCCGGCTCCCTCGGCCTATAGAGTGAGATGTGTGCCACAACCCCAGAGTCGTCTGCGATTGGACCTAATGGTCAGGGGTACCTTTACCTTTCTACTACTACTACTACTACTACTAATAATAATAATAATAATAATGACTGATGCCATTTGTATATAGGGAAAGTGAAATCTTTCAAGTTTTGGTTTCTCTCCATTTCTTGTTTTTCCACTCCTAAGTTCAGTTTGCCACATTTCCAAATTGTATTTTTTACATCCTCAGGAAAATTCACCTGCATTGTAGAGCAGTATATTCTCCTAATATACACATTTTGGTAGCAATTTTGCTTAGTACATGTATTTTTACAAAGTGATTTCCACAAATATAATGCATTTTTGTGGATATCTCCCACACTAATATGTACATTTAGTGCACATTTTACCCTAATATATGCATTTTTGTACACATTACTTGACTGGAGAACCGCATTGCAAAATTCAGGGAAATGCAAAAAATGTAAGCATTACAGAGAACGCAGTTTAGGCAAGTCTTCCTATAACTGAATTGAAATTCTCTCCCATCCGTATTTGTTTACCAACTTATAACATGGGATTCTCTGAGTAGCTTACAATAAATAAATAAGGAAACAACAACTGCAATACAAAGCAAAACAACAACAGCAAAACAATAACAAGGAAACAGAACTCACCACACCTCCCACAGATTCATAAAACAGAAGCCCAGACTATCTAAGGTCTAAGGCCTGAGTTAATAGAAAGGTCTTCATTGGATGCAGGAAGGATGACAAAGATGGCAGCAGGTGAGCCTCCTGGGGAAGGCTACTCAATAACTGGAGCGCCACTACTGAAAATGCCCTATCCCTAGTGGCTATGCCTTATGTCTTCTTCTTCTTCTTCTTCTTCTTCTTCTTCTTCTTCTTCTTCTTCTTCTTCTTCTTCGATCACTCGTAGCCGCGCAAGAGTGTCATTCCATAAACACGGTTTTAACAATGGGTCCGTAAGTGACTGTGGAGGCCAATTCTGTATCCACACGTCCTTACACAGTGGGGACATTGGTTTCCAGGCGGGAGTTGATCACGGTGTGGATTTGCCAAGCGTGCCTTCCTCTTAGCAGGTTTCTCCCTTGCGTTTCTCCCACGTTTCTCCCTCCCTCTTAGCACGTTTCTCCCATGCTGGATTTCGGTATCAATGTTGGCTCTTGTGGAAAGGTAGGAGTCCTAGGTAGGAGAAGTGATCAACATTTTTCGACGTTACACCACTGAGTTGGATTTGTGGCGCTGCAGAGTGGTTATTTCGTACTTGTTGGTCCAGCACTTTGGTTTTTGGGATGTTGAGTGATAGGCCAAGCTTTTCGTAAGCTTCTGCAAAGATATTTAGGATGGTTTGAAGGTCATCCTCTGAGCGTGTGCATACTACGTTGTCATATACCTTATGTAATTTGTTAGGAGCGCTTGGAGCAGGGCCTCTGAATTGGACCTTCAGGCTTAGATAAGTGTGTATGGCAGAAGGTGGCTTAGTCTCAAGGCATTTAGGGCTTTAAAGGTTGAAACCAGCATCCCAGGTCCTTCGACCTCCCCACTTTATGCACTTGAAGAACTATCTATCTTCTCATCAGGAGAAACTGTCAGGATAAGGCCTCCTTTACGAGTAGGACCCTGGCAGAGACACGTGCCTGGCTGGCATGTTCTCCCCCTCCTGGGTGATCGTTCTAGAGCTTCATAAGCATTCTCCAGCCCAAACATCACAGCAACTGGTGCCAGAAGACACCAGCACACTTTAGGCATCCGCCTAGGTTGCGCAGTTGCGTAACAGACCTCAGTAGCACAGCATTTGGGCTAAACTACTTTATTTACATATAAACACACACGGAGCTCTTCATCATGGCTCCCTTTCTCTAGCATCACACAGCAAAGAGAAAGAACAAAGAAACAATGGTTCCACTTAGGAACACAGTAAGACAAACATCCTGTCTATGTCATTTTCCACTCTGTGGAATGAAAACGCATACAGTCATATGACAGACAACAAACCTATGACTGCACACGGGGAATGAATCTCCCATCAGAAACTATGGCATGTATACTGCCCTACAGTGCTGCCTTGCCAAGCTGTGTCTTTGCCCTGAGTTCATTCATCATTGCTTAAGATACTAGAATGGAAGTGAAGAGTAGGTTGCTACAACTTCTTCCCCCCCACATTTGACAAAGCAGGTGTGTGATGAGCTCACAGCTACAATATCCTGTTAGGTCATGATCTTTCTCATTGCAGCATTAGAAGCCACCGCTGGAAAACTCTTGTGTTGCAGAACCATGGGAGCACCAATGCACGGAGAGGAAAATGTGTCTCATAAAGAGAAGTTGTAAGAATAAGCTTTAATGTTTTCTGATGTACACGAACTATTGGCTACTAAAATTATTAGGATTCTTCCTTGAGCAACCAAGAGCTACAAAAAGTAGAAGTCAACCAGATTTAAAATTCTGTCTGAGATTGACTTTGTGGCCACTTCAGAGAATAACCTGACAGACTGAGGCAAACATACAGAGAAAGACACTGGGGGCCTGATTTATTTCTGCCTTGATCACAAAGACATATTTTTTTAAAAAAAAAAAGGCCTCTGGGATTTAAATACTTATTTTTTCTAGACAAACCTAGGATTTTTTTGAGGAGGGGGGGAAAGATATTTTAAATGCATGGTGCCAACACAACCAGGGATGTGGATTTCAGAGGCTGTCAACAGAAGCCACATAGATATCTTTTCCCCAAGGTCTCAAATTTCTCTCTGGGGATCTCGGCAGTTAATCCCTAAGCAGAATACTATTGTTTTGTTAAAATGACATCTCCATACTGCTGAAAGATGCACAAGTCGTATTTATGGCTGCCACGTAGCCCTGTCAGATAAAAGTAAAAATAATAATAAAAAAAATGGTGTTCCTCATGAAGAGGCAGGGACAACAGGCTGTTCCTTTATTGCATTTGCCCACTGCGAGTTTCTTCATCAACTTGGGGACCACCACTGGCACCCAGCTTTCCAAAGCAGTAGACAACAGTGCCTTGACACTTGAAGTAGTGCATTAGCTTGGTTGCCATATTATATAGGTCAGTTATGACCATTCCAAATTACTGGTAGTTTCCATGGCAGTAACACTGCTAGCGCTTGCCATCTGCAGTGCTATCCTCATTCCTTCATGGAAGAAGATTGGACTGTTCTTGCCAGCAAGGAAGAAAGCCTCCTGTTCTAGATTGCTTTCTTAAAAAATCCTAGAGAAATATACTGGAGTGCTCATAGCACATGTGAGCACACTGCATCCAGGAAAAAATATGAGAGAGATGAGCAAAAAAATGGAGGGGGTGGTTCCTAACTGATTGAAAAATTGCAACCAGACAGGAGGAGGATAAATGATGTACCTCTGGATCAACATCACACAGACACCATCGAGCAAGGAGCCAGTGACTTTTGTGAATGTGCCCCGCCCCCCGTGTGCGCACACCCCAACAAAACATCTGGAAGGATTTTGCCTGCTGGCTTCAAGATTGCTATTATCAACCAGCAGGTTCAGATAAGTGCTGCTGATGGCCCCAGTGAAAAGTTCAGGAGCACCTCATTTTGCTTCACTGCTGAGGTTTGGTGTGTGGCCAATCAGAGGAAGCCCCATCTGAGAGTAAGAGGCAAGTACAAAAGCGTGAACCAAAAAGTCGGAAAAACCTGCGGTTAGCCAGGTGGGCTGGAAGCAGTAGCTGTGGTCACAGATGGGCCAGATGCCTGACAACAGATCAAGTAGGCAAAGCAAGCAACAAGTTTCTCAGTCCGAGGAGCAGGTTTCAAAGGACATATCCTGTGTGTCTCTTTCGGCTTGTGAGGTCAGCTGACAACCTTTGGGCTGTCAGATCAGCTGACACGTTCTAAGGCCAGTCCTGTGGCCCAGAGGGCACCTTTGCCTTGACTCACAAGACTTTATTTGGCTAGCTCACTGAGGAGACCAGAGTACTGGTGGAACAGAAAGCAAGGCGTAAGAGGCTGGCTGCTGAAGGTCCTGGCTCACCTTACTCTAGACACAAAATTAGCATTGTAGGTGTTAAGACACCCTAAATTCCTTGGTTCAATAGGTGGTAGAATTTAATTAGGGCTTAGGGTGTCAAGAGCTAATTAAGGTAGGCTAATCCTCTATGTGAGGTGATAGCCTGGGGTAATGGGCAATTAGGATCACAGGAGCTCAGTGTGAGGGAGCAAATGAGTGGGGCCTCTCTCTACAGATAAATAGAGCTTAGAGTAGAGGGAGTTAGAAGCAATGCCAGAAAGAACCTTAGACTAGGGAGTCAGGGATGCGATAGTAAAGCAGTGAGCTGGAGAGAGAGGCAGACAGCATGATGCTAATGTTGGTTTAAGTCCGGGGCTGTGGTTATAGGAGAAGCAAAACCCGCTTTGAGTGTGAATGCTGGAAACCGCTCCATTGTAGGCTCAGGTTTTATGTATGTGCAGATAAATCATATGCTGTACCATAAAGACACCACAGCCTCCTCTGTGCCTCCTTTCCAAAAGGAAACATGGACCCTGGGTAATTGTGCGTCGGACTTCCTGGAATCTCGCACCTCTTGGAGATTGGGGGTGGCATGCAACATCACATAGCAAGGGGCAAGCTTGCTTGGGGAAACAAAGCAGGATTGACCTCAAAGCTCATATAAAGAACCTTCAACTGCAAACATGGCAATATAGTTTTAGAAACAGGGCCAGGTCCCTTATTTTTTTTTTTTTTCTAAATGGATACCTTTGAAAAATGTTCTGCTGATACATCTCTTAGAGAGAGCAATGTTTTTTTTTAAAAAAAAATCCAGTGGCTGTAAACTGACAACTTATTATTACGAAAGCTCTGTAATAATTGAGAAACGGTAACTATTTACACAGATGTCACACACAGAATGATTTCATCCATGAATTACATTGGTGCAGTTAATTCTTGCCATTTTAATTACAGTTTTCACAACAGTCATTACTGAATTAATTGGCAGTCCTAAAATCTGGTATTATTTTGTGAGAAATTTATGGAAAACAAAGCCAGTTGTATGGAAAATTTCCAATTTAGGGAAATTAATCCAGTTGAATTTATGGAAAACAAATTAAGTTGTGTGTGCGATGCAGGGATGTGCAAATGTGCTTCAATCCATCCCAACATGCATTTGCACTTCCATAGGGTGTTTTCCTTTCTGTAGAAACCGGCTTATTTGCACAAATCTTTCTTCCATTTCATTGTCTGCTGGTGCAATCTCTTATCAATCTCTTTAAAAAAGTGACATAACTGATTGTGGAAACTATCGAGGCATCTCTCTATTAGCTGTGGCGGGCAAAATTCTTGCAAGGATCTTAGCAAACCGCCTCTTAACAATATCCAAGGTGACCCTTCCTGAATCCCAAAATGGTTTTCGGCCTTCTAGCGGGACAGTGGACATGATTTTCACTGCTCGACAGCTTCAAGAAAAATGCAGAGCGCAAAACCAACCCTTGCATAGGGCGTTTTTTGACCTGACTAAGGCTTTCGACACTGTAAATCATAATGCCCTGTGGACTGTCCTTCTGAAAATTGGCTGCCCAGATAAATTTGTAAACATCATACGGCTCCTCCATGATAATATGACAGCAACAATCACAGATAACAATGGCTCTCAAAGTGAACCATTCTCAGTGGGTTGTTGTTGTTGTTTAGTCGTTTAGTCGTGTCCGACTCTTCGTGACCCCGTGGACCAGAGCACGCCAGGCACTCCTGTCTTGCACTGCCTCCCGCAGTTTAGTCAAACTCATGTTTGTAGCTTCGAGAACACTGTCCAACCATCTCGTCCTCTGTCGTCCCCTTCTCCTAGTGCCCTCAATCTTTCCCAACATCAGGGTCTTTTCCAAGGATTCTTCTCTTCTCATGAGGTGGCCAAAGCATTGGAGCCTCAGCTTCACGATCTGTCCTTCCAGGGAGCACTCAGGGCTGATTTCCTTAAGAATGGATAGGTTTGATCTTCTAGCAGTCCATGGGACTCTCAAGAGTCTCCTCCAGCACCATAATTCAAAAGCATCAATTCTTCGGCGATCAGCCTTCTTTATGGTCCAGCTCTCACTTCCATACATCACTACTGGGAAAACCATAGCTTTAACTATACGGACCTTTGTCGGCAAGGTGATGTCTCTGCTTTTTAAGATGCTGTCTAGGTTTGTCATTGCTTTTCTCCCAAGAAGCAGGCGTCTTTTAATTTCGTGACTGCTGTCACCATCTGCAGTGATCAAGGAGCCCAAGAAAGTAAAATCTCTCACTGCCTCCATTTCTTCCCCTTCTATTTGCCAGGAGGTGATGGGACCAGTGGCCATGATCTTGGTTTTTTTGATGTTGAGCTTCAGACCATATTTTGCACTCTCCTCTTTCACCCTCATTAAAAGGTTCTTTAATTCCTCCTCGCTTTCTGCCATCAAGGTTGTGTCATCTGCATATCTGAGGTTGTTGATATTTCTTCCGGCAATCTTAATACCGTCTTGGGATTCATCTAGTCCAGCCTTTCGCATGATGAATTCTGCATATAAATTAAATAAGCAGGGAGACAATATACAACCTTGTCGTACTCCTTTCCCAATTTTGAACCAATCAGTGGGATCTGGTGTTAAACAGGGTTGTGTTATTGTCCCAACTCTATTCATTATTTTCATTTCCGTGATCCTACACTTTGTCGAAGGGAAACTCCCCACCGGAGTAGAAATCATATATCGAACAGATGGAAAGCTCTTCAATCTGAGCAGGCTGAAAGCAAAGAGTAAGGTTACCATAACTTCCGTCATAGAGCTTGAGTATGCTGATGACAACATAGTGTGTGCACACTCAGAGGATGACCTCCAAACTATCTGAAATATCTTTGCAGAAGCTTACGAAAAGCTTGGCCTATCACTCAACATCCCCCCCCAAAAAAAAAATTCAACAAGTACAAAATAACCCCTCTGCAGCATCACAAATCCAACTCAATGATGTAACATTGGAAAATGTCGATCACTTCTCCTACCTAGGCAGTTATCTTTCCACAATAGACAACATTGATGCTGAAATCCAGCATTGCCTGAGCTCTGCGAGTGCAGCTTTCTCCCGATTGAAGTGCAGAGTGTTTGAGGACCAGGACATTCGCAGGGAAACCAAAATGCTTGTTCATAAAGCTATTGTACTACCAACCTTACTGTATGCCTGTGAAACATGGACCACTTATAAATGCCATCTCTAACTCCTCAAAAGATTCCATCAACGGTGTCTCCGAGAAATTTCACCCATCACTTAGGTCTTAGGAAGACAGGCAAACTAATATCAGTGTACTGGAAGAAGCAAAGATCACCAGTGTTGAAGCAATGATTCTTCAACATCAACTTCGTCGGACTGGTCATGTTGTGCGGATGCCTGATGATCGTCTTCCAAAGCAACTACTCTATTCTGAACTTAAAAATGGAAAGTGTAATGCTGGTGGTCAACAAAAGAGGTTTAAAGACTGCCTCAAAGCAAATCTTTAAAAAATGTAGTATAAACACTGACAACTGGGAAACACTGGTCTGCGAGCGCTCCAGTTGAAAAACAGCCTTTATCAAAGGTGTCATGGACTTTGAAGACACTCAAACTCAGGACGCAAGGAAGAAATGTGCCAGGAGGAAGGCACACTTGGCAAATCCACACCGTGATCAACTCCTGCCCGGAAACCGATGTCCCCACTGCGGAAGGATGTGTGGATCCAGAATTGGCCTCCACAGTCACTTACGGACTCATTGTTAAAACCGTGTTTATGGAAGACAATCTTACTCGGCTACGAGTGATCGCCAAAGAAGAAGAAGAAGGTGCGGAAAGATACATGATTCTTACATATGTCATATATGCATGATAGAAATGCATATCTTAGCCATCAAACAGATGTTTACAAATCTGTATTGCACTTTTTTAAAAGCCTTTTTATACTTTAACAAAAGAACTCTTCAGTGCTCCACAGGCATCATTTTGGACAGCTTCACTTCTTGCAAAGCCCATGGACCCAGTGAAATATTGAAATATATAAGAAATACAGCACGTGCACAGCCTGTTGGTGTCAGCAGAAGGGCAGCAGGGCAAGGAAAACATGGAGCTGCCTCACAACCCTTTTAATCATGTGAAGCCCTTCTAACACATGGCGGGAGAATGTCATGAAGGCAAACTTATTAGAGTAGGGATGATCTCCAGTAACTGTGCTGTTATATGCAAGGTTCTCAAAATGTGAGGGAGCCATGTGGTCAGATAGAAAGGTGCTAACTTGTTATACGAAAGAAGAGGAGGCCCTTCACAGGCTACCAAGCAATTCTGCTGCTGCTGAAGTCAGCAAACCGCTGTGAAGTCAGGCTGATCACTTACTGGCAAGCAGGACATGGAAGTCCCCGACTTGTGTGCTTTTTGCTATATGATGACCATCTTCCAATATCTCAAGGTCTTGTCACGCGGAAGATGGAGCAAGCTTGGTTTCTCCTGCACTGCAGGAGAGGACCCAAACCAATGGCTTCAAATTGCAAGAAATGAGATTCCGACTAAACATCAGGAAGAGCTTTCCAGCAGCAAGAGCTGTTCAACAGTGGAACAGACTCCCTTGGGAGTTGGTGGACTCTCCTTCCTTGGAGGTTTTTAAGCAGAGGTTGGATGGTCATCTGCCATGGCTACTTTAGTTGAGATTCCTGCATTTACGTAGTTGAGATTCCTCGTGGTCCCTTCCAACTCTACAATATATGAGTCTATGATTTATTTGCAGCGCTGAACTCCTGGCTATTCTGTTTATGGTCACCCATCACCATGGTTAGGTTTGGAGAACTGACTTTGCCACACTGAGCCCTTGCCAACAAGTCCCCATATTGAACACGTCCAGCATTGATTATGGAATAACTTTTTCACCGTTCCACCACACAAACCTGTCATTGTCTGACAGCCAAAAGGCAGAGGGAGGGAGAGAGCGCACTCTATATTTAACTGTGGCTGGGTCATCACAAATCTTCCCATGTCACCTGCAGTCTTGTTTTATGGGAAACATGAAGGTGACAAAGTGCCATTACATAAAAAGGGAGGGAGGGAAAGAGGTGATTCTGAAAATTAATCGACAGAGGAGAAATCACATTAATGACTAGTAATACTAGGCTGCAGAACTGTCATAAAAAAGGTATTAAAAGAGAGCTCAGTAATTGGAACTATTACACAGGTCCACTCAGATGCCTTCCCGCCCCCCTCTCCTTTTTTGAGAGGGGGGGGGCAATGATGAATGCCACTTTCAATGGGAATAATAACATTAAAACATCCATGTTAAGGCAGGTTACATTAACTTTTCGATAAGCATAATTTACTGTGCAGTGGCTTTTGAGAGCTGATTATGATCAAATGGCAGGCCCATCTTCTGGAGGCTAATAATACCTTGCAGGCTGCCTTACTGGGGTAGTGAGGGTGGAAGGTATTTGAAGCATCTGAATTATGCATTAAATGTTGTTGTTTAGTCGTTTAGTCGTGTCCGACTCTTCGTGACCCCATGGACCATAGCACGCCAGGCACTCCTGTCTTGCACTGCCTCCCGCAGTTTGGTCAAACTCATGTTCGTAGCTTCGAGAACACTATCCAACCATCTTGTCCTCTGTCGTCCCCTTCTCCTAGTGCCCTCAATCTTTCCCAACATCAGGGTCTTTTCCAAGGATTCTTCTCATCTCATGAGGTGGCCAAAGTATTGGAGCCTCAGCTTCACGATCCGTCCTTCCAGGGAGCACTCAGGGCTGATTTCCTTAAGAATGGATAGGTTTGATCTTCTTGCAGTCCATGGGACTCTCAAGAGTCTCCTCCAGCACCATAATTCAAAAGCATCAATTCTTCGGCGATCAGCCTTCTTTATGGTCCAACTCTCACTTCCATACATCACTACTGGGAAAACCATAGCTTTAACTATACGGACCTTTGTCGGCAAGGTGATGTCTCTGCTTTTTAAGATGCTGTCTAGGTTTGTCATTGCTTTTCTCCCAAGAAGCAGGCGTCTTTTAATTTCGTGACTGCTGTCACCATCTGCAGTGATCAAGGAGCCCAAGAAAGTAAAATCTCTCACTGCCTCCATTTCTTCCCCTTCTATTTGCCAGGAGGTGATGGGACCAGTGGCCATGATCTTGGTTTTTTTGATGTTGAGCTTCAGACCATATTTTGCGCTCTCCTCTTTCACCCTCATTAAAAGGTTCTTTAATTCCTCCTCGCTTTCTGCCATCAAGGTTGTGTCATCTGCATATCTGAGGTTGTTGATATTTCTTCCAGCAATCTTAATTCCGGCTTGGGATTCATCTAGTCCAGCCTTTCGCATGATGAATTCTGCATATAAGTTAAATATAATGCATTAAATAGTATTTTTAAATGGCCATTACTCTTGTTCACAGACTAGGAGCACAGCAAGGGGGACAAAATATGCAGCAAACACAGCTCATTCGCTGTGCCTCTGCTGGTCAACATCTTGGGCTGGTCTCAGCAAGGTAGAGTGGCTACTAAGTCTGAATGGTCCAGTGAGAAGTTCACTGCCGTGTCTCATCATTGGCTATTCTAATGTGATAGATCGCTCAGACCTATTAAGAAAGATTAGCACTTGCAGATGGGGATAAATATACATCTACTAGGGATATGCAGTGACTCTGCTGAGGGGTGCTGAATGCACATGGACTAATTTGGCAGGCTTAATCCACTCTGGAGGTGCTCCTGTGCCTGCACATTTTACCCACTTTGGCCAAAAGACATCGTTTAAGATTTAGGTGGAGAGCATGGAGTTTCATTTTATATCGCAGTGGCACAGAACTTGAATTACGGATTGAAGAAGAGAGAGCGCAGAGCAACTCCGGAATAGACCAGTTCTTAGAAAATGCCCACACCTTGCTGACTGGCCCCACAAAAAGGAAGAGAGTCTACTCATTCTTAGTTTAACTCTCCATTCAGCCATGAAATTCCCAGTGTGATCTTGGGCCAGTCACTGTCTCTCAGTCTAACCTGTGAGGCTTGCTGTGAGGATAAAAGGGGCAAGAAGCACGCACATAAGCTCTGTCAATCACCACTGTTTCACACCTGGCTCCACCTCCAGAACAAAGTTTATGCACAATCTTGAACTTCACCTGCTGGTGTGTACTATGCCATCATATTGGGTTTCTAAGTTAGCCATCCACAAACTAATTGAAACAGCCAGAGGGTGTTCCATAGTCTGGTTGTACAGTCATGCTACTTTTTTTCCACCAGAAAGGAAAGTAAAATCAGGGCAGTCATTTGCATCAGATCAAGTTCTATTAAAAATATAGTTCAATATATTTTGGCTTGATTATATTTTTAGAGATATTGCACTCCGGAATGTGAGAATACTTGAAGCCGCAGCAAAAGGTATGACTCATGCTTTAATGAGTCGGCAGTCAGACTAAATTATATTCTGCCCTATCTAGGTACTTATACATGATAAGTGAAGAATGACAAAGGTGATTTTCTGTGCACACAGTGTGTGGGTGTTTACTAGATCACTTTGTTTTATTTTGGACAAATGGAACCAGAACAAATACCAATTCTTCTTTTGCATTCATAGTCACTAATGAAGATTAGAATGATCACCCCACCCCCCAATCCCTACCCTCCACACTTTGGTCAAGATCACTTAATGCAGATTAGTTATCCCTTAACAGTCTTAAGCCAAACAATTATTCACACAATCAGGGAGGCTAAAAGTTAGGCCAAAATGGGAGTACTTTTCCACTGTTTCAATGAATGTTTATGGTGTCATTCTTTGCAATCCTGTGTCAATGCTTTTATGTCCAATTAATTATTTAGGGTATTTTCAAAATCACCAGAGGGATTCAATTTAAAACTTTTACATAGCTTTTAAACCTTCTTTGGATGGAATGGAAACCATGTGTCCTTTCCTCCTCCTTAGCCATTCTGACTGATTAAACTAACGGGTGGCTAAGTTTGTCAAAGGGGAGGTGTCACCTTCCTGCGCACCAAGGGCCTTGGCAGATGGTGTGAGCTGCCAGGAGGGACTAGGCAGCCATACAGGTAATTGAATTGCACAGGTGTCACCACCCCTGCAAGTATTTCTCTTTCAGCAGGGAGAAGTGGAGCCTGCAACAAAATGTTGCAATCTGGTGTGCCCCTGATTCCAGCCACTCTCTCCCACCTGATTTTTCATTTTCTTCCACCCTGTAGAACTGGCATTCCATGGCCACTGAGCATTCTGTCCTTCATTGGATGTTATCAGTGGCCTTCTTCTTCTTCTTCTTCTTCTTCTTCTTCTTCTTCTTCTTCTTCTTCTTCTTCTTCTTCTTCTTCTTCTTCTTCTTCTTCTTCGCACATTTTATACTTCTGCAAAACTAGAAGTTACTGTAATCCTGCCGACTGAACATTTTGCACACAAAGCTTGTGCTCTGAGCAAATGTCCTCCCCAAATGTTATTCCTCAAATAAAATTGGCAAGCTTAGCTATATTACTTTGGGAATGTCCCTCCACATCTCTGCTTGCTTGCTTGCTTTCCTTATTGGCTCTGTTTAACTGCTTGAATGCTATTTTCCAATATACAATAGAACAGAGTCTTATTCAGGTGCGATGTCACTGTGGTTATTTCCTCACTACCTGAGTAAAATCAGCATCAATAGTTTTCTCCCTTCTATTTGATCATTGGTGACTAGCCAAGATGGCTGCGTTTGACCTCTACTGTTGCAGACATGCCTCCGAATGCCAGTTGCTGGGAATGACAAGTGAGGAGAGTGCTGTTGCACTAAGGGGCTTCTTTTGGGTTTCCCATGGGCATCTGCTTGGCGAAAATGAGAATAGGATGGTAGGTTAGATGTGCCTTTGGCAAAATCCATCAGGCTTCTTCTTACGTTCTGAGACAGTTCCAATTCCACATCATCAAGTGCTGCAGGAGTCCTTCCTATACAGTGGTACCTCGGTTTAAGTACACAATTGGTTCCGGAAGTCTGTACTTAACCTGAAGCAAACTTTCCCACTGAAAGTAATGGAAAGTGGATTAATCAGTTCCAGGCGGGTCCACGGAGTACTTAAACTGAAAGTACTCAAACCGAAGCGTACTTAAACTGGGGTATAGGTTTTTTGCATACCTGATACAACTGTGAGGTAAATCTTACTTTATATGGAGAGACTAACCAAGAGGTCGGCCCTGGGCACAGATGGAAAACAATGGATGACAGGAGGGAAGGTAGCAGAGGGCCATTTCCTTCCCTGAAGCAAATGTCTTTCTCCAGAAGGTCCTCCCTACTTCAAAGGTATCCCTTCAGGATAATTTCAGGTTTTCCGTTCAGATCCTCTCTTGTTTCTTTCCTTGGAGGTTAAGCTGTTTGAGATAAAGAGGCATATTAGTATAGGGCCACGAAGAGTGTTTGCTCTGTTTAAGAAACAGTCAACTTGACTGGTTGAATTATGCCAAATGGCCGCACCTTTAAAAAAAAAACACCAAAAAGAAACCAGTAGGGGGGTGAAACAGAGGTGAGTCAGTATGCCAGCAAGACAAAAGCCTTCTGAACCAATATATTAGTTAGCCTGTGTGTTCTCTCTTCAGAAAGTGTGCAAATTCAAAGTTCAAAAGAGAAAATGCTTTACTGTTGCCCTTGAAAAGACTTCCTTCACCAGTTCCTTGTTTAACTTCCTGCGAGGAACCATTTCTATTTCTCAACAGGAAATGTGGGGGTGGCAGGGAGGACATGTGGGTAGCAAAACAGGAAGATTAATTTCCTGTATCCCCAAGGGTTATTAACACCATTTAAAAAATTTTAAAAAAACAACACAACCCCTTTCCTGTATCTTTCAAAGAACTTCACAGAGGTGGCGATTGTGTAAATACACTGCTCAGAGCTG
Source organism: Zootoca vivipara (assembly GCF_963506605.1). NCBI lineage: Eukaryota > Metazoa > Chordata > Lepidosauria > Squamata > Lacertidae > Zootoca > Zootoca vivipara. The sequence continues at coordinate 51,183,134 of NC_083277.1, forward strand.
GGCAGACTTTGCTGTTCTGTTCCACCTATGGAAAATACAATTTATCACTGAGAACAAAAAACAAACACCCATAGCAGCCAAGAGATCAGAAGCTCTGGTGAGTTGCTGAATAATGCTCATAATGCAATATTATTAGTTTCTAAACAAATGCAAATAAATAAATAAATGGTTTCTATTGAGAGCTCTTTTAAGCATTGACATATGGAAAGGAAAGGAGACTGCACTTTATTCACTCTTCTGTTTTTCACTGCACATTGTCGTCTTTGACAGTGTCAGCTCCAAATGCATGTGAAATTTGTACATTTTCCCACATTGGGAGGTAAGTGCCATGGGCCCTGTCCCCAGCCTAGCGACCTGTCAATCTTGGTTTATTTCAGCCTTTCATTTGTCCATCCTTAAGTTCAGTTCTTCACACTTTCACATCAGTTTGTACGACACACACACACACACACACACACACACACACACACACCATTTGAATGTGGATTTCTCCTAATGTACACATTTTAATGCAATTTTTGCACAGCAGTTTTCCCCTAAAATATTTGTATGTTATTTTAATTAACATGCATTAGTTAGGATATACATTTTTGCAGAACTGTTTCTTGTACAAATTACTTGGCTGGAGAACTGCATCACAAAATTCAGAGAACTACGAATTTCAAAAGACTGGAGTGGAACCATGGGATATGCATTTTATTATTATTATTTGTACAAACTACTTGGCTGGAGAACTGCATTACAAAATCCAGAGAAGAACAGATTGCAACAGACGGCTGTGTTTTGGTTTTCATATTGTTTCAGGAAGTGTGAACTAAGTAGGCTTGCCTTTAAACATGAACTGAATCAAATTTCTCCCCATCCCTCTGCCCACCTCCTCATGCTCAAGGGTCCCACATTCACAGATTCATTTCCTCCACATTGTGGGTTATGAATCGTGTGCATCGGGGGGGGGGGGGACTTATACAAGTTTGCGTACAAGCTCTGTGCACATGGAGGCCAGGGGCAAGTCCAGCAGTCTTGACGCTGCCCCAGCCATGCATTCTGAGGAAGACTGAGGCCAGGTGACCCATCTGCTGCTCAGACTGTGGTTGGTGGGCAAATTCAAGACCCCTGCTCTCCCTTCTTATGGTTCCTTATCTTTAAAGTGGGATTGGACTGAATAGATTTTCAGAGATCTCCTTCAAATAGAGGACCACCCTCTGTAAAATAGGCCACATGGTCATCCTAAAGAGGTTCTAATGCTAACCCCACTGACCGGGGCGTAAGGGCAATTGAACTCAGTAGGACTTCCTTCTGAGTTGGCATGGTTAGGGGTGTAGCCAAAGGCTGTAATTCCAGACAGAAAGATCCACTGCACTCCTTAAAAGGTAAAGGTAAAGGGACCCCTGACCATTAGGTCCCGTCGCGGACGACTCTGGGGTTGCGGCGCTCATCTTGCTCTATAGGCTGAGGGAGCTGGCATACAGCTTCTGGGTCATGTGGCCAGCATGACTAAGCCGCTTCTGGCGAACCAGAGCAGCACACGGAAACGCCGTTTACCTTCCCTCCGGAGTGGTACCTATTTATCTACTTGCACTTTGACATGCTTTCGAACTGCTAGGTTGGCAGGAGCTGGGACCGAGCAACGGGAGCTCACCCCGTCGCGGGGATTCAAACTGCTGACCTTCTGATCGGGAAGCCCTAGGCTCAGTGGTTTAACCCACAGCGCCACCCATGTCCCTTCTGCGCTCCTTAGGACATGAATAAACATGCTTAGGACAGCGCTGTAACACATAGCAGCTCAGTGACAAGATGGGCCCTTTGCTCTACTAGCCAAAGGCCACTGTCTCCCCAGCCACTTGATTTATCTGATGTTTCTAATAAAAGTCCCAGGCTGCTCGTTGGCTTAAGGCTTTCTGTCTAAGGATCTCACAGTGTTTAGTAAGAGCAACAGGAAAATATTTCTGCCTTATGGTTACAATAAGAACATGATTGTTCACATGGGATTGCTGGGTTCTAAATTTATCCCGTCTCTCTCTCTCTCTCTCTCTCTCTCTCTCTCTCTTCAAAATGTATGTCTGTGTGTGCATTTAAACTAAATTTGCATTAACGGTGCACACTCAGCCAGGATCTGAAGCACCCACAGCTGTTTGGTTCTGCATCAGATTGCCATAAGAAAGACATTATGAAACTCGGCACAAACCAGGACCAATTCCCTCCCACAGAGCTGGATTCAGTTTCAGTGTGGAAAGAAGACGCATTGGCGGTGCGGGTGGGGAGGTTAGAGGAGGCTTTCGCAATTGCCTTCCATTTCGCCTCTCGCTCCTGCTCCGAGGAGCTCAAGATGATGCACAGGAGTCTTCTTCCACCTCCTCCATGTTATCCTCACAACAACCCTGTGAGGAAGGTTAGGCTGATGGGAGAGTGCTACTTGCACTAGGTCACTCAGTGAACTTCATGGCTAAGTGGGGATTTGAAACCTAGCTCTCCCCAGTCTTAGCACAGTTTCTAACCACTACACCACACTGACTTTCAAGGTTATATATTTTTCTTCACCACAGGGGTGGGAGATTGTCTCATCTTAAGTCGGGAGAGTGTGCAGTGAGTGGGAAAGAGAGAGAGAGGAGAAAAAACCTCAAGTGCACAAAAACAAATTTGATTTGCTCCCTGTTTCAAATTAGAAACTTCTTCAGGACCACTATGCAACTAGGTCACAATATACTTCTGATCATCATTCCTGAAGGATTCATAGGTTTGGCTATTTTTCTCCTCATGGAGGCTCTCTTTCTTTAACAACTGCATCACAGGCAGAAAGCCAACAGAGGCAGAAGAAGCTTGGCACGTTGAATTTCTGCCTGTTGTTCAACTATTAAAGGGTGGGCCCTCCATTGGCCAGCGGTGGTGGTGGTGGGAGAGGTGGCAGTCTGAACTGTAGAAGACTGGATTCTTCTACACACTGGAGAGCCAGTGTGGTGTAGTGGTTAGGAGTGGTAGACTCGTAATCTGGTGAACTGGGTTCGCTTCCCCTTTCCTCCACATGCAGCTGCTGGGTGACCGTGGGCTAGTCACACTTCTCTGAAGTCTCTCAGCCCCACCCACCTCACAGAGTGTTTGTTGTGGGGGAGGAAGGGAAAGGAGAATGTTAGCGGCTTTGAGACTCCTTCGGGTAGTGATAAAGCAGGATATCAAATCCATACTACTACTACTACTACTACTACTACTACTACTCTTCTAATTAAGCCTCACAGCTGGGGTTGGGCACAGGAAGGAATGGACAAAGTTGTTGTGGTTTTTTAACTTTCTCGTCTGCCATTCCTCCCAAAGGAGCCCAGGGCAGCAAACAACAAAGCAGCAAAGCTCCAGCAAGAACTTGGGAGGCCTTGCTGCATCACTACCATGGAATGCTTAAAATTGCCACCCGTTTTGGGTTGGCAGCCCTTCCTGTAAGCCATGTTAGCTGGGGCCATATCATTCCCATGTTCTCTTCTGCGATCAGCCCACAGTAGGTTCTAAATGGGGTGGTGTACAAGTGGGAATCGTGCTCAGTTGTGTCTGCATAGCCCACGGTGGCTGTGATCTTGGCTCTACCGCAATAAGTGATGTATTCTGTTTGATTTCTACTTCCAGTCATTCCCACAGACTTTTGGCTGTGCAAAGGGCCATTTGTGTCGCAGGCCAAGAACACCCAGGTCTAGTCAACATGAGTAAGCTTCACAAAGATTGCCTTGAAACCCACCACAGACCCTTTAGTGTTTGCTTAGTACTCTGGCTTCACTGCTTTTAGTCTCCTGTGGACAGGTAGGTTCAATTCCTTCTTGGCAGTGCGGAGAACTATTTTAAAATGCCTATGTGGCAGCACAACCCTAACCATGTCTACTCAAAAGTAAGACCTATTGAATTCAGGGCTTACCCCCATGTTACGGTATCTTAAGGGCAAACAGACAAACCTCTAACCTACCCAAAATATAGTAGATTTGTCAAAGTATCCAGAATTTGGATCTTGGGGAGGGAAAAGTGAATCTACTTTGTAAAACATTGTCTTTATTAGGACCAACTAGATATTGAGATAAAAGTGGAAGGAGAAGGAGAAACATGCTGGTGAAAAGATGATGCAGTCTGAAGAGATTGTATGAGATTCAGAATGGATCACCTCTCTGTTTTTCTTAAAATAAGTAGCAGGCCCATCCAGGTTACAGGGAGCCAATTTAGCATGTTAGTGAGTAAGGGTGAGTTCATTTATGTCCCCCTTCACAGGTACCCATACAGCTTCCATATGTTGGGCTTTTTCATTTTCCCAATGAAAATAGAGATGGCCTATTTCATGGGCGTAGCCGGGGGATGGGGGGCAGCTTCCCCCCCCAAAAAAATCAAGTAAATACATACACTTAACTAAATGACCAATTGTGTCACAGATAACTTGGTTCTGCCTCCCTAACATAAAGCCTGCCTCCCTAAAAAAATCCTGGCTATGCCCATGCCCTATTCCATCATCATCTTATTATTTATACAGTCATACCTTGGTTTGCGACTGCAATTCGTTCCGGGGAGCTGGTCGCTCCCCGAGTTCATCGTAAACCGAGGGGATCTTCTGCGCGTGCGCAAAGCGCCGACAGAGCAAATCTGCGCATGCGCGCGCTGCGCAGATCACTTCTGTGCATCCGCGCGCTGCGGAACCTGGATGTAAACACTTCCGGGTTCGCGGCGGTCACAAACCGATCAGTCGCAAACCGAGGTATGACTGTGCCCTGCCCATCTGACTGGGTTGCCACAGCCACTCTAGGCAGCTTCCAACATATATAAAACATAACAAAACATTAAACATTTTTTTAAAAAATTGCTATACAGGTCTGCCTTCAGCTGTCTTCTAAAGATTATATAGCTACTTATCTCCTTGGCTCAGGGGGTCGCATAACTCCATACCCTCCAACATTTCTCCAATGAAAATAGGGATGTCCTAAGGAAAAGAAGGACACTCCGGGATCAAATCAGAAACCAGGATGGCTTCTGTAAATCCAGGACTGTCCTTGGAAAATAGGGACACTTAGATGATCTGTGGCTGCGGCAAGATTGTTCAGAAGGCAGCCTGACCTGTGGTACAGAAGTTTTCTTTTTGGCCTTGGGCAAGTCGCAGGTTAATGGCTTCACATTACTTCTAAAGGGGTGTTTTGAAGCTCAGTTCAAAGCTCCGAAACGTTTGGATGAAGGTGCTGATCTGAGGCTGTGCAATTAGGGGCAACTTTAGGAACTGAATAGCTGCTTTTGTGACCTTCGCTTTTGTTCTTCCACACTGATCAATCAATATTGTGCAGGCTCTGGCTCTTGTTGTGGATCTATAGGACATCGAAAGGGAGAGGGGGATGGAGGGCCCTCCCTCTTCTAGTGGCTTTTCATCTCGATCAGCAAAGCCCAGACTTTCTCCTCATCTGCCAAAGGGGAGCGCAGGACGGGCTTTCAGGAGAACTGTAAATATCACACACTAGCAAACTGTAAACTTGTCCTGCGTGTCTAACAAGTTGAAAAGGAACTGAATGCGTTCCAGCTGGCATCCCCACCAGCCTTCAGACGGCACTTATTTATTCAAGGTAGAAAAGAAAAGGAGGGAAGGGGAGAAGCAGCCTGGGGTTTCCACTGGAGGATGCTGGCAGGCAAGCCTATCTCCAGGGCTCACACAGCCAATAAAGCCCTTAATAAAAATCATGCCTTCTTGCTTCAGAGCCAAAGTTTTTCATGCTGTGTACCTCTGAGGAACTAAATCCAGACCATGCCTGTAGCCTGAGGCAACCGGTGCTCACAAAAAGTCGTGTGCTGGACTAAAAGGGGTGGCGCTTGGGTTTTTCAGATAAGTCCAGATCAGCTTTACGCTGCATACAAAACCATTTCCAAGACTGGAAATAGGAATATAGCAGCTAGATCAAGGGAAGTAATAGTACCACTGTATTCTGGTCTGGACAGAACTCACCTGGAGTACTGTGTCCAGTTCTGGGCACCACAGTTCAAGAAGGATACTGACGAGCTGGAACGTGTCCAGAGGAGGGCAACCAAAATGGTCAAAGGCCTGGAAATGATGCCTTATGAGGAACGGCTTAGGGAGCTGGGTATGTTTAGCCTGGAGAAGAGAAGGTTAAGGGGTGATATGATAGCCATGTTCAAATATATGAAAGAATGTCATATGGAAGAGGGAGAAAGATTGTTTTCTGCTGCTCCAGAGAAGCGGACACGGAGCAATGGATTCAAACTTCAAGAAAGAAGATTCCACCTAAACATTAGGAAGAACTTCCTGACAGTAAGAGCTGTTCAACAATGGAATTTGCTGCCAAGGAGTGCGGTGGAGTCTCCTTCTTTGGAGGTCTTTAAGCGAAGGCTTGACAGCCATCTGCCAGGAATGCTTTGATGGTGTTTCCTGCTTGGCAGGGGGTTGGACTGGATGGCCCTTGTGGTCTCTTCCAACTCTATGATTCTATGATTCTATTCTATGACTGTTACTTTCTCTCTCTCTCTCTCTCTCTCTCTCTCACACACACACACACACACCCCACAATGAAATAGCTCAGAGAGATGAAGGAAGCATCTCCAAGGTGTCAGAGAAGGTACAGGTGACCCTCTGCCCTACAATGGAAGAATGAGGGGACTTCTCTTAACCTCCAGCCTGTTGCATTAATCAGAAGATTGCTTTTGCCACTGCATGATGTTGTCCAAGCCTAAAAAGAAAGTTCCGGTACTCAGGCTTACATATATACAGGAAATGTAGGCATTAATTACCCATGGAATTTTTTAACCACAATACCACACTTTTTCCTTATAAAAAAGAAACCCCAGGGTAGGAGAGAGAGGCTGCCAGCATCCCAAGGAAAAGTTATTTACAACAACAACAACAACAACAACAACAATTTATTATCTGTACCCCACCCATCCAGTTGGGTTTCCCCAGCCACTCTGGGCGGCTTCCAACAGAGATTAAAATACATTAAAATATCACACATTAATATCTTCCCTAAACAGGGCTGCCTTCAGATGTTTTCTAAATGTCAGGTAGTTGTTTATCTCTTTGACATCTGATGGGATAGGTGGAGAGGTTTCTCTAAAACTAGGAGACATGTGGATGAAATCTGTGGATGTGAACAAAAGCAGGAACAGATATGGATCTCATGTAACCCTTTTCATGCCAAACGTTTTGCACACGGCACTTTCCTTTCTGTCATACAGCCTGTGTAACATTTTGCAGATCTTCTCTCTGCTGCGGAAGAACCTCTCTTGCCTCAAACCTCCAGTGAAATCCCTAGGCCATCACTGTTTATATGGTCCTCTTCTCTCAAAAGATCACAGCCGTGTACAGTAAGCAGTGCCCTGCATTTGCCATGTCTAAGTTGGCGACGTGATTGTGCTGGACTATGTATGAAAATGATGCCAATAAAGGTTTTGATTGATTGATTGATTTGCCATGTCTGCCTCCTGCAGTCCAGCCACTTGGTGCCCTAGGAAAACCATATGGCTAAAAAATAGTTGTACCACGGGCAATAATTCATTTCCGCCATCACAGTGTAGCTGCTATGTATTGTAGCTGAGCACTGGCGAGGCTGGCCCGGCTTAGCACAACTTGTGCTAATTTTCAAGCTAACTTTCAGGTACGCGAGCTATAGCATACGTTACAATGTCCCTTAAAGAGGCTGAATCAGTTGAAATGTGTTGGGCCTCAATACAATGTTCTCAGTGTGTCTCTGAGATGCCCCCTTTCTCCATTGCTTGTGCCAGTGAGTACATAAAAAGAGCTCTGCTGGATGAGACCAAAGGTCCATCGAGTCCAGCATCCTTTTTTTCTGACAGTGGTCAACCAGAAGCCTGTGGGGAGACCTGCAAGGAGGAACAGAGCACAAGGGTACTATCCCCATGTATGGTTTCCTCTGACTGTGGCCTTTACAGTGGTACCTCGGGTTGCGTACTCACTCCGTTTTGGGGTGCCGTTCGCACCCCAAAAAGTACACATCCCGAGCAGCGCTTTAGCGCATGCGTGAAGTGCCGATAGAGTGCTTCTGTGTGTGCGCAGAACGCTTTTGCGTATGCGCGAAGTGCGCAGAACGCTTCTGCGCATGCACACACGGCGGAACCCGGAAGTAATCACTTCCGGGTCACACACTTCTGGGTCCGCCGAGTACGCAACCCGCAGTGTACTCAACCCAAGGTATGACTGTATAAGGCTGCATGTTACCACCAGGAGATTTCTGTGCTTCTGGAATTTAGTCATCTAGTGTAAAACCAGAAGGTGGTGGGGAGGAGAGGAAACAGCATGGCAAAAGAGAACTACAATGTTGTGAGTGGTGGTTTGCTTCTTTGCATGTTTGTTTTACAACCACCAATGGTTGCTTGTCAACCCTTCATCACCGGGATTGCACTTCCCAACCCTCAAGTCTGCTCTACATGAGCTAATTCCCAAGCTCGCTGTAGCAACTGTGAGAGAACGGCTGGGGAATTGGCCTACTCCCCACATCATTTTCGGGCTTCGAAATGACGCACTCAATCAGAATTCGAAAAACCTTCCATGAATTGTGTTTTCTCACCGCAGGCAGCGGGGTCCGGTTACTTTTTAAAACAGCAACACAGAGATGTGTACACATTCATGGAAGTTTGGTTCATCGGTGACTGTATTAACTAGGGCCGACGATTATGATGATTATTACATTTGTAACTCTCCTTTTTCCCATGAGTCAGAGCAGGTTATGTGTGTTACAGGCTGAGAATGTTCCTGCCATTCCCAGTAACCTTCATGACTGAATGGGAAATGAGCCTAGGTTTCTCCTCTGGATACATGCATTAAAAAGTTACAATCGTTGACACTGAATTAGCATCCCGGAACTGACCTTTAGAATCTCTGAGCACACCTTTTGTATGGTGTAAATAGTATACATTACAAATTGATACACTCTGTTCTCATGAGCACAATTCCTTGTTTGAGGCACTTTAACATCAGAACTGATGGGCACAGGCTATTCCTGACATGAGGACTGAGGAGCAAAAGGTCTTCTTGTCGGCATACAGAAGGTTATACCGTATCTACGCGCAGAATCTGAACAATTCCACTGTTTTGCCCACTACTCCCCTTCCTCCAAAATACCAGACTTGTTTTCGGTGGAAAGAAAGGATATATTGTCCACCATTGGCATTTTCAGCCAGACCATCTCTGACTATCTCACAAAGCCGCGGTTTATGTCTCCGTAGTAGGGCTGACGTCTGTGGATCAATGCATTTTGAACACCAGTGCTCCGAGGGAGAATTACAGCATTGTGAAAGGGAATTGCGGCGTTGCGGTTAAAACGGATGTCGCAATTAGACTGAAGAAAGTTCTGGAATTTTAACGCAGCTGGAAAATCTGTCTGTAGCAGCGTTACAGCATAGAATCGCTTGAACAGAGCAAGCGGGAAGCAGAGCTGTGATGTTGTACTCCAGCTACATGAAGGGCAATGACAACAATTCCACTCGTAACCCTGACACAATGAAGGGTGAGCATCTCCTTCCAGGTGTGAGTCAAGCTGCTGGTCACTACCTGTTTAAAGCAAGGATGTGCATTTTTTGTGCAGCCACTCTCTAGCTCGCCCGCTAAGTGCTCTTTGGGGCTTTTGGGGTGCTCTGAATTTTCAAGAAGCCTCAACGGGCATTTTAAGAGCTCAGCTGAAACATCCAGAAAGCCCTGGTTTGGCTGCTCAACCATTCCTTGGGTGGTGGTGGGTACTGGATTTAGCGAAGGCAGTGGAGGAAATGGAAGCAGAGGGAGAAGGTGCTTCTGTTGATGTGCGGGGAATCTCTTTCCGACTGAGAGCCAGGGACATGACTTTAAGTACCAGGGTCCCCAGCCAATAAAAGACACTCTGCCTTTCGGTTCCAGCCAGGGAGTGTCTTTGCCCACCAGAGATCCTGGGATAGGTACCCCCCTCTTAGATCCCAGTAGGGGAGAAAGCTAACCTGCACATGGATGGGAAAGTCTATCACGTCCACCACATATTTTTTGTCTTGAGGGAGATGGCCATTCCTATGTCTCTTAAAAAGGGTAACTGCTATGCTAATTTTATGCAAAAATGCAATTTTAGAAATAATGATTATAATTCAAAGAAACCCTCGATACATCTCACCATGGTGGGGAAGACTGTGACCTGGGTGTGTGGCTGACTGGGGGCTGTTGTTGTTAGACAACTTCAAGGCCCCTTCTGCCCTCCTCTCATAAGGTTCTTTATCTTTGAATCAGATTTTATCTGTAAGCCGTCTTCCAAATAGAGGACTCCTCTGACAGGGTGGGGTGCAAGCACAAATGAGGCTCAGGCTGCCTCGATTCAGCTCACAGCCATTCATGCAAGGAAGCTTCCTTCTTCTAGCATCCCACATTCAGGTGTTCACCACACCCCCTGCTTCTGCCTCTAAGGCAATGATAGCCAATGGGGGGCCCTCTCCATTACCTGGACTACAGTTCCCATCAGCCCTAGCCAGCATGGCCAATGATCAGGGTTGATGGGAGTCGTAGTCCAACAGCATCTGGAAAGCACCACATTGGCTGCCCTGGCTCTAAGGTCAATGAGAGAGGCCTTCTTTTGCCTCCCATGTGCATGAGAGGGCTTTCTCAGTTGTGGCATCTGCTTTGTAGAATTCCTATAGCAGGAGATCTGGAATAGTATGTTATTTACAGAAGCCCATGAAGTGCCAATAAAACCCTGCTGGCCTCTCACCGGCTTTGCTGTATGTCTACAGAGCAATCTCAAAGGACAAGTACATGGGAGGAGGCTGCAGGGCTGGGATTTATTACAGAATGGAATTGTCTTCCTCTCGGCTTCAGCAGCAATCACCGGTCCTTCTCAAGCTATAGACAAATATGGCTCCAGTTAAAATGAGAGCTGTATTTAAGGCAGGCTTATGTGCCAAGGATCCAGATCCAGATCCAGATTCCTGTTATCCATTACTTCTTCTCACTTTGTGACTTTGGTTCACACGACAGCCCTCAGTGCTCCAACACACATATATACCTGGCACCTCCTCAGTCGACGGCTTGCATCTGGTGAAATTTCCTATGCTCTGCCTCCCAGCAGGAGGAGACGCTTGAGAGTCCCAAGAGATCTTGCGAGATCAAACCTATCCATTCTGAAGGAAATCAGCCCTGAGTGCTCACTGGAAGGACAGATCGTGAAGCTGAGGCTCCAATACTTTGGCCACCTCATGAGAAGAGAAGACTCCCTGGAAAAGACCCTGATGTTGGGAAAGATGGAGGGCACAAAGAGAAGGGGACGGCAGAGGATGAGATGGTTGGACAGTGTTCTTGAAGCCACCAACATGAGTCTGACCAAACTGCGGGTGGCAGTGGAAGACTGGAGTGCCTGGCGTGCTATGGTCCATGGGGTCACGAAGAGTCGGACACGACTAAATGACTAAACAACAACAGCCTCCCAGCAGTTCAAGTTGCTTAACCTAGGGATATTCCCAGTGCTGTTTTTCTAGAAAAAGAGGTGCTGGAACTCACCATGAACGCCTCCCTCATTCTCTTATAATGGCGTCCACCTGAGAGGTGCCAAAACTCAGTTCCAGCTGGGGAAAAAGCCCTGGTTACTCCAGTGGGGAAGGTTTCCCCTCATAGCAAACCTGTGAGACAAGTCAGGATGAGAGGGAATGAGTCAAGGCCGCCCACTGAGCAGCACAGCTGAGCAAGGATTCAAACCACACAGGGTCCCCTTCAATGGTTGCCTATGGCAGCTCATGCCACAGCAAAGCTGTCAGTCTCTAAGGTGCCACAGGACGATGTGTTGATTTGTGTAGAGCAGTGGTAGAGCATCTGTTTTACCAGGTTCAACGCCTGACATTTCCAGCTAAGGCTGGGAGGGAATCCTGTCTGAAATCCTGGGGAGGCGCTGCCGGTCAGTCAACAGTTTTGCGCCAGATGGACCAATGGTCTGACTCAATATAGAGCAGGTTTCTATGCTGTTATTATACGCTGCTAACAGGTAAACATGGTTCCCCCCCCCCCCGAAATCATAACTGACATTGTTTCACAATCACATTTCAGCAGCTACAGGCCTCATTTATCTGGCTTTCCAGAGTATCTTCAGCCTCGGGTGGGAGGGCCATAGCACAAGGAGAGGGTCAGGGGAAATTAGTCTGTTGCCTTTGGGAAAGTTCAGGCATTCTTTTGGGGAAGGGAGCGCTGTGAGAGCTGTCCAGAGTGGCTTGAATGAATCGTGCTGCAAAGTCTGAGTTGGTATTTTGATTCCAGTCCTACAGCAAGGCCAAGTGGGGGCAGATGACACGCTCCTTCAAAGATGCCTTTCACTTCAGCACAACGCGGCCTCTGTGTGTCCGGAGAGCCTTTCTGGAATGAATGAAATGACCCTCTTCATTGTGCCCTGAGCACAAACAAAACGGCAGCGACAGCAGTGCGGATAGTTACTCTATCCATACTTCCGCAAGGAAGAAACTTCGGCGTGAGAGGTAACGTGGAACGAGGGCCAAACTGAGGGAGGGAGGAAGGTGGCCGTGTTAATGTACAGATCTAGAAAATGCACAAGAAAATGCTTATGGAAACAAGATCACGGGGAGAGTTTATTGAACTCATCAGGGCTGGCCCAAAACATTTGGCTGTCTAAGGCAAAAGAAAAGATTCTCCCATCAGTCTGGATTAGAAGTTCAACAGGGACAGCGCTGTGTCCTCCATTGCAGCTGAGAGCAGCAGGACAGCTGTGAGAGGCTGTGAGGCGCAGCCAGCTCTGATCTCCAACAGAGGGAAATGGCCAGGGGGCTTGGGGCAATTGGTTAGGGAGGAGCCCGCCTCAGGCAACTGCCTCATACACTGACTAATGGTAGGGCCGGCCTTGTGAACCAAAGTACTGGTGAAGAATGAATTAGCTATTTTTGTGTACACTATAGCTACAGGTCTCCTGGCAGCTCTTACAGTTTTTTCATCCTTATATAAGAAGCAACATAACCGCTCCAGCTAAATACAAACAGGCATTGTGATCTGCATTTGGCAGCAGTGCATGTATTTCATATGAAAGATTATCGTTTTCCTTTCCTTTTTTTTTTTACCAGGCAGGGCTGCAAAGCCTGAATGTGGAGGGTCGTGGTACCTCCTTTGTCTGGTCTCTATCCATCAGCCCTTCCTGCTTGGCTCTTGGAGTTCACACGACCCCATGTTGTGCTTCCACCAGCAGCGTTTCAGGGCACCAAAGAGCAGAAGCAACTTTTAACCTACAATCCAGTAACAAATGCGAAACGGCTTCAGGAAACGGGGGGGGGGGGGAGGCGAGAGAGAGAGAGATAGCACACCATAAAAGCAGGAAACACAGGTTTGTCACCAAATGTATATTAGACCCAGGAGCTCAGGCCGCTGCTGGCCGCTGCTCTTTGCCAAGCAGACCTGAGTGTCATGAACATATTTGTAAACATGTTCACTCAGCTTTAGCCATACATGCACTAAAATACAATGTGTAAAGGGGTTCTTGAAACTGAGTACACCGGGAACTGGAGGATATTTACCATTTCCTGTGTTTACCACTACTGAGTCATATGTGTATGATAGTGAGACAGATATATTCAATACCTTTTCCCCAACCAGAAATAGATGACATATGGTGCAGAAGTAGCTCATTTATATACGGAAGTTGTTGTTGTTTAAGGGGGCAAACGTGAATCTCCCTCTTCCAGTTTTATGCTCAAAATAAGCCTGTGGGTTAGGTTTGGCTGAGAGATGGTCACCCAGTGAGCTTCATGGCCAAGTGGTGGTGTGAATCCTGGTCTCCAGCACTCCAGCCACTACACCACACTGGGCCTGCTCATTGGCTTTCATGGACACATGACAAGAAGACTCCCATCTGTTAATATCAAATTTTATGTGCAGGCCCACTGCCTGCCGGCCCATCTAAGAGACACAGGAGGAGGAGACTGGATCAAGCATGTGGACAGTCAAAGCCAATTTTCATAAGCACTACCTAACATTTAGCTGGATAACTTGGGAAATGTCACAAGTGAATAGCGACTGGCCCTTTGGGGGGGCATACACATAACCCTTTTTGTACCTCATGCTCCCAGTAAGCATCTAAAGAGTGGGGGAGGTGGAACAGGCTCTGTAATACCGTTAAACCCAGAGTCTAAAATAACCTAAATGTACCAATGTCTTGTGTTTATTAGTGCACCTTACTCAGATGCAATGTAGGACAGTCCCTTGCTGAAAATATTCTTCAGCAACTAGGGACAGGGCTCTCAGGCAGCACCTCTTGGTCGTAGAAAAGGAATGATATAAATGTACAAGGGTATCCTTACCACCGCCTATGAAATGCTAGAAGGTATGTGTTCATGCTGCGAGGTTCCATAGCCAGACACTTTAGTGCTGCAAGTAAGAGAATTCTGGCGTAGCTACGCTAAGAACCTGTTGCAGTTCTACACCAATCAAACTGCTATGATTTCCCCCAAAGAATTCTGGTAATTATAGTATGGCAATGGACCAGGTTATGTGAATTCCCTGTTCCTGTCACAAACTACAGCTCCAAGAGCTCCCTGCTGAGAGGTAATGGTTATTAAACTAGTTTAAGTAAATTGTGTGGTAGAATCATAGAATCATAGAGTTGGAAGAGACCACAAGGGCCATCCAGTCCAACCCCCTGCCAAGCAGGAAACACCATCAAAGCATTCCTGACAGATGCCTGTCAAGCCTCTGCTTAAAGACCTCCAAAGAAGGAGACTCCACCACACTCCTTGGTAGCAAATTCCACTGTCGAACAGCTCTTACTGTCAGGAAGTTCTTCCTAATGTTTAGGTGGAATCTTCTTTCTTGAAGTTTGAATCCATTGCTCCGTGTCCACTTCTCTGGAGCAGCAGAAAACAATCTTTCTCCCTCCTCCATATGACATCCTTTCATATATTTGAACATGGCTATCATGTGTGGTGATCACATACCATCTGACACAACTTGAAGCCAGACATGGGCAAATTTGTCAATTTTGATTTCTCTCAGTTTCTCATTTTTCCAGTCTGAAGTACCATTTCCCACATTTCCACATCAGTTTGCAATTAAAAAAAAAAAATCTCGCAAAATTTCACCAGTACTTTAGCGCTGATTTCTCCTAATAGCCACATTTTTATATGGTGTTTGCATAATGTGCACAATTTTGCAAAGCAATTTCCCCTGCTCTAAAGCATGTGTGTATTGGTAGAAGATAAAGACCCCGAAATTACGACCAATGTTGCTAAATTTTGTGTATCTGCTATTAGACATAAGAAACAAGAGCTTCTCAATGGCAATTTGCAGGGGAATGCTAACACTTAATATCATTTATGTTTTTTAACTTTAAAGCATTGTTGTTGTTTTATTTGCGTTGAAATTGTCCCCTGTATCTTTCTATGTTATGCTCTGCTGACTCGTTGCATGAGTCAAATTGGTCTGTGACCGTTTAATAAAATTTGATTTGAGCATGTGTGTATGTTGTTTTCACTAGCAAATGCATTTTTACCTGCACTGTGTTTTTCTACATATTGCTTGCCTGGAGAAGAGCACTGCAAAATTCAGTTTGGCTTGCGTATTGTTTCAGTAAGTGTGAATTAGGTTCGCCTTTAAATGTGAAGTGAATGTTGCTAGCCCAAAAATGAAAACAACATGAAGTACCAACAAAAGAAGAGTGGCAGATGAAAATGATGGACTTTGCAGAACTGGCGGAACTGACGGGAAGAATCCGGAACCAGCGAGACCAAGAGTTCCAAAAAGACTGGAATAAATTTATACTATACTTGAAAGACAACTGTAAGCAATTAACATCACTAGCAGGGTTATCTGAAGATTTGTAAGATGAAATTGCTACCTATTCAGGTTGAGTAATTTAATGTTTTAGGTAATGATATAACACAAATAGGAAATGCAAAGAAGGAAAATTTAATTTTGTAAACCATCAGGCGGGAGGGAGGAAAGTCGTCAGGCTCAGTTGAGCCAAAGAGATTTAATAAGAGGATATGATGTTACACAATGTGATTATATGTAAAACGGATAAAAATGATTATTTTAAAAAATGTGAAGTGAATGGAACTTCTTCCCCAGCCCTGCTAGACACCAATGCAAGTTTTCCCCCAGTCAATCTGTGGTAACTAGCTGGGAGAAAGAGAGAGCTGAGCGGATCTGCTCAGATAGAACAAGTGACCCCCCCCAAAAAAAAAACCCAATACAACTGGAAAAGCCAAGGCAAACATCTGAGACACAAACATCCATATGCGCACATAAATAGTTCCTTTGACTGTTTATCAAACTCAGGAAGGAAGTGGGATCAGACAGAGAGATCAGAAGTTGCTGACCCATCATATGACACTCCCTCTCAGAAACAAAAAAAACCCAAAAACCCGCAGCACGCCCACACAGGAAACAACAAGGGAAGCCTTGAAAAGAGAAAAGGACACCATAGTCACACCCCGGAGGTGGCCAATCTATCAAAATTCCTAAACCAGAGATTAATAGAAGGCACACATGGACCACAATTCAGAGCGGAGGATAGGACTTCTCTCCTTTGTAGCAGATGTTTGTGGCTTGCTGCCATACAGCAAACGAAATCTTTCCCAACACATTCGTTTAACAAGTTTTTTGTTTTGTTTTTTTAAAAAACTATTTATAGATGAAAGGTTATTTACGCGTACTTATGCAATGCTTTAAGCTCATTTGGACTCTGCGTTCAATCAGCATCTTTATGGATGCAACAAAAGAACTCTCAGATAATTCCAATAGACACATTTGCTCGCACGCACGCACACCCTCCAACAACAGCATTCATTCCTAAATGCATAAGGTGCATTGGGTTGGGAAGGGAAGCCATAACTTCTGCTTCTGGCAGATGAATCAGGTTGTCCACTTGTCTTGTGCAGGAAGCCGTCATGTTAAAGGAGAAGAGACGATCACCACAAGTCAGGTGACCTTTGGCTAACAATCACCGGGAACTTTAAGGCCACTCATTGTCACGAGCATCTGTTCACCTGGCTGTCCTGACTAATTGCCATGAGGACAATCTGATGTGGCTTTTATAGGTCAAAAGTGAAGCTATATGTGGAAAAGAAAAGACTTGCCGGATAATGTATAATTCCTGGAAGGGGGGAGTGTTTGCTCTGTACGGCTCAACAAATATTAGTCCAGTGGGTACCTTGTATTTATTGTACCTGTGGGCAGGTTTATTCACCTTGTTTATGACTACTGAGACAAAAGGCTTTGGAACAATGGCTGCGCTTGCAGGGGTGCAATGAAAAGGAGGACAGGAGCACATCTCTTAAGTTTGGGGAGGAAGGTGCTGTGCCTTCTCAAAAGCTCACCACTGGATCCTGACTCTTGTCTTATGACTTTAGTTTCTCATTCATACTCTACCCCCCAATTCTCACAAACTGACAGAGCCTTTAAAAAATAAAAATAAAAGTGGAAGAACGCAGATGTGCCCCTCAGCCTTGACTGAAGGAAAGAAAGCTCCTGTAGCATTATATCTAGGGCTAATACATATATTCAGTTTCTGGCATGGTACAGTCTTCTCAAGTGACTCTACCACTTCAAACTTTACATAGGCTTTGCATATTGTAAAACGTTTTCCCACATCAAAACTGTGTCCCATATGAAAGTCGATTCGGGTAGGTAGCCCTGTTGGTCTGACACAGTCGAAAGAAAGAAAGAAATTGTCCAGTAGCACCTTAGAGACCAACTAAGTTTGTTCTGAGTACAGTGGTACCTCGACTTACGAAGACGATCCGTTCTGCGGCCATCTTCGTAAGTCGAGGTTTTCGGATGTTGAAGCGCTGCTATGGCGCATGCGCAAAGCGCGATTTTGCGCTTCTGCGCATGCGACAACCACGTGCACACGACGAAATGACTTCTGGGGGTTGTCAACTTCGGAAGTCGAAACCTTCAGAAGTCGAAGCGTTCGGATGTCGAGGTATGACTGTATAAGCTTTCGTGTGCATGCACACTTCTTCAGATATGAAAGTTTATACCCAGAACAAACTTAGCTGGTCTCTAAGGTGCTACTGGACAATTTTTTAATTCATTCATTCATTCATTCCACATGAAAGTGTTATGTTCCAGAAAGAAGGCTTTGGGCCTAATGCATCGGAAATGCAAATATTTCATGTGGGGCATGGCATCTTTCCCACATGAAATCTGAGGGAATACGGTTGTGTTTAGAGGATTGTGCCATTAAGCTGGGTCTCCAGTAACTCAGGCAGACATTTATTGCTTATGCTATATATATATATATATCCAAGCTTTCAAATAAACTATAGCAGGATAGCTATGATCTTATATCTGGGTCTGACTGAATGTCAGATAGTGGTGATCCTACCCATTTTGTGGCATTACTGACAGTTTTGGATCCACACAGTTAAACCCTTCTTGGCTACTATCAACGGCTCAGGACAACAGCATGGCTGATACAATTGCAACTAGTACAAATGCAAGAGGGGCTGCTGCCATTGTGAACCCCTCTGAACTGTTTGGGATGGTGATCATAGCTGCCAAGTTATCCCTTTTTTTAAGGGATTTTCCCTTATGCTGAATAGGCTTCCTCGTGAGAAAAGGGAAAACTTGGCAGCTATGATGGTGATTGGATGACTGGGGACAATAACATGCACTAGTTGATCAGCCCAAAGGGTAGGGAGCAATAAAGGGCAAGAGAATTCAGAGGCACAATTTCACAATCATCTGTTATGGGCTGATAGCTGCCCTGGGAATATTTATAGTTTGCCAGGGTCAAGACATCCCATCAACACTTAGGCAGGAGGGACAGGGCTTCCCTCTGACTCTGATACTAGAGCAAAGCACCCGCAGGTGTGCATCATCATGGTTTTCATGGTAGTTTGCACAAATGGTTAGGATCCGAATTAACCTGGCGCTGCCATTTCATAGGTAACTCCATGGACAAAATCCCCATGGCAGAGGTAGGTGAACTTTGTCCATTCCGCAAAAGGTAACATAAACCCAGGACCTCGTACAGGGTTTGATGCTGTCTCTGTAGCTTCCGAGCTTTTCCCCATCACACACATGGCTTCCAGATGGAATACCATCCCTCCAAGCAAGAAGCTGTGGCTGAGGCAATTCATGGCTCATTTTGGTCTTATCATGTGCTGCCCAGGCATGTTGGACCTGATCCAGCTTCTCTTTATTTCAGTGGGCTGCTGGTGTAGCCCTTTCATCAGAAGGCAGCATCCATCCTTAGATATTTTTTGCCTAGATAATATGTTCATTGCCTCCATATGATCCTTGCTACGCCTGGAACAAAGCTGAGAGCTGCTTTCTTGTTGTTTGGGCTCCCAGGCGGGATGGAGCCTGAAGGCTTTTGACTCTTATTATGCACAGGAAGAACCAATATAGCACCCTGTTGTTTGACTAGCTTTATTAGTCACTTTATTCAAAGAGCTTTTTTTGATTGAAGCTTTTTTGTGGTTACCCATCAGTTCAACCAGGGGTTGGGGGGACACAAGACTTATAAATCCAGGAGTGGCTACAATTATATCACGGGCAATGTAGTATACCCAGTTTTCAGGTCAAGCTACATGTTACACCTAGGCTCCATCTGCACTGTGCATTTAAAGCAGCATTATGCCATTTTAAACAGTTGTGGCTTCATCCAAAGATTCCTGGGAAGCATAGTTTCTTAAGGGGGTTGAGAGTTGTCAGGAGACCCTCTATTGCCTTCACTGAACTACAATTCTCAGAGTGGTTTAACAGTCAGTCCTTCATCCCAGGGAACCCAGTGAGCCCTAGGAAGGCCTCTGCAGGAGCCTGTGGGTCCTACATGGACAATCCCTTGAGTATGCTTGGCCAGCCTTATGTAGAAGACATTTAGTCCACAGTACTGGTGCAAGAGGGACGCTGGTGGCGCTGTGGGTTAAACCACAGAGCCTAGGGCTTGCCAATCAAAAGGTTGGCGGTTTGAATCCCCGAGACAGGGTGAGCTCCCGTTGCTCGGTCCCTGCTCCTGCCAACCTAGCAGTTTGAAAGCACGTCAGAGTGCAAGTAGATAAATAGGTACCGCTCCGGTGGGAAGGTAAACGGCGTTTCCGTGCGCCGCTCTGGTTCGCCAGAAGTGGCTTAGCCATGCTGGCCACATGACCTGGAAGCTGTACGCTGGCTCCCTTGGCCAATAATATGAGATGAGAGCCACAACCCCAGAGTTGGTCACAACTAGACCTAATGGTCAGGGGTCCCTTTACCTTTTACTGGTGCAAGAGTGTGGTTTCAAATACAGTGGTACCTCAGTTTTCAAACATTTCCGTTGATGAACATTTCAGTTTTCAAACGCCGTAAACCCGGAAGTAAATGCTTCGGTTTTCAAATGTGCCTCAGAAGTCAAACCGGAAACACGGCTTCCGTACTGAGTTTTCCATATTGAGTTTTCCATTCTGAGGCTTCTGTACTGAGTTTTCGGTTTTCGAATGCTTCAGAACTCGAACGGTCTTCCGGAACGGATTATGTTCGAAAAACAAGGTACCACTGTACGTTTTATTGCTCTTGGAGAAACTACATGTTAAACTTAATGCATAACTGTTTTTGTATTTCATGGAATTGTATTTTTATGCTTTTTGTGCTTTTATTGATCCCCTAGGAACTTTATGGTGAAGGGTGGCCCAAAAGTATTTCAAATGAATAAAGGTGTAGCTTGGCCCAGTTTGGGGTGAGTTCACAAATGCATATTTATCCCTCAATATTGATCATCATAAACTAATTATGTGCACATAATTAGTTTATCACATACATCAGATGAAGAACAAAGGTAGTGATTTGTTTCAACATGCATATGTGGAATTACATATGGTGTATTTTCTTTTTGAAAGAAAAACTTCTGCAGGGTTTAACCAGTGTGACTTTTTTCAATTTTCAAGCCCACATTGTTAACTTCTAAAAGTTTGGGCGAAGAAACTAGACACAGCAGCGCATCCAAAATATGATCATGCCTTACAAGAGCTTGTTCTAGATCCATGCTCAAGTTGTTTGTTAATATTTCATAATTGTTTGACTGTTGGAAGACTGACCATGTATATTTGTCTAGTATAAACTGTATATGTTATCCCATGAGGATGCAGCCCATTGGCCTAAATTATAACCCTTCGTGTTTCGTATCCAGGCCAAATAATGTATTAATATATTAAGTATGCATCAGTTTCTTAATGTGTCTTGTAAATCACATCATACAGAGACACGGCTTTGAAATAACCTTGGCATAACCTCCAAGGCAGTGATTGCCAGACCAGGTGAACTGCCCTTGTGGGAAGGAATTTCCGCAGGACACAGTGGAGCCCTTAAGCTCCCCCTTCTGGAAGGGCCTTTGGGAGAAGGAGCATGTGTTGTAGCCCACCATCTGGTCTCTGTGACAAAAACCGTTGTGCAATTCTCACTGTGGTATCTGGCAGCCAAGTTCTGCATGCACAGGCTATGGGGATGCTTGGCTCACCACAGTGAGGTAAGAAAGCAGGGAGAGAGATTCTGCAGCAATCTGGCACCCCGTGCTGATATGAAATTCCTTCATGGGCTTTCACCACCCAGGGGCGTAGCAAGGGAGCGGGCCGCCCGGGTGCCACCCTGGAGGGGGGTGGCACTCGGGGCGCCGCTTTCACGGCAGCCTGTACGGCCGCCGTGTGCCAGCGGCACCCTGTACGGACTGTGCATATACGGCACCCCATATGGAGTGCACATGCGCTGGATGCCACACATGTGCAGTCCGCACAGGGTGCCGCATGGGCACCGCACCGGGTACCACCTGGGCTTGCTACGCCACTGTCATCACCCCTTGATTTGTAGCAGGAGGTTCCTTTAGATGCCTGTCACACAAATACAAACAGTATGAAAGGAACAATGGGCAAATTCTATTGGTAAAGGAAGAAGCAAAGCGGCTGTGGTTCTCTTCCGAAGAATCATGTCACTCCCAACGCTTCCGCCCTCCCCATCCCGTGGTTATCTGCAACTCATAGCAGGTACTTTTTTATTCTTTAAACAAGATAGACAAGGAGACCTCCCAGCTGGTGTGAAATGACAGGCAGACGCAAAGAGCAACAGGCACATGTGATCTCGCCTGTCCTGGTTGACGGTAATTTTGCAAATCGACTGAGATCAGCATTTTCTGAACTCTCTTAGCAAATAACCAAGTGAGAGATAGATGCCCCAGGCGTATTTTATTGTGACGGGGGTCAAAATGCTCACAATGAAGCTTGTCTGCATTTGCTAATGGTAAAACCATCTTCCTCGTACTATGTGGTTCGGTGCAAGATAAAGAGATGCCAGTACATCAAGCAGTCATGTGAATCTGCACTCCCAGGGTGGCTAGCAGCAATCATAATTAGACTAGCAGCTTAGTCCTGTGCATATCCACTCAGAAATAAGTCCCACTGAGCTCCATGGGGCTTACTGCCAGGTAAGAAATACAATATTGCACCCTGAATCCCTAGCATTTGGGGACAAGGATGCAAGCCGGAGGTTGGTAAACATGAGGGGGGAAATTGCATCCTCATTTTCCTGCCTCTATTCCTGCTCCTCCATAATATTTCTTCACTTCATATTTAAAATCAAAAGATAGGAATAAAATAGTAACCAACCAGATGCCTGTGCGTAACCGGCAAGCAGGACCCAAGCACAAGAGCCCTCTTCCCCTGCGGTTTTGTAAATCTTATCTAAGACTTTTGTAAGTCTGTACTTGGAATTTACATTTTTTAACAATGTAGACCAAAGCGTTCCAGACAGTTCTAGATTAAGATGAACACACTTAGCAAGTTATATACAGTATCACATATTGGAAGGGAATTAATTTTATTTTATTTTTTAAAATATATTTATTGATTTTTTCAACAACATAAAAAACAAAACAAGAAAGACACAATACATACACAACATAGCAAAATATCAACATTACAACAAAAACAAAAATATTCCCAATCAATCTTATATCACATATCTTTGTCAACTTCCTTCATTCCCTCCCAACTATGTATCACTTCCTTAATACTTTCCAAATCTTGATTCCAATCTTTTAAATAATTATTTAAACCTATTAATACTCTTAATACCTTATCAATACAATAAATCTCTTATACTTATCTTAAAATGTAAATCTATTCTAATTAAATCTTTAAAATTCTATACCTTAATAACACTTAACTAAATCTTAATACACAATACATTTAACTAACACTCTTCTACAACCTCCTTTTACTTCCAAATCTGTAACTAAATACTGCTAATCTTACAATTCTTCTCTAAATAAACTTTAAATTTATTCCAATCTTCTTCCACCGATTCCCTGGTCCCGGAGTCTCCCAGTCAGCTCGGACAGTTCCATGAATTCTGAAGGGAATTAATTTTAGGCATGGCTTCGACTTTTAAAAAAGGCACATCAGCACAAATTTAAGAAACTTAAATAGGGCTGTTTTTGTTTTATTATTACATTTGTATCCCACCTTTTCCTCCAAGGAGTTGAAGCTTGCATACGTGGTTCTCCTCCCCATTTTATTCTCACAACAACCCTGTGAGGTAGGTTAGGCTGTGAGGCTGTGACTGGTTCAAGGTTACAGCGAGCTTTGTAGTATATGGGGACTTGAACCCACAACTTCCAGGCCCTGGTCCAATATTCTAGCCAAGCCCTCTTCACCCTTCTACAGGGATCATAGCTGCCAAGTTATCCCTTTTTTAAAGGGATTTTCCCTTATGCTGAATAGGCTTCCTCACGAGAAAAGGGAAAACATGGCAGCTATGACAGGGATAGCTAGTTCCTGTGACACACTGCACAGCCAAGTATGGTTCTCACACATTGTGGTGTGCTCTTAGGCATTTATCAAAAACTAACATAATGCCTTTTCTTATTTTCACTGACTGTAGGGAGACAGATTAAGCATTGTGTCCACAACAGCCACTGAGATACATGTCTGCTCAGAAGGAAGTCCCATTGAGTTTAGTGGTATTTACTTCCGGGGGGGTAGGGGAGCATAGCTGCCAACTCTCCCGTTTTCCCCGGGAAATCCCTGTTTTTTCCAGCTGTTCCTAGCTGAAAAAATGGATTCCCCCCCCCCGGTTTATTCTGGCGCGGCGGCCATTTTTGAACTGGGCGGAGCATGCTCAGAAGCGACTTTTGATGCTGCTCTGCCCAGTTCCAAAATGGCTGCAGTGCGACTTCTGGCGCGGCGGCCATTTTGGAACTGGGCAAAGCAGCATCAAAAGTCACTTCTGAGCATGCTCTGCCCAGTTCCAAAATGGCGGCAGCGCTACTTCCGGTCTGCTATTTCCAGCCCGGTCCCTTATTTCTCTGACAGCAACTTGGCAGGTATGTAGGGGAGTGCGACCAGTTCAGTCACACTGGGAGCGAAGCCTTGGGGGCAGTACAGCAGGCACCGCAGCTATGATGTCGAATGGAAGATGAGAGATGGAGGGGGGTGCCAAATTTTGGTGTCGCACAGGGTGCCGCTGAAATTTGAGACCCCAAGGTCCTTCTCTGCAAATGCTCAGGCAGCAATCCTATCTCCATTGACTGAAAAAAGGAGTCCCATGGAACAAAATGGTGCATGCGCATAGGCAGTTTATTATTTGTGGCTTTCCAAATACACTAAAACAAACAAACACACTCAACGTATTTGACCAGGATTTGACGGACTGTTTTACCTGAGAAGGAAATGATGTTTAGAAGACCAAATCCCAAAGACAGTTTCACATCTGTTGTTTATTAGCCTTGTGTTCACGACTCCAAGATTCCAGTCAGAACCACGAAGCATTGCGTGTGAGAGGCTATCGCTCAGGGTGGGAAACTGGTGAGGCTAAGAGAGACTACCAGAGATTCTCTCTCTCTCCCTCTCTCTCTCTCTCTGCTACACAGGTGAATTTTGTCTTAGTCCACTGTTGGTAAACTTAAGGCGGAGGCACACTGGTTGAGAAACACTGACTTAAGGGAGCAAATGCTGTTGAAATTAATGGTAATTCATTCTATAAATGGCAATTCATTCTATATATCTTAGTGCAAACCACCATATGGAGGTTCCTGGATTTCCATCATTTCAAAGGATCCCACTCTTTCTTGCTGGGAGAGTCACTTCAACTGAATTATTTTTTTATGCCTAGCAAAGTGCCCAAAGCCAAAACGTTCCATGGTTCTGGTGAACATGTGATTCTAGACTGAAGCACAAGGAAATTGATTTAATGGAGTGAGAGAGTTTCTCCATTTACTGCAACTCCATGAATGTGATGTGTTGTTGTCTTCCAGCGTGAGAGGCAGGGTGGAAATATGTCAAGTCACCAGGTATTCATTTCCTCCCTCACTTCAAACACAGGCCATAACAGGCTGCGAAACGAATGTGGAAGCAATAAAACTCCAGATCTTAGAGTAAACACATGGATAATGTTTTGTCTACAGGTGGAGTTTATTGCATTCCTGCAAACGGTTTATAGCCTTGAGACGCTGCCGTCATCTCCCGCCTCCCTTGCCTCCTGTTCTTTCATCCATCGGCCTTGTTCTGCTATCGTCTGCTAGATCATCGCAAACTGGTTTCCCGTGGAAAATAAATTTGCATCAGAGAAACAGGGAAGGGGGCATGGGAATAAGTGAGCAAGCAGCACCAGCCTTTTAAACCAGGGCTACTCAAGCTGTGACTGACTAGGCCAAATGAAGCCCACCAACCATGTATGGGCTTGATAAAGGGGCTTGATAAAGGCTGTTTTTGTTCCCTGCTTGGAGTGGGCTGGCAGGTCCCAGCACATGAATGCTGATGGACAATGCTCACCTTGGCAGATCAAAAGTCATGAGGTCCTGGTTCGAACCAATTCCGTGCCACTTTGGGGTCAGGTAAGCTATAGTATGCAGGGCTCTTTTTTCAGGTGAGTGCCAATGCCATTCTAAGAGAACAAGGGTGATCTCATGGTGATCTCTGACAGCTCTTTTCCTAGGAAAATAGCACTGGCGAAGACCAGTCCTTTGTGTGCAGGAAAATGGCTCTTTTGGTGGTGTTGAGTCATTGTCCACTTAGTATTTGGTGTCTTGCTTGAACAATTGCATTTTGAAGGGTCAAAAGGGTGTTCTGTGTCACAAGAGGAACTAACTGGTGTGAAAATCAAGCTGCAACGTATGGTCGCCAAAGAGTTCCTTTCCTGGTGACACCGCTGCTCTGCCACATAAAGTATGCCCAGTTTGCAATTGCGAGTAACAAAGAGATGGGACTAAACCAAAGGGCCCCGCTTCTGATTCCATGTGAATTAGCAAAATTATATCTTTACATATACCCCGTTGTTAGCTTGCATGTAGGAATATTATTTCCTTCAATGTTATTTGTTCGTTAAAAGCCATTACATCCAACCTCTCTGAGAAATATTGCTAAAGGTGGCTAACAAAGAATAATTCATCGAAAGGTAAAACATATTTTTTTAAAAAAAAAATACACAGAAAGAATCAGAAAAGAAAAGAAAGTAATATGAAGTCGAGACAGAACAAAGCAATACCTATATGGCAGCAGAGATTAAAGCTATCCAGTTAAAATCAGCCAATGGATAAGCGAAATGCCCGCCAAAAGTAGAAATAAATGGGGAGGGGGGATTTGCTTGGAAAGCAAAGAGGAGAGAGGGAGAGATTGAGTTGGAGTTGAGTATCAAAGTGAAGTCCAGGAGCACTCCCAAACTGTGAATCTGATTCCTCAAGGGCAGTACTATCCCATCTACCTGAAACAGGTTGAACATCCACTCTCTGAGTCACAGGCATATGGGCCATGAGCATCTCTGCTTTGGCTGTATTAAGTTTCATTTCCTCCTCCTTCATCCATTCTATTCCCAACTCCAAGCACTGATTCCTTAACACCACGCTTGGAACACGATGGCAAGGAAAACTAGAGCGAAATAGGAAGAAGAAGAGTTTGGATTTGATATCCCGCTTTATCACTACCTAAGGAGTCTCAAAGCGGCTAACATTCTCCTTTCCCTTCCTCCCCCACAACAAACACTCTGCGAGGTGAGTGGGGCTGAGAGACTTCAGAGAAGTGTGACTAGCCCAAGGTCACCCAGCAGCTGCATGTGGAGGAGAGGAGACATGAACCTGGTTCACCAGATTACGAGTCTACCACTCTTAACCACTACACCACACTGGTGAGATAGGAAGAAAGGGCAAGAGCAGCCAATTGCCCCTTCTGCCTCCTTACCCCCACCCTCAGGCCTAAGATGAGAAGAGGACACAGGACACAGGCGCGCCACATCATTGATCTAAGTTACTGGGGGAAGTCATGGCTTCCCCCCGAGAATCCTGGGAAGTGTAGTTTCTTAAGGCATGCTGAGAGCTGTTAGGAGACCCCTATTCCCCTCACAGAGCTACAATCCCAAAAGTTCCCTGGGAAAAGGGACTGGTGGTTTGTTAGCTGCCCCGAGGACTTTGTTGAAAGGGGAAATGCCAAAAGCAAAGGACGAAGAGATCTGCTCTGATGGTGACAACTATGAACTGTTTTTGCTGGGGTAGCTAGAAGCTCCAGGTGTCTTCCAGCTGTTTCAAAAATGTTGACTGCTGTGATCATTTTAACTAGGCTCTACCCATTAAGATCATAAGTGAACAAGCTTAGGTTTCCCCAAGGCTTTGCCATTTCAGGCTGTTTGATATAGTTTGAACTCAGGACTAACCAGTGGAGAGTGTGCCCAGATAAATGATAATGCATCTTTCACATTGAGGAAGTCAGTGTAAACACCACTTATCGTGCACTTGCACATGTGCTCTGGGTTGAGTTTTCTTCCTCTTTCCAACGTCTTCATACTGTTTAGACCCAGATAAATTCTTTTTAAAAAATAAAATGGCATGCAGCATTTTTATTTTTATTTTATGGTTTAGAAGATTACGAAATTGACCTGTATGCAAGTGACAACCCAATGTTGTCTTTCTGTAAACTGCCTCATTCAGACATGAGGCTTACATTGCATAGCTTTTACTGGTGATTATGCCAGTGCTTCTGTCCTGATCTAAGGTTCCTTTTTCACTGCAGGACCTGTTGCATCTGGAACTGGGGCTTTTTGATCAACATAGCGCCCATGGCAACTTCATGGCCGACCAGTGATGCGAGCCCAGCTCTCCCCAGCCCAAATCTAACATGCTAAATGCGACACCCCTCCTTTTCCAGCCCACTATTCTATAACCAGGCCTGGCGCCAGCAGACAACAAAGCCAGGCACTGCCCAAGGACCCACCAGCAGCTAAGAAGGGCCCCCCCCAGGAACCCAACCTGGCTGTGCCGCTTCCCCACCCTCTGTTGTTTCAAGCACTGGGCGGGCTGCGGCGCCACTTTTGAATGGGAGCAATCCACTGTTTGCAGTTCCATCGACACAGATTTTACAGATCTAGAGCAGGGTCTTGCTTTTTGGACAAATGAAAATGGCAGGCGGTCACAGAGGACAGGAATAAAAAATGAAACTGCCCCCTATTCAATGTTAAAACGCTGCCCTGGGGCCAGCAAGGAGGGTGGTAAGTGTGTTGCTGCCACTGCAAAAGCAACAGCGGGTGAGAGAAGGGGGTGAATGCATGGTGGGGGGGGCATCTGTGGCACCTTGCCATGTGTCTCATGAAGCTTGGCACTTTCCTTGTCTGTAACTGCCAGCTGATTCTAATAGATTCGGCATTGTGCTGTGTACTGCTACTGCTACACACATACAGTTGCTTGGATTTTTAGATTCACTTTTGGGGCACAGCTATGGGGCTGCCATGATTATCTCCTGCATCTCAGAATTGATTGATATGCACTGGATTGGCAGGAAACAAGGGGTGCAAGACAAAATCCATGGGACACCTCAGATTGTTTCTTGGGATACGATAACAGCAGTCTTCAGAAGCAAACAGCCACACAGGTCTTTCTGTGCAATTTATTGACAAGGTACTCCCAGTGGGAGCTTTAAGTCTCTCTCTTTTCTCAGGATCCATTCAACACACACACACTAACACGCTAGGGAAAACAGGATGGAATAATATTAGTGGGGTGCAATCCAATGGATAGAGTATGCATTTAAGGTCACAGATAAACCATAATAGAGGAATAATTAGCTGGATTTATGTGGTCTCATTAGCTCTGATAGTGCAGCACATCGGACCGCAAAGTAATTAGTGCTGTTGTACAGAAGGATTTAAAGAGCCTTTTACATTAAATACTGCCATCATCGTTAATCAGCCCAACTAAAGTTCCTGCCATTATTAGTGCACTTAACATCTCGAAACGTCCTTCTGTTCTGGAGAAGAAATAGCGCCACGGAACGCACAAGACTCTGAATGCTCCAGGCTGAAACCGAGCCAAATCCCTCCGTAGAAAAGTTTCCATTGTCACCACAGCCATAGGATAATTGAAAATTTATTTTCGACTTGATTTAAAACACTTCTGTTCCACCTCTCAATTACAAAAAAAACACAAACCCACGAATGTCCGCAGCAGCTAACAGAGAAGGGGAGAACAATCAGTTTAAAATATACACAGTAAATAATAAAAACCAAATGAGCAATAGAGAAAGGAGCCAAACAATGGAACAATCAATCAGCAGCCATAAAGCAATATAAAGGGATAATGTGTAGTTGTTTGGGAGAGGTAATGGAATTCAGCAACCTCTTCCTACTTGTTCAGAAAAAGCTCACATTGACTTTATTGTTCTGGCAGCCAGTGCCTATTGGTGATTATGGCTCGAGATACAAGGAAAATGGAGGGTGCTTGACCTCCCTTTCCAAGAAAACTGTTCCATATCAGCTTCTGGGAAGTCATGAGGAGAGGCTTCTGGCTGAGATAAAGAAAGAGTGTCTGTTTGCAACAAATCCTAGGAACTCATTGGAAGCTGCCTTCACTCAGTCAGGCTATTCAAGCCACCTAGCCAGTAGTACCTACTGTACTTTGATTGACAGTGACTTCCTAGGGACCTGCTACCTGATGCTTTTAACTGGAAATGCCTGGGTCTGAACCTGGGATCTACTGCATGCAATGCTTGAGCAACATCGCAGAGCTACGGCCCCATGACCACAAACCACAACGCTTAGGGAGAGGCAGGGTCGTCCATGCTTGCTCGTCCCAGCCCCCCCCCCATATTAAGGGGGCTGCCACCCCCCGCTGCCGCCGGGTGCCCTCCGCGCGCCCCAGAAACCTGCAGCCTCCCAAGCTGGCTGCGCTTCCTGATCTGTTTCTTCACAATGTCTTCTTCTGGGCTTAAATTGAAATGTGGACACCCAGGAAGGCTGCAGGGTACCGACGGCTGGCGAGGTGGTTTGCAGAACAAAACACTCACACGCACCCCCTCCAGGGACCACCCCAAAAGTAAGGCAAGTGCAACCAATACTCGCACCATGCTCATGGGGAGTTCACCAAAGTTTTCTATCCCCTTTGATAATTTTGAAATGTAACTCGTTTTCTTATCAATGCAGAATGGTTATTTTTTTAAAAAAAAATCAGGACAAATTTTCAGCACAGCACAAGTCTAAACCATCATCATCTCTTAGGACAGCGAGTTCCTTACATTCATTACGCTTTGCGTGACAATGCACTTGCTTTTTTTCCTGCCCTAAGTTCACACAAGCTCCTCTTTCCCCTAGTACACCCTACCCCTTATTTTTCATTCCCTTTCTCCCAAACACAAAGAACTAAACAGTATATACTGCTGCTGGGCATTGACATGTAGACCAAGTGTCCCAATATCTTTCCATGCGTCATACTCACATGGTTTTATAGCCAGCCACCCACTTGCCCTTCTCTTGGTTATAATGCCCCATTTCCTTCTCCTCACCACCCACGCACACTTACTTTCTCTCTCTGTCCTCCACCTGTCTTGGCAGCAAAGCCAAGGGCACCACACCTCAGTTCTGTGGCAGCCGTGATTGGTGATAACTGTTTCCTTCCCTTCCAATGGTATCCACATAGCTGCTACTGCAGAGGTCTTACTCTTTCTTGTCTATTTAAAACCAATGAGCTTGCTTCCCCTGTCCACACACATGAGCAGTCCCAGTCGCCCCCTGATGTACACTTGCTTGGACCCATCCAACGTGTGAACCAGGAGCCGAGGACGAACCAAAATCTAACCTACTTTGCAGGATTGTTATTGTTGCAGAGGTGAGATTGAGGTTCTTGCAACTGCCCTGAGGCCTTGAAGGTCGTGTTGGAACAGAGAGAGAAACAAATCAGCTAGGAAGGCACAGCCTTTGAGAGGCCTCGCTCACTCTCCTGGCCTGCTTGAAAATGGATATGGAGACTGGGCAGGTGTCAAAGGTCAGCAAAGTTGGGCATCTGCCAAGGTTTCACACACCAACAGGAGGCACACAGGCAAAAGCTCTTCCTCTGCAGCTCTGCATCTTCCTTCTTCATATGCCTCTTGTTCTGCCCCAGACAATGGTGGTGGCAAAAAGGACAAGCGATAGGGGCCACTTATTTATTTAACTTTTATTTAGAGACAGCCTTTCCGATCTAGAACACTGTTCCTGAAGCTCAGAGTCTATACATTCCACAGCTGCGGGGTCACCACTGAAAAGGCCCTCTCCCTTTTGCCTGCCAATTCTACTTTCCTAGGCAGCAGGCAAATGAAGTGTGGGATCAATTGTTGATCTTAATGTGTGGGTAGGTTGGCAGGGGTGCAGGCAGCCCTTCAAACAACTTCAGGATTTTCAAGGTAAAAGCCAGCAATTTAAATTGGGCTCAGAAACTCACCAGCAACCAATGCAACGAGTGTAATAAGGGTATTACAAGATCTGACCGCCTTGCCCCCATCTTGGCAGCCACATCTTGAATCAACTGAAGTTTCCAAGCTTTCTTTAAAGGCAGCCACACACAGAGCACATTACAGTAGTCAAGCCTAGACATGACTGGGTATAGTTTACTGTGGCTCAGTTTGACTGATGCTGAAGCTGAAGAAATGAACTCCTGCTCACCACTGCCACAAGTTAGTGCAGAGTTCAAGAGAAATCCCTAACAGCATACTTGTTCTTTCAGAGAGAGTGCCACGCCATACTAGACTAGCTGTAAACTTCCTTCTGGAACATGCAACCCTGCCCCTACCCTACCCACAGAACCTCCATCTGGACTGGAATTTGTTTGCCCAGTTTAGGACTTCTACAGCCTCCCTGGGATTGGAAAACAGAAATGAGAGATAGAGCTGACTGAACCACATATAGGTGATACTGCAGCCCAGACCTCCAGATGGTTTCCCCCAGCGGTTTCATAGATGTTCAAAGGCATGGTGGACAATACCAACCCGTTGAATCTCTTACATCAATTGTCACAGGGTAGAGCTGAAGGACCATCTTTTGAGAATGTTCATCTAGGAAGGTTCAGCTCCACCACAAAATGGTGTCTCCTATGCCCCTCCCTGACAACCAACCCAGGACGATGCCATGGGTAATGGGATCATATGCTCCTGAGAGCTCCAGGGGAACTAGCAGCCTAGCACTCCCGGTGGTGAGAAGGTTAACTCTCTGAGGGAGGGAGGCCCACGGAGGGTGTCTGTCTTCTTGCCCAGAGGCACTTCCAAAGGTGGATTTGTCACTGTGTAGAGGATGAGCTCAGGATTGAACATGAAATTTGGAATGGTGCTTGGAACACATACATGCATGTGCGCACAGCACACACCCCAACTTTCCTTCCACATCTCAGACTCTTAAGACAGCTGTTATATTGCAGTCTATTTTGTCTTTGGCTTCCCTTTGGAAATGGTTACGCTGAGATTCGTACATGAAACATAGTGTGCAGCCAACTGGCATTCTGGTTGTCTTCAAGGGAGATGTCACCAATGACAGGCTGGCTTGTGCACTGAATGGCTGGTGTTCGCTTATTCGTCCCACGGAACGGAAAGCAATCCAGTGAATACAATTGACATTTACCGTGTTGCTGCTTTCATTCCAAGATGATATGTAATTGATTATGTTTTCATCCCATCTGTATTGTGTTTTCTTTGCATTCAGATGAATGGGGTAGAATAGCGTGACGGCAATGTAATTCATTACATTATGCAATTTTGCCACAGTGGGCAAATAATGTAGTTTTCAGTGGAAGACGAACTGCAGAAAAATGGAAAAAGTGATGCATGTGATGAATTACAGGGCAGAGCAGAGAACAGCACCTTTTTACATCCCCTTTCCTGACGATCATTAAGATTTCTTTCTCCTCTTTTATTCTTCCCTGCCACCTCTAGAAATATTTCGAAGTGCCACATCCAGCCCCCCCCCTTTCATCACAGTAATGATGTAGAGCCGCTTCCTTTGATCACACACATGAAGACAGAACAAACGGTGCCTCCAGAGATCCTGCTCGCTGCCAGCAGTCGGCAGGTGTTGCTTGGGCTGCCGCCAAAACACCACCACAGGCTACCTGGCAGAGCGTGGAAGCAGCACCTGCACCTGTTTCTCTGAAACTCAAAAGTGAGAAGGCAGAGCAGGTCACCAGGTGGAGGCACCACTCTATCCAAGAGTGGGGGAAAACCCACAACAATACAGCAATTTGACCTCATTACTCATTTGGCTCATTAAAAAAAAAAAAGGATGCAGAATCCAAGGCGAACTATGATTCTTCAACCTGCTAACCAAAAGACCAACATCAAACTCTTATCCAGGCTGGAAAACCAGGGTTGGGGGAGAGCTTAAAAAGTTATTAAAAACCAACCAACCAAGGCAGCGTGCAGACTTGGCACCAGGAAAATACCAATATCCATCCATTAACTTCTTGGGTGTTAAGATCAGCAGAGGGGCATGCTTTTGGTAGTTCCTCTGCTCTCAGAAGCTCAGGGTGGGCAGGGAGATGGCATTCTCTGTGGCAGCCCCTAAGTTGTAGGATTCCCTCCCCAGGGGTGATTCTGGCCCCTTCACTATGCAGCTTTCATTGTATGCTGAAAAGACAACTCTTCACCCTGACCTTTGACACTTGAGATGCATTTTTTAAGATGTTCTTCTGATTGTCATTTGTTTTAAACTGTTTTATTGTTGTGTTCTATTGTTGTGTTGTGACCCTAGGGTTAATGGATGGGCAACAACCAATAAAAACAAACAACAACAGCAAGCCATGCACAGTACAGTGGTACCTCGGTTTACAAACACAATTGGTTCTGGAAGTCTGTACTTAACTTGAAGCGTACTTAACCTGAAGCAAACTTTCCCATTGAAAGTAATGGAAAGTGGATTAATCCGTTCCAGATGGTCCGCGGAGTACTTAACCTGAAGCGTACTTAACCCAAAGTATGAGTGTAATTGGTTCTGGAAGTCTGCACTTAACCTGAAGCATACTTAACCTGAAGCAAACTTTCCCATTGAAAGTAATGGAAAGTGGATTAATCCGTTTTCAGACAGTTCCGCGGAGTACTTAAACTGAAAATACTCAAACCGAGACGTACTTAAACAGAGGTATGACTGTATTTACATATGCCCAGTTCAATCTGGTACACCAGAAACAGTCCAACAGCATGTTACTAAGAAAATTTAAGGAATGTGTGAAAACTATTACTGCTATAAAAAAAAACCTAGCGGCTTTTATAAGATATTGCAATGTCCCTTTATTTGGCTCCAGCTGAAGCTTCTTCCTTCCCAGCAGCATCAAAACTATGTAAATGCCCCACTTGAGAATGTGCATTGAAATCTGGTGGATCAAAGTTTCCCATTTCTGCTACATTACCATTCAGTCTCCCTTGCAGAAATCAAAGAGATGTTGCATTTCATGTCCTGTTTAGTCTCCTTTTGCAAACAAGGGATCCAGCTGCTCTCTAACTGATTTTATTGTGGTAAATTTCTGATCACACACTGAAAGAAATGAGCCAGTAAAATCTCAGCTACATTTGTTGATCAAAATTCAGATGCACCATATAAAGAAATGTTATCAGTGCTGTTAGCTGCAGCTAGAAAGCTAACAGCAAGAAATTGGAAAACTGAAGACGGAGGAACATTCGATGAATGGAAAAATTTAACACGGCAATATGCCTTAATGGAAAGATTGGCAAAGCCAGACATGCAACAAGAAAAACCAACATGGAGGATGAGTTCATTAAATGGTGGCACAGGTTCATTCTACATTCCAGAATCAGTGAAAATGGGACTTCAGTAGCAGCTTCATAAGAACTTTCCTGGAGAGACTTGATAGGTTGAGATGAAACAATGCACTGCCTTTCACATTCTCCCTATGCATTATGAAAATAAGCTTAATGACACAAAAGGGAATATTGAACATCAAAGAAACCAAACCAAATATGATGTGATATTTTTGCATGATATTGTTATATAAATGGGGGGGAGGGGTGGTGAATATGTGTACTGCCATTCTGGAGGGAGGGGAGCTGAATACCGTCCAAAACTAAATTCAACAGGGGAAACAAACAAATGAAATGGTGGGTCATTGCTATGAAGAAGGCAGCCCTGCAAGTTTTCACTGCTTGGTCCAATGAAGGTCTGTTTACTCTTGGGTAAAGAAACGGAATGCCATGAAAAGTTTATATATAATACGTGCTTGTTAACAAATGACAAGAAGGGTATTTGTATATGTTGTCAAGGCTATGGGGCCATGCCCACTGTGTCCAGTGAGTTAAGCAACAGGAATGAAAAAGCTTTTTTGCATTTTAAAACTTATACCCCAAACCGGTAACATTTTAAAGAATGAAAAATGCTACAGACTCATAGAGAGATGCATTGCCTGTCCATAGAATCAGAGTGTTGTTCTGAGGAAATGGAGCTAGATTCTTTACATAAAAGACATATAT
The DNA here is from genome assembly GCF_963506605.1 of Zootoca vivipara. Lineage (NCBI taxonomy): Eukaryota > Metazoa > Chordata > Lepidosauria > Squamata > Lacertidae > Zootoca > Zootoca vivipara. The sequence goes on from NC_083277.1 coordinate 51,218,759, forward strand.
AAAAGTGAGTGAGAGTTTCCTTCTAACCATGTAATAAAATCTCTGAAGCTGCTGTTTCTCCTCCTCCCTCCCTCCTTTCATTAGTTTACACTTGCTTCATTTTCTGAAGTTCTCTTCAGCTGAAAGGGGAAGTTCAGTGTACTACTTAAAAATATAAATGAGCAGGGGAAGCCCATGGGGGAGAAGCACAGGCTTCATAAAACATATTCCAAACCCAGTGGATCAAGAGATGTTTCCAAAACATGCTGTGGAGTGGGGTGGGGAGAGAGTTATGCGAAGTTCTCTCGAAACTTCTCCGAGGCATGCATGGTGTGGGGGAGGCAAACACAAGATGAACTCATTCACAAGAGTTATGGGATGTTTCTCTGTGATCGTGGTCAAGTGAGGAATGCAGAAAGTTTGCCTTGCAACGGAAACAGCACTTGCAAAGAGATCCAGGCTGAGATATCTCCACAAGAGTGATGTCAGGTTAGAGAAGCAGGAGAAATTCTGTCCTGTTCACATTTAAAGGCTACCTGATTTGCACTTCCTAAAACAATATGTGAACTGAAACACAGCCATCAAATGCAGTTCTCCAGCTATGTATAGAAAAACTCGTATACTTGTGCATAATTAGTGAACATAACATACGGGAATGCATTATATTAGGGGAAATAGCTTGCAAAAGCATGCACATTGGGGGAAATGACATGTGAAAATATATTCGCACTAAAATTCTGGTGAATTTCCCACCAGGATGTTTTAAAGGCAGATTGGCAAACTGATGTAGAAACATGGAGAACTAAACTTAAGACTGGGGAAATGACAAATGGAAAAACCGAAATGGATTCACCCATCCCTGTCAGATGTATCTCTTTCTAGCTATTTCTTTCTGCTTTGAGTCAGTGACACACTCCCTTGTGCCTGGCTTCAGAAGAGGTCAGCTCCTTCTAGCATGCAACTCATATATTCCAAGCATCTTCCCTTCCCCGCAGGCATCCTTAAGCATATTTCAAGTTTCCTCACCCAATGACCTACTTGATGTTATTACAATGAATGATTGTCCCAGCAGCAGTTCCAAACAACCCAGAGTAATGAGAAATGTTATTCTGCTGGGTAGGTTCATGTAGGTTCATGTGCCATGTATCATATACATGCAATGAGTGGCTTTTAATATTAGTTTTCATTGAACTTACTGGATGGGTGGGTACTGCTTTGGAATGAGCCTGTACTGGCAGATGCTAACCCAGAAGTGCTAGTCCCATTTTGTCTCACGCATTAGCAACATCTAGTGTGAAACGGAGAGAAGGGAGTGACTTTTCACTGGTACCAGCCAAACAGAACACACTGCACAAATCATAACTCATCTGCATTGGCCTCCATTTTGCTTCTGGGCCAACTCAAACCACACTGCTGGTACTGTCAGTCACTTGGCTACTGGAAAGAGCTGGTGTTCTTCCAACTCCTAACCATTTTCTGAAGGTGTCAGAGAAGTACTCAAGAACTATGCTTAAAGCAACTTTACCTTCTGAAGCTTGATTATTTTTAAAAGCATTAAACAACAAGTTCTCTTAATTATCCATTGCACTGGACAACTCAATTGAAACAACAACTCACCACCGCCCCTTCTCTCTCATAGAAGTGGAACCAGAACTGGTTCAACTGCTCACACCAAGTGATTTATTAAACAGCTTTATCCATTTGCTTTTTCCATTCATAAATTTACTAAGAAAATCTCCACTTTTTTTAATGACTTTGTTCATCATGTTCAATTATTCAGCGACTGATTTTAGAGAGTCTGTAAATAATTCACAAACTGTTCCTGTTATTCTTTTTTTGATCCCTGGCGTTCTTCATTCACGTGGCTGATCACACATGATTGCCAGGCTCCAGAGTCAGACATTTCAGTGAGCTTACTAGTAGTTTATAGGAAAGGCTCCCCAAACCTTCCCAAAAAATCCTCACTAAATGGTCCTTTAAGCAATACAGTCCCCTTACGAATGTAGGGTAACAAAATCTCCTGCAACACACCTCAAACGAATGCAGGGCTTTATATTGGTACGCAAAAGCTACTCTTCCTTCTTGCTGGTTGTACCTGCAAGCTCTACACTTCATTCAACAATTGTGCTCACAATGAGGTGATGCTTCCCGAAGCAAGCTGGAAGTGTGAATGGCAGACGCATCATTCACACGCACTACGGAGATCTGTGGCCCAAACAGAGCTCATAAGCACATTTATCATGGGTATTCAATAAGGCATGGCTGCCACTCACATTTTACACTTTTACTGCAGAGGGGAGAAAAAACATTGTAATGTTGTTGTTGTTGTTTAGTCGTTTAGTCGTGTCCGACTCTTCGTGACCCCATGGACCATAGCACGCCAGGCACTCCTGTCTTGCACTGCCTCCCGCAGTTTGGTCAAACTCATGTTCGTAGCTTCGAGAACACTGTCCAACCATCTTGTCCTCTGTCGTCCCCTTCTCCTAGTGCCCTCAATCTTTCCCAACATCAGGGTCTTTTCCAAGGATTCTTCTCTTCTCATGAGGTGGCCAAAGTATTGGAGCCTCAGCTTCACGATCTGTCCTTCCAGGGAGCACTCAGGGCTGATTTCCTTAAGAATTGATAGGTTTGATCTTCTAGCAGTCCATGGGACTCTCAAGAGTCTCCTCCAGCACCATAATTCAAAAGCATCAATTCTTCGGCGATCAGCCTTCTTTATGGTCCAGCTCTCACTTCCATACATCACTACTGGGAAAACCATAGCTTTAACTATACGGACCTTTGTCGGCAAGGTGATGTCTCTGCTTTTTAAGATGCTGTCTAGGTTTGTCATTGCTTTTCTCCCAAGAAGCATGCGTCTTTTAATTTCGTGACTGCTGTCACCATCTGCAGTGATCAAGGAGCCCAAGAAAGTAAAATCTCTCACTGCCTCCATTTCTTCCCCTTCTATATGCCAGGAGGTGATGGGACCAGTGGCCATGATCTTGGTTTTTTTGATGTTGAGCTTCAGACCATATTTTGCGCTCTCCTCTTTCACCCTCATTAAAAGGTTCTCTAATTCCTCCTCACTTTCTGCCATCAAGGTTGTGTCATCTGCATATCTGAGGTTGTTGATATTTCTTCCGGCAATCTTAATTCCTGCTTGGGATTCATCTAGTCCAGCCTTTCGCATGATGAATTCTGCATATAAGTTAAATAAGCAGGGAGACAATATACAACCTTGTCGTACTCCTTTCCCAATTTTGAACCACTCAGTTGTTCCATATCCAGTTCTAACTGTAGCTTCTTGTCCCACATAGAGATTTCTCAGGAGACAGATGAGGTGATCAGGCACTCCCATTTCTTTAAGAACTTGCCATAGTTTGCTGTGGTCGACACAGTCAAAGGCTTTTGCATAGTCAATGAAGCAGAAGTAGACGTTTTTCTGGAACTCTCTAGCTTTCTCCATAATCCAGCGCATGTTTGCTATTTGGTCTCTGGTTCCTCTGCCCTTTCGAAATCCAGCTTGCACTTCTGGGAGTTCTCGGTCCACATACTGCCTAAGCCTGCCTTGTAGAATTTTAAGCATAACCTTGCTAGCGTGTGAAATGCATTGCCACAAAAAATATGGGCTCACTCTAATACTTTTTCAGTATGTATGTACATTGATGCAGGGGGAGAAAGTGCGCACTTTCGCAGTGTGGTGTCGTGGTTAAGAGCGGTAGACTTGTAATCTGGGGAACCGGGTTCACGTCTCCGCTCCTCCACATGCAGCTGCTGGGTGACCTTGGGCTAGTCACACTTCTCTGAAGTCTCTCAGCCTCACTCACCTCACAGAGTGTTTGTTGTGGGGGAGGAGGGGAAAGGAGAATGTTAGCCGCTTTGAGACTCCTTCGGGTAGTGATAAAGCGGGATAACAAATCCAAACTCCTCTTCTTCTTCTATACATAGCAAGATGTAGGTTCATGTTGTGAGTATTTGTTCTGGAGAAGGAACACTAATTAGAAAAGACCAGCCTAGGGCACTCAGCTGCCCGAGGCAGACCACCAAATGCATAAACAAAATCCACAAACACTTCCCCAACAGTATAAAAAAATACCTAATGATTTTCAATCTCTTTTGTGACACCCAAAATCAGCTGCTTGAGGTGGCTGCCTCTGCCTCATTCTGCCTAACACTAGGAGCAAAACCTGAAGGCACTATTGGCAGTGAATGTCCAATGAGCCATACATGCAACAGAAGGACCCTGGATGTGATGTTGTTCGGCATGCACAGGGTTGTGGGTTGATTGTTCCTACACCAGTGTGCACCTTTCTAAAGAGTACGCTGCATTTGAAATGACTGATAGTGATGATCCCAGTTAAGAAATGGAACATGAGCCTGGCTACAGGCACACCTGCTTGATTTCCTCATTTGGAAGATTTCTGAATTGAACCAACAAGGCAGATCGAAACAGTGCAAAACAGAGAAAACACACGCAAGCAGAACTACACACATACACACAAACAAGCCAGCAGCCCTTAGTCCTCTGGCTGATGGCAACGGCCAGAGCGTGCTTCTCATCTGACCTGCAGTCCCAGGGCAGTTGGCAGATGGAGCAGACCTTCTTTAGGCAATGGGTAGGGTGTCAAGTTGGTTTTCCCTTTGATGTGACATTCTTCCTGGGAGTTAGGAAGTGCAAGTTCCCAATGACCCTTTGTCCTCCCTGTGTTCATGGAGCAGCGCCAAATGAAGGCTAACCAGGAGACTCACAGGAGCAGGAGTAATTCTCCCTTTTGTATTTCTTCTGGGTTTTTCTATTCTTTTTTTCTGTGTAAGGTGTCAAAACCTTACGCCTCAATTCTAATGAAGTTTCATCCATTTACATCTCATAAGAAGTTTCTCCTGGACTTTTAAATTCAGGACTCTGCTGATTTTCTTGCAATACATCCCACAGCTGAAGACTAGTTTCAGTTTGAAAGTAATTTGCTAGCTTGTGCAAATAGTGCTGTGAGGAAATCATTCATAGGAACAGGAAGTTATATAATCAGGAACGTCCATTAGTTTTAAAAGCACAAAGATAAAATGCTATTCTGCAATAGGAGCTATGGCTTAGTCCACAACACATTTTATTGTTGCCAGTTATGCAAAACGGGAGAGCTACATATTAGAGAACTCCTTGCATAAGGCGAATCCAGTATTAAAGGTTATCAAAACGAAAGAGAGTAGAAATAAATAGAATGTCATTATCGAAGAAATCTGCAGTGCAGAAAAATTAGAGTAGAGTTCATTTGTGGTTATTTTGTTCCAAAAGGTACCAAAAAGCTAGCAATGGTGATAGAGCCCATGCATAAGGCCCTATGCTCATTCCCAGACTTCTCCAGGTAAAGAGCAACAGGGCTAAGAAAGAACTTTGGATCTTGTAAAGGTACAGATGGTCAAAAGAGAACACTGGACAATAGACTAATAGACTTCATAGACATTCAAAAGTTACAGAGAGGGCAACTGAGAGGATCAAGGACACTGTGAAGCATCATCTCAACAAGCTTTTGGGTCATTTCAGTTTAGAAAACAGAAGGGACATGGTATGATTATATAACCATGAAAAGAAATAACAGAAAATATAGCAGAAGTCAGGGGCATCAACAAAATCAGTAAAATGAGGTGAGACTAGAAAAACTAGTTTTAAAGTACAGCTAAATCTGCTGTTACTGAAAGTTGAACTTGCAAATAATGCAGTGTGGAATATGGAGGGGGGGGCGACACAAGAGAACAGCTAGGGAAGCAGTTGGACCCTTGGATGACAAGGGAGTCAAATATGTGCTAATAGAAGATAAGGGGATTGCAGAAAAGCTAAATAAATTATTTGTGTCTGTCTTCACTGCAGAAGATATATGGCAGAATGTTGTGCCTAACTAAACTTTGCAGGAAGGGAGTAAGAGGAACTGAGGCAAATAGTGGCGATAAGAGACAAAGCTCTAGGTCTAATAGACAAAATAAAAACTGTCAAGTCTCCATTTCCAGGCAGCATCCAGTTGAGATTTCTCCAAAAAAAAAACCCCTCAAATGTGGAATTTGATATATGTACAAAAATATGTAACATGTCACTCAGATCAGTCTTCATAACAGAGGATTGGAAAGTAGCCAATATAACACCATTTTTAAAAGGGATCCAGAGGGGTTCCTGTAAATTACAAGAAGTTTGCTTAATAAATGTCACATATATGTTCATAACTCAGAGAAGCTATGAGCTATGCCATGCAGGGCCACCCAAGATGGACAGGTCATAGTGGAGAGTTTTGACTAAACGTGATCCACCTGGAGAAGGAACTGGCAAGCCACTCCAGTATCCCTGCCAAGAAAACTCCATGGACTAAGCAGAGGTTGGATGGCCATCTGTCATGGACGCTTTAGCTGAGATTCCTGCATTGCAGGGAGTTGGACTAGATGAGCCTTGGGTCCCTTCCAACTCTTAAGATTCTATTATTCTGTGAATTATGCACTGTACTCCAAGTGTGGATTGACATCTGCATAGAGTTGCCCACCATGACCCCATAGTCTTGTTCCTGGTCAGACATTGCCTGTTCAGACCCCATGAACATATTGTTGTTTAGTCGTTTAGTCGTGTCCGACTCTTCGTGACCCCATGGACCATAGCACGCCAGGCACTCCTGTCTTCCACTGCCTCCCGCAGTTTGGTCAAACTCATGTTGGTAGCTTGTTCTCGAAGCTACCAACATGAGTTTGACCAAACTGCGGGAGGCAGTGGAAGACAGGAGTGCCTGGCGTGCTATGGTCCATGGGGTCACGAAGAGTCGGACACGACTAAACGACTAAACAACAACAATATGTTCATGGGGTCTGAACAGGCAATGTCTGACCAGGAACAAGACTATGGGGTCATGGTGGGCAACTCTATGCAGATGTCAATCCACACTTGGAGTACAGTGCATAATTCACAGAATAATAGAATCTTAAGAGTTGGAAGGGACCCAAGGCTCATCTAGTCCAACTCCCTGCAATGCAGGAATCTCAGCTAAAGCGTCCATGACAGATGGCCATCCAACCTCTGCTTAAAAACCTCCAAGGAAGAAGTCACATAGGATCGGGGATGCTGCACGCGGTCAAGCAAAGGGCACCCTCCATTTGATGCAGAGAGCAGCCATTACTTCCCTTGATCTGGACACTATAGTTCTGTTGATGCAGCCTAGAAGTGTCAGCTTTTTTTTTTCTTTTTCTTTTTTGCTGCTGCTGCATCACACTGTTGACTCACATTGAGATTGTGGTCCACCAAGACCACTAGATCCTTTTCACAAGTGCTTCTAGTAAGCCAGGTGTCCCCTGGTTTATTACCATAGTACTCCTATGCTGTATGTTGCTCATGAAGATCCCAGAGGAATCCAGCTGTCCATTGCTGGAGACAAAATGCTGAGAGAAATGGTTTGCTCCCACAAAGCAGTTCTTGGTATCTTAAATGTTTGTGCCAGGAAATCAATCCCTTGCTATAACTTTATAATTTTTGCCATTATTTTGTTGCAGTAGCCGGCATACCTCATTCTAGGCAGTCATCTGCTTGATCAAATAATGGGGTCAGGCCATTACTGTCATCGCCAGTCCAAATCTCCACATTAAGAAAATTCCAAACAAGCTATGTCGTGATTTACAACACTAAACTCTCTGTTTTGTTTTGTTAATCATCACTAACGTGACAGCTTAAGAAAACAGAAAAACAGTCTGGAAAGGCAATAAAATATATGGAACCCAACCAACAAGTGGGTCACTAAACATGTTCTCATGGGCCAAAGAGACAGGAGGAGGATGGTATTTTAACAAGTATAAACGTGTGTGGACATGCTGGCTAGACATTGCTAGTTCTCAAGAACTTGCAACATTACTTCGGGGTGTGGTATTATACTTTGCTTAAGTAAAATAATAGGAGCACACACCCTAATTGTTCAACTGTGTTAGAGCATTAGCTCAATAACCATTGTATTGCAGAATTTATCCCCTTATAACCCTACAGAAACTTAATTACGTTGACTCCTACTCTTACCGTACACTTATTTATTTAGACTTTTCAACCTTGCTTGTCTTCAGATGATATGCAATAGTTCACAACCATCTTTAAACCAATTGACAAAAAAAAAGTATGAACTCAGGTGGAACCAGTACCGGCTAAAGTGTTGACATGATCCTACCCCAAACACTTATTGCAAACAATTCCGTGTCTTTTTCAAAAGAGTGCTAAGGCATCACCACCAGAAATCAGAGAATTAATGACATACAGCAGGAGTGGGGAACCTCAGTGCTGAGCCCAAATATGGACCTCCAGACCTCTATCCGACCCTTGGGACAATTCCCAGGCCACATCCTTCACTGACCCTGCTTCTCACCCCAAGTGTTTTTGCCTGGCTGAAATGTGTTCCTGAACTCTGATATGCCTCTTGCTTGTCTAGATGGGGGACAGAGAGGAGCAAGTTGGGCTGAAAACTGCTCAGCACCCCTGGTATAAGGGGACTCTTCCACACAACCCTCCAAGGCGTTCTCCTACACAGAAGTCCTCTCAAAATGAACAGACTCATGGGAGCTTCTGTAGGCTTGGCCCATGGGAGCTTCCCAGCAGATGAATAGAGATGGAGATGTTAAAAGCCATCCTATATTATAATTTTCATGCAAGAACTGTGTTAACGGCACTTTACCACAACATTACAGTGTAGTACGGTAAAAGGAACTGGTTCCTCTATGGAACTGAGAGATATTGATAAACACAACCATTCAGGCCTAGGCGTGTTTAAATTGTTTACAGTTACAATTAACAATTTGTATTGGGGGGGGACTGAAAACCAATGGTGTATTTTCTTAGAATCATAGACTTGTAGAGTTGGAAGGATTTAAAACTATTAATTAAAGTATAGATGGATCTTTGACACCTCTATACCAAGAACATGTACACAGCATGTACCAAGCACCAATTGGGTTCAGGCAAGGCTGAATTTGGTGGTCCTGATTGGGCCCCGATTCAGGCCTGACTGCTCCAAGCCTCAAACTAAATTTTGACCTTATACAACCTTGGGATCAGGCAGGGTGGAGATGAAGTAATCTATGATGCAAACAGAGAGTCTCATCTGCGTCCTCTTCTTCTCCCTGCTCACCGCCCCACTGCATGTTTAATATCTCCCCCCTCCTTTTTTCCAAGGTGATCCAGGACTGCCAATCCATAAGAGCCCCAATTCAGTCCGAATCATTCCAATTTGGTTTGGAATTCAGCCTGGTTGGTTGCACAGCCCTAAATGTACACCTGTAGAAAAGCAAACTTTTCTCACGCACATCTGGTACTAAGAGGTGTGCCTTCTGTGAACGCCAAGAGACCAACAAGAGTGCAGTATTATCATCAGCAGTAAACCACAATGATATCATGCCCAGTTTCAAGAAGTGTCTGCCTGAGCAGCTACCACAAATGTAAGTTTTATTCTGCGAGTTCTCTCTCGCAAGTTAAATGTAAAAACAATGAAGAGTCTTGTAGCATCTTAAAGACTCACAAACGTATTATGGCACATGCTTTTTTAGAATGGAGTCCACTTCAGCAGATACCTGAAGTAATACTAGTTTATTGATTTACACAATAAGCAAGAGTTGCAGTGAACATGCTTATTACCCAAGGAATAAAGATTTAATAAAGTAGTTTCACACCCTCCTTCCTTCCTTTCATTGAAAGACTACCTTCTCCTCCTGTTCCTCGTCAACACCCTCAGGCCTTGCTAGGAGCATGAGCAGATCTTCTTTCGAGGTGGCTCCCCACTTATAAGAAGTATCTAGCACATGCATAGGCCAAATGTAGATGGGCAAACTCTGCATCTGGCTCATGACATTGCATCCATAGATGAGAAATGTATTGTGAACTCACTACACAAGCTCAAGATGCAAAGCCATAGCGGAACTATTTGGTCCTACCAAACATCAGATACAAATATCATAAGCTCCTTCTTTTCTGACAGTGTAATATACGAACAGCAAAGTCAAGAAGCCTTTTTTAAATAAAGAAATTGGAAGACTTGTTGAATGGAGAAAAGGACAAACTTTGACACACACAAAATGGAGGCTGACAATAAAGCAAGGGGAAAGCAAATGCCCCACTTTAATTATCTCAGAAGCAAGAAAGCAGAATTTTGCCACCGTGTGTCCTTCCATGTGCTGCCATTTGCATTTTTGCTGCTGCCCTTTTCCATAGTATTATTATTATTATCACCATCATTATCTGGTATCTAATGTTAGTCAGAGTAGATCCAGTGAAATTAGTGGGCATGACAAACTTGTTGTTGTTGTTTAGTCGTTTAGTCGTGTCAGACTCTTCGTGACCCCATGGACCATAGCAGGCCAGGCACTCCTGTCTTCCACTGCCTCCCGCAGTTTGGTCAAACTCATGTTCGTAGCTTCGAGAACACTGTCCAACCATCTCGTCCTCTGTTGTCCCCTTCTCCTAGTGCCCTCCATCTTTCCCAGCATCAGGGTCTTTTCCAGGGAGTCTTCTCTTCTCATGAGGTGGCCAAAGTATTGGAGCCTCAGCTTCAGGATCTGTCCTTCCAGTGAGCACTCAGGGCTGATTCCCTTCAGAATGGAATGACTAACTTAAGTCTGCTCAGATCAGAACTTTGTTGGATGCAACCCAATCTCTCCAGGAAGAGAAGAAAACAGAGGCAGGGCCACCATCAGCTCTGCTGGGGAACCAGGATCTTCCCTCCAGCAGCTGTACCCCATCAGAATGTAGCAAAGAAAGGAAAGGAAGGGATGCAAGTCCACTCAGAGACCTCTCATGCTCCATTCTAAATAATAGTTGTGGCATCCCTGACAGCACCCACAAACCTCTATGCCCCCTAAATCTGCCTCTGTCATTAATGCTGCCTCCCATGATGGTGCTCATCTTTTAGTGGGGTGGGTGGGTAGGTCTTGGTCATGGATAGGCAAACTAAGGTCCAGGGGCCGGATCTGGCCCAATCACCTTCTAAATCCAGCCCATTGACAGTCTGGAAATCAGCATGTTTTTACATGAATGTGTGCTTTTATTTAAAATGCATCTCTGGGTTATTTGTGGGGCACAGGAATTTGTTCATTTCCCCCCCCCCAAAAAAAAATATAGTCCAGCCCCCCACAAGGTCTGAGGGACAGTGGACCTGCCCCCATGCTGAAAAACTTTGCTGACCCCTGGCCTTGGTCCTTATTAATATAATGGTGGATGAGCATTTTTTGTTAATCTGTCATCATTTTGAATTTTCTTGGCTTTAACTTGTTTTTGTATGCTGCATTCAAGTTGTTCTGACACCTTTTGGGAGAGGCAGATGAAATTTAGTATTAAAAGAACAAGGATTTGTAACAAGAAACTGGTACCAGAGTTTGCTTATTTCTTCTTCTTTCCCAATCCGCTTTCCTTTCGAGTCGTTTATTTTAGATTGCAAAACTGTGGGTAGAGGTTGCCCTGCTTTTATTGATTAGTAAGCTGCTTTGAGAGAGAGCCCCCCCCCCCCGGTTCCTTCTTCTTTTCCTTTTCCTGAAGAGCCAGGGTAAAAATTCCTGAAACAAATAAAATGGTGTTGCATGTTTGTTATGTGTCAGTTAGTTGTAGATCTATGATGACAGCAGCTAAGCAGAAGAGAAAGCCTTTCTTGTTCTACCCTGAAGGGTGTGCCCAGTCACTTAACTGGTTAGATCATCTGTTACCTAAAACTTGGAAAGGAAGTTAGTTCCCATGAAGACAAGGGACTAATGATGGTGGTGAAATCCAGGTAATGTGTGGGCAGGAGCTATTCAGTCTCATAATGAGAAGCATCATAATTTGGCTTTTGCTCTCAGCACTCATTCCTCCACTTTCACTGCTGATGGACTTGGATAATAGCACTCACCTAGCTTGACAAGCATGCGTCTTCATTGACCTACAAGTAAAAGAGGCTTCTCCCTTGGAGAAAGTGTTCCGGCTAAGATAGCAGCTTTGCGTATCTTCCAAGAGCATCAATGGAGGAAACGTACCTTCATGAGGAACAGAATCTTGTTTCATGTAAATAATAATAATAACTGACAGTTTGTACATCCTGAAAATAATATTCTTAGGTCACATCTCCAGCCATGCTAAAACAGCCTCAGGATGGGGTGGGAGGCATTACAATGTAATATTTTTGAATATATATATACAGTATATATATAATACATTGATTTAAAATTTCAAAATGTGATGATTCAATTGTAAATTTAAAAAGTCATGAGCACTGCATGCTTTCTTGGTTAGATCATTATTATAAACCATTTAAGACCACATTTCCTGGTTGTTTAACAATGTTGCCACCCATTTAATGCCTAATTAAAAGAGACTCAAGCAGATTCACATCACACATTTAAAGCACATTAAATGCAGATTTAACGCAGGTTAAGAATCCTGGGAATTGTAGTTCACATAGCCACACTTCCCAGCACCCTTAATGAACAGAAGATTCTTTGGGAAAAGCCATGTGCTTTAAATGTGTGTTGAATCTGCTTTAAATCATAAGAGTTGGTAGGGACCCCGAGGGTCATCTATTCCAACCCCCTGCAATTCAGGAATTTCAACTAAAGCACACATGACAGATGGCCATCCAACCTCTGCTTTTGTCAGGAGTATGGGCAGGAGTCAGGATCTGGGGCCTGTAGTGCTTTGCAGGACTGGGGCCTGCCTCAGCTTGTGCTGGAGAAGCAAGGAGTGGCCACACAGGTGAAGACCTCAGCTTGTGCTGGAGAGGCAAGGAGTGGTCACTCAGGTGTCGCCACTTGATAACTCACTGCACCTGGTGGCAGGAGCTGGGAGGGATAAAAGCTCAGCATTACCCTTCAGCTCTTTGCCACAGCAACGCCATCCCTGCCTGGTTGCCTCTGGCCTCTTGCTCCTGGAACTCTTGCCTTGTCGTCACCTTGCTCCTCGACCCTTGGACCTTCGCCTTGCTTCTTGCTCCTGGATCCTTCGCATTGCTCCTTGGACCCTTGCTTCGCCTTCACCTTGCTCCTGCCCTGTGGACCTTCGCCTTGCTTCTTGTTCCTGGATCCTTCGCCTTGCTCCTTGGACCCTTGCTTTGCCTTCGCCTTGCTCCTGCCCCGTGGACCTTCGCCTTGCTTCTTGTTCCTGGATCTTTTGCCTTGCTCCTTTGCTTTGCCTTCGCCTTGCTCTTGCCCCGTGGACCTTCGCCTTGCTTCTTGTTCCTGGACCCTTGCTTTGCCTTTGCCTTGCTTCGTGCCCCGTGGACCTTCACCTCTGCCTTGCTCCTCGACCCTGCTTCTTCACCACCATCTTGCCTCTGGTCCTGACGCCCGCCGACCAGACCGTGACAGTTTGCTGTGGCCTACCCACGTCCCGGCCAGGGTGCAAGATGGACAGAGTCCAGCCTATGGACCTCGCAACTTTGCTGCAGCACCTCCGCATGCAGGTAGCTACGCTCCAGGGGGAGGTGTGAGCACTTTGAGGAGCCCCTGCTGCGGCCCCAGCCGAAAGGACTCTCCCTGTCCCAGTGCCAGATAATTTCAGGGGGGGGACGTGGGGCTCCTCCAGCCACTACCCCCCCCCACAGGCTGTGGTCAACCCCTTCTATGGACCCACGCAATCATCCCTGCACCCCCGCGGCTTCTCTCGTGCCTTCCACCCATGATCAGGTCTCCCACATCCAGGAGACACAAGCCGACCTGGTACAGCACCCAGAGAGGGGCAAAGCGGACTGTAAGGTGCAAGCGGATCGATGGCGGTGGCAAGGGCCTGCGTTCCAGGTTGGGGATAAGGTTCGGCTGTCCCTGGAACGTCACTGCACCGGACGTCATCCCCTGAACTTGTCGGCCCCTGAACTTGGGGCCCTCCGAGAGTACCACCCACGCAATCATCCCTACACCCCCCGCGGCTTCTCTCGTGCCTTCCGCCAATGATCGGGTCTCCCACATCCAGGAGACACAAGCCGACCTGGTACAGCACCTAGAGAGGGCCAAAGCGGACTATAAGGCGCAAGCGGATTGACGGCGGTGGCAAGGGCCTGCGTTCCAGGTTGGGGATAAGGTTCGGTTGTCCCTGGAACGATCTTGGGAACCAGCTGACTTCGTGCACACGCCCGCCAAGGTTCGGGCCTTCCATCGGAAGTTTCCAGATAAGCCTGGGCCATGACCGGGGGTGGAACCCCGTTTCCCTATGGGGGGGGGGAGTACTGTCAGGAATATGGGCAGGAGTCAGGCTCTGGGGCCTGTAGTGCTTTGCAGGACTGGGGCCTGCCTCAGCTTGTGCTGGAGAAGCAAGGAGTGGCCACACAGGTGAAGACCTCAGCTTGTGCTGGAGAGGCAAGGAGTGGTCACTCAGGTGTCGCCACTTGATAACTCTCTGCACCTGGTGGCAGGAGCTGGGAGGGATAAAAGCTCAGCATTTCCCTTCAGCTCTTTGCCACAGCAACGCCATCCCTGCCTGGTTGCCTCTGGCCTCTTGCTCCTGGAACTCTTGCCTTGTCGTCACCTTGCTCCTCGACCCTTGGACCTTCGCCTTGCTTCTTGTTCCTGGATCCTTCGCCTTGCTCCTTGCTCCTTGGACCCTTGCTTCGCCTTGCTCCTGCCCCGTGGACCTTGGCCTTGCTTCTTGTTCCTGGATCCTTCGCCTTGCTCCTTGCTCCTTGGACCCTTGCTTCGCCTTCGCCTTGCTCTTGCCCCGTGGACCTTCGCCTTGCTTCTTGTTCCTGGACCCTTGCTTTGCCTTCGCCTTGCTTCGTGCCCCGTGGACCTTCGCCTCTGCCTTGCTCCTCGACCCTGCTTCTTCACCACCATCTTGCCTCTGGTCCTGACGCCCGCCGACCGGACCGTGACAGCTTTAAAACCTCCAAGGAGAGTCCACCACCTTTGAAGGGAGTCCATCCCACTGTCAAACAGTTCTTATCGTCAGAAAGTTTTCCCCAATGCTATTTTTCTAGAAAACGAGGCACTGGAAATCACCACGAACGTCTCCCTTGTTATCTTATAATGCCAACGGTGCCCACCTGTGAGGTGCTAGAACTGCGTTCTGGTGAGTTCCAGCTGAAAAAAGTCCTTTTGGTTGACAGGTTTGTTGATTCTTGTGTAAACCACTTTGTGACTATCTATGATGAAAAGCGGCCTATAAATAAGAATAAATGAAATTTCCTCATCCCCACTCTGTAGCTGCTGCACAACACCTTTCTGAGGAGAGCCTTTTCAGTGTGTGCAGGAGGAAGGAGACGGTGGGAAATCCAATATCTGGAAGCGCTCCAAGTCCCAAATATTCAGACCTGAACTGGAGGGAATTTTACCTTCTTTTTTGTCTGCCTCTGTTTGAAACTTGGCTATCTTTCACTAAAGAGTGGCCGGTCTTCCCTTGTTTCAGATATCTGCAACATAGACCATTGGTTGTGGTTTTTTGGGTGTCCCCGCCCCCCACTTTCAGATTCATTTCCCAGTGACAAATTCAGCCCCAGGAAAGGCAATGCCTTTTCTGAGAAATGCTCCATACTTGACATATTGTCTATTATTCAGTAACTTGAGTCAGCTTTTGGATGAAAATGAAAAAAAACGTTGCTTCATCTGCCTTAAATTACAGCCCCCACACTCCACACCCTTCAGATGTCTGCATGCTTCCATTAACAACAACAACAACAACAACAAAGAAGACATCTCGGTGCATAAATAATCGCAGGAGAGTTTGAGTCCTAACGTGGGTTATCAGTGTTTGGGCACACACTGAAGTCAGCACAAGTTAAGAAAGATGAACACCTCCTACGCAAACTGGAGACAGAGAGGAAGCAGCAGTAAATTTGCGCCAGATGAAGAGACCTGTCGGAACAGGACTGGACAAATTCAGTGGGCGGAAGGCATCCAATGAGCCACATGAGCCAACATTGTCAGCAGTATGCTGATGACACTCAGCTCTATTTCTCCTTTACATCTGCAGGTGGGGCAGTGGAACTGCTGGACCAGTGTCTTACCTCGGTAATGGACTGGATGAGAGCCAACAAACTGAAGCTCAATCCAGATAAGACTGAGGCACTGTTAGTGGGTGGTTCCTCAGACCAGATGGCTGGGAGGTCGCCAGCTCTTGATGGGGTTACGCTGCCCCTGAAGGAGCAGCTTCGTAGCTTGGGGGTATTCCTGGGTCCTTTGCTGTCGCTTGAGGCTCAGGTGGCCTCAGTGGCTCAGAATGCCTTCCGTCAGTTTCGGTTGGTGGCCCAGCTACGCCCCTATCTGGACAGGGATAGCCTAACTGCTGTTGTCTATGCTCTGGTAACTTTAAGGTCAGATTATGGCAATGTGTTAGTGCAGAATTCAGCAGCCAGGTTGCTCACCGGAGCAGGACGGTTTGAGCATATTACACCAATCCTGGTCTGACTGCACAGGCCTGGGCCCCATTCAAAGTGCTGGTTTTGACTATAAAGCCTTAAACGGTTCAGGACCACAATACCTCAAGGACCGCCTCTTTCCCTACCCGGACCCTGACATCATCTTCTGAGGCCCTTCTTTGTGTGTGGAGGTCCGGAGGGTGGCAACATGAGAACGGGCCTTCTCTGCAGTGGCTCCCCGTCTGTGGAATGCTCTCCCCAGAGAAGTTCGCCTGGCGCCTTCATTATGCACCTTTATGTGTCAGGCAAAAACATTCCTTTTTAACCAGGCCTTTGGTTGATTTGATTGACATCCTATGCCCTTTTAAAATGTGGGGTTGGGGGGGGGGCTTAATGGGTTGTTGTTTTTATTTTGAGTATGTATTTTGTGGTTTTATATTTTGATATTTTTTTCTGTGAACCACTCCAAGACCTCCAGGTAAAGGGCAGTATATAAACTCAATTAATAATAATAATAAATAATAATATAATAAATAATAAGTGGGGAGTCAATGGCTACTAAGTGTTGTACTTAAAAACTCCTAATGTCACAGACTCAAACGTTTTCTCCCAAAACATTCAAGGGCACTAACATTAAAGGAGTCTTTTGTGGCCTGCAATGCAGGATGGCTGGTGAATGACATATATGTTGATTAGCGAAGCATGGACATCAGTGGAGAAAGTAAAGAATTTAAAGTAGATGAGTGTGTCTCCCCCATCCCCCAAAGAAAAATAACACACACCAAAAGTTAGAAGCAGAAAGAGTAGTTTCTACTCCGACCAGCTTGACACAGCAGGCCTGAGGTCAGCCTGACCAGGATTGCCCTACACAATATTTCAAAAACAATGGACCATGGCAAATTACAGACAACTTCCCAAACTCTCATCAGGTTTCAAATAATCAGTGAGTACCTTCTATTGTAGGCACTGCAATTTACCCCTCACAGAATTCCCAGCAATCCTGAACAAACTACAGTGCCCAGAATTCGGTGTGGGTGTGTGCATTGAATGTAATTTAAAGGTATCATATGTATGCAAGCTCAACTGTAGCTTGATTTTCAAAAGAGTTGATTGTGCAAGGCAATTATAAGTTTAAAAAAGCATTATAGCATGGGGGGGGGGGGAAACAGTGGGGTGTCTGCAAAAATAGAGGCTAAGGAAACAGGCTGCTATTTTCAGGAAGAAGGGAGAGGTGGGGAGAGGGGAAGGCCTAGCTGATAAACTTCTCATAGTATCTCTCTGTTGACAAGTAAAATAACCTAAGCTGTGACTAACAGAAGAGGAGTTTATATAACCAGTTCATATGCTACAATAAGGGAGGAATTCAATGTCACACTCTTCTGATGGTTTTATCAGCACAAGAATCCCAGCTGGCCAGACAAAAGAACCCCATCTTTCCTCCATCCATGTGCTGTTCCGGGGGTTCATCTGAGCCTTCCCAGAGCCAGTTTCAGCGACATATGCAGGGAAAAGAGAGGGGGGAACTCGTTGCACCAGTACAGATATGACACAGATTTCCTTCATATTCACATATGCTGATTCAATATGCACAGGCACAAATGTTAAAATAATGAATTTGGGCCAGTTTCAGCCCTAGTGGGAGCCGGCACAATGCAATGGACCTTTCTTCTGAATTCCCCCCCCCCCCCCCCCGAGCTCTGAGGCGTCAGGAGAATGGGGAAAGGAGAGAGATCACTGCATCCAGCAAGTACCGTATAAATGCTTGCGGTGACAGAACAATCATAACAGTGTAACGCTAAATTCCTCCATCTACAGTAATTTGAATGGAAATACAATAAAACTCAGGGACGGTTCACCAGAAGCGGCTTTGTCATGCTGGCCACATGACCTGGAAGCTGTACGCCGGCTCCCTCGGCCAATAATGCGAGATGAGCGCCGCAACCCCAGAGTCGGTCACGACTGGACCTAATGGTCAGGGGTCCCTTTACCTTTTTACAATACAACTCACCATGGTGGGAAGACTGCGACCAGGTGGCCTCTCTCCTTCTTGTCTTTCGCCATTACATTGGACTTGGACTGGACAGGCCTTCAAATACCAGTAAGTGTTGTCTACCACCATAAATGGAAAAATTAATCAGATCCTCTGTGTTCTGGTAAATGATTGAAGATGTCCATATCTTCCAGCTCTGAAAAATTAGCCTGATATGAAATGTATCTTGGTTCTGCATGATAGGAATGCCAATGTTTAACAGAGTTGTAGCTAACACGTGAAAAGACAACATGCTTCTAAAATGCAAACATACACTCCACACTCAAAGCACACACTGCTGGGTAATTCAACATCAAGTGCCCTAAAGTACTTTATTGATGACCACACTGCCAGCATGGGAGCGGGCAGAATTCTTAGCCTCTGGGGCATCCAGTGGTTTTTGAACAGCTGTTGAATTAATCTGGTTTTGTAGATCTGATATATAGCAAAGAGAAGTTTTCTGTTTTCCACACTTCACTGGATATTCTCTTTGTTTCTCTTCCTGTCTTGGCAATTGTACGACAGGTTGGGAGTTTACTGGAAAGTTTCTTATAGAAGATAACCGTAACCTGCAATGTATGCTAAGCGCTTTTGAAGAATTCTAGGCCTTTGAGTCGAGGTGTCAGGCATCGAGCCAGCTTTTCAGGGAAGGTAGTAGCCTCACCTAATCAGATTATCATTCCAAAAGTGAAAACAAAGGAATAGAGACAGGAACTAGCCAAACCCTTCTATTAAGTGTAGCTGCTCTATAAAGCTCATTCCAAAGGGCTGTCATTTAGATGTATTATGAATGCAGGGCAGGGAGGGACATGTCAAACCAAAACAAAGACTCTGAGGATTGACTCTGAATTATGCTCTTGCACTCACAGTTTCCTCTTACTTTATGATAAACCAGAAATGCATCAGACATGGTAAACATCAAAATAATTTAAAATTCGGGGCTAGAGTTTGTACCCTCTTAGGTGAGTTTTTCCACAGCTAATTTTTACTTGTTTTTTGGATTAGGTATAATCCCTTATTGCTGTCAATTTACACTTCATGCATCTGATGAAAAGGACTGTGGTGTCATCAGGAAGGGACATCATCATGGGTTAGTATAGGGAAATTTTTAATGTTTGATGTCTCACTGTGTTTTTAATACTTTGTTGGAAGCCGCCCAGAATGGCTGGGGCAACCCAGTCAGATGGGCAGGGTACAAATAATAAAATTAGTAGTAGTAGTCGTTGTCTCAGCTCTGTTAATAATGCACAAATCTATTGCAGGGTTGCCATACGTCCGGAATTTCCCAGACATATCCGGAATACTGCAGTCTCAAGCAGTGTCCGGGCAGAAAATGTCCTAGAAAATCCGGGTGTATATTGGCAGTGCTGTTTTTGCCAATTTTCCTCAGGAATGGCTCAAATACGTCGAATTTCTTTTGCAAAAACAAAGCAGAACAAAACTCAGCAACTTTTCTGTCCAGATTTTCACTTTTTGAAATATGCCAACCCTAGTAAACTTTAGTAAACTGAAAATATACTGTTGTTTAGCAGCTATATGCAAAAAGCAAATCATGTTACAGTTATTAACTATCCTGTTATGTTCATTTCAAGCAACTCATGCACTTTTACAAGGGCTGGCCTACCCATGAGGCAAGGTGAGGCGATCACCTCGGGTGGAAGGATTCACAGGGGCAGCAGATCTTGCCTCAAAGAAACGCATCACCTGCTGCCACATGCTCCTTGGAAGCCAGATCTGCAACCGCCTTGGTAACACTCACCCAATGCTGTCTCTATGGTGGCCTCTTGGTAAATAGGAGGCACTGCTGGTTTCCTCCCACACCCTAGGGAGCAAATGGCAGGGGCTGCCCTCTGAGGTCTTCTGCACCTGCCAAGTGTGATCCAGAGTGGGCTCCTTTCCTCCAACAATGGCCTTGAATCCCAGTTCAATTGTCGGGTAAGGTTGACTTGATTCTCCCCATTGTTCCCAGTGTAGATCTTCACTCACCAAAATGGGGAGGGGGTACCATTTTGTAGGTGCCAAAATGTATTGTATCAGCCCTAACTTTTACCCTTTGTTTACTTCTTCAGTAACATGGCTGTATCAACTCCATTTTTTCAATGAGATGCCTTATACCACATTCTTCCACAAACCATAATTCTCTGTTCAGTTTACACAGTTTCAAGAGAACAAAGGACACAGTCCTTAATGCATTTCCTTTCACTTTTCCAACTAATAAACGGATTAAAGTTTATATCCATTCTGCAAGGAAAATGTGTCTGGAGCCCTACTAAAATATTTATCACTTACTTTTTTTTTACAGCCGCTTTATTTTTAATGCAAGATTCATGGGAATTGGGTCACGTGAAATTCAGCTGCAGATTCCCCTGCATGATATAGTATTACCAGATTTGGTTCTATAATCTTTGAGAGTGCTAGCTGGATTAGCAAACCACTGCACTGCTTAGCCCCTTTTCAGAGCCGCAAGCTAGCAGATTCTTTTGGCGACACTTGGGTATGTGGAAATGCAACTCAGCCACATCCTCACACAGGCAGGTGTGGAGCCCTGGGCCTACTCTAGACAACCTCCTGTAGCCAGGTAGCTTGCAGCTTCAAACAGAAGGCTTTTGCTTAGAAAACACGAGAACAACAAATACATTCTGTCTTTTGCCTGGCCCTCCCCCTGCCATCCTCTCTGCCTTCTGTTCCTGGTCTCTTCCACTATTCCATCAAGGTCATGTAATTTTCTGCCTGGCTCTTTGAAGGGAAATTATTAAGACCCAGAGCCACCCCCCAGCTACCATCAGACGATGGGTTTGCTTCCAGGTTGGGATCAGAATCCTTTAGGGCAATGTGTGTGTGTGTGTGTGTGTGTGTGTGTGTGTGTGTGTGTGTGTGTGTGTGTGTCTCCTGCTTTGATCTTAGCAGAGTACCTAACTTTCAAGTCATTCCACTTTTGTATTGCATTGTTCTGTATCGTGGCTGTCTTTGATTCTGCTTCACTGAGCAGTAAGCATGTGCAGCAAATATGCCGCATTCTGTTAACCTGTGTACATTTTGTTCATAGCATGAAAAGGAAGCAGGCTGTGAAAGCTGTGATAACCAATGCATAGGGGGAGTGAAGAAGGAAGGCAGGAATCTGTGCCTGAGCTGCCACTGGACAGACTCCTCTGCTTATTTTTCTGGTTCCCCCCTTGTTGGTTCCATGCTGCAAAGGAGAGGGAAGAATTGTTTGTTTGCATGCTCTGCCCATGCATACAGCAATCTTACAGAAGATAAACAGGTCTAGTCTTAGTTAGTCCTTGCCTGGATATGAGACCACCTTGTAATAGTGATCATGTTGCGTTCAATGGGGGAAAGGAGAGATATAAGTAATAAATAGCCAGTGTGGTGTAGTGGTTAAGAGCGGTAGACTCGTAATCTGGGGAACTGGGTTCGCGTCTCCGCTCCTCCACATGCAGCTGCTGGGTGACCTTGGGCTAGTCATACTTCTTTGAAGTCTCTCAGCCCCACTCACCTCACAGAGTGTTTGTTGTGGGGGAGGAGGGGAAAGGAGAATGTTAGCCGCTTTGAGACTCCTTCGGGTAGTGATGAAGCGGGATATCAAATCCAAACTCCTCTTCTTCTTCTAAATAGAATTTGTCATGCCAACTGAAATAAACAGGAATACAATGGAAATACATTATCTCATAGCACCAAGAGAAATTAAACTGCAACATCCAAAACAACAACCCCCAAATGCAAAGGAATATAATAAGCAAACTTACCGCACCAGAGGAAATACAGTGCCTTCACCTGGTGGTTACAAGTTGCCATAGAAGGGAGACCATGTTCCCATGGGTGTTTACAAAAAGCCTTAAAATACATAAGTTGGAGGTTTTGACAGAAAGGGTGCCAGCCCCAGATAAAGTGTATTTTTAATATAAAAGACATAAGCAGAAAAGCAATCAAATGTTTGGCATTCCATGAATCCTACGCAACAGCTCCACCTCGTATCTCTTCCCTAGTTATCATAAATTATGAGGCCATTGCTGTAGCACTGGAACATCTCAACAATTTATCAACACTCACTGTGTGTACTATTCCCCACCACCACCGCTGCTTGTCAACTCTCCAGCAGAAGAACTGGTGCCCACAGAGTGGTTATCACAATGACGTGCTGTGAAACTGGCAGAGGAATGTGACTCCTACCAGAGTTGGCCCAAGCCATTTTATTGCCCTCAGAGGCCGGCATGTGCGGCAAGAGGCACATCCCAGAATAGTGAGGGGCTGGGAGACACACATCTCAAAGCATGCACCGTTTCAATGGCATTGTACCGGCCCTAGCAATTGGTCGTGTTGCTTGCACTCAGGCCCATTTGACCATGCTTACATCTCATCCAGGGGTGGGACACCTCATGGTCCCTCCAACCTACTTGGCCCCCAGGACTCTCCAAAATCCACACACCCTCCTGAGCTACACCCCTCACCAGCTCTACTTTGCACCTTCCTTGAATGTTTTCATCTGTCCTTGAACTTCTTGCTTGCCTAGATGGAGGACAGAGAACAGGTGTGGATGTACAGCCAACTGTACAAAGGCAAAACCTGTGTTCATTTGCCTCACCCACCACTGACATGTGGCCCCGGAAGGTCACAGAGAAGGGAACATGGCCCTCAAGCTGATAAGAGTTCCCACACCTCTCCCACATAACCCAAGTTACTCATCATTACACCCTGGCCTTTGCAAAGCTTGCCGGAGGCCCAGGGCAGGAGTCCATCGGAATAAAGTTATAAACTCAAACAAAAAGGCAGCTGGTCCGGTTACATAAGATGGCAGGGCCTCTCGGCCAGCTTAGCCCTCCGAGGCCCAGGGCAAGTCTACCTGGCTGCCCCAACCACCCTGCAGGAGCCTGATGATGTCTTTCTCTGGGAACCCCCTGGGCTGCATTGTTCCCAGCAGTCACAGCAGACATCCTGGCGACCCACCCACCTAAGGGATGTGCAGCCCACCGGCAGGTCCTGATCCCTCCCTCGGGAATCTTCGCTACGGCCTAACGGCAGCGGCACGTGCAATATTGCTCGGCAGAGGCAGCGTTATCTGCATCAAAATGTCATCCCTTCGGGGATGTAGTGAATAATTATCCGAGTAACAACAATACAAAGAACAAACAAGAGACAGCAGGAGGAAGCAGAGCGGAAGAGTAAATGCCACAGCCTGATAAGGCTTCCTGCGACATGCACGTTTCCCACATGGGCACCACAAGCCACGCTGCTTTTCAGGATGGCCTGCATACCCATTTGCTACAGCAATAGAGATTAAGAGATAGATCTGAAAGGGAGGGCAAGGGGAAGAATGAAGGGCTGCCCGTCACCCTCACGTAGCACAGCCTGGCTTCCTCACGATCTGCTCCCTGCCAGGAGCTATCTTGACAATCATCTCCAACATCCTGAAGGGAGCTAAGATTAGGATGTCATGTTGGGGCTGAGAAATAAAAGAGTGACGCTGGGAGGGGAGACAACAAAGCAGTGTATCGTAAGCCTAAAAGGTACCAGGGAGTCGGTGACAATAACGTCGAGGAAGGAAGGAGACCAACCTTTTCCAAACATCCATCGCAGGCAGGCAGGCAGGCAGGAGGTGAAGGGCACAGGGAACGAGCTGGGAAGGCAGGTAGGTAACCCCATAATAACCCCAGTGAAAGAGAGGAGTGGGTTCTCTGGATGAAAGAAATGGGGATTTCTGAATGAGAAGTTACATTTGCCCCATTGGATGCCACAGTGACTAATTATACAGTACTGGGATTAGAGAAGGAAGCCTTGTGGGAAAGAAGAAAATAAGTGTCACTGGCTAGAATGATTTTTCGCTTTAGATTGTGTTCTCTGTGGCTCCTTTCCAGGACCAGGGAATTGCCTTGCAGTCAAACGCCCTTGGGCTGTTATCCTATTATCTCTTATAGGCTAGGCAGGGTCAGGCCAGGCCAGGTAAGGAGGCCAGCAAATTACTCCCAGATAGAAAGAATGCCATGCTGGTTGTATAGACGAAAAAATTAACAAATTCTTAGAGGAATACATTTATTAAGCCAATTAAAATATCACGAAATAGTGCTCAGGTTTTAAGAGTTCTCCCGCACTCTTCATCAGAGCAATGGGGAGGAGTGGGGGGGGGAGGTTTTGTTTTTGTTCTTTTGCCTGAGAGTGAAGCCATGAAGTTTGTATCTGGCCACAGTTTAAAAAAATGGATCCAATTTCACTGATGCCCTGTCCCTCTCTCTGCACCGGCCAGGTAAGCTGTAGTGACACTGGTGTTGGGAGACCAGCTCCACAGTGCTGCCCCACCATGCTGGGGTGCTACTGGGTGCTAGGCAGGTATCAGGTTGCCCCGAGGCCTGCTGAAAACAAGAAGCACAAGAATGACTCTGATTCCCTATCACTAAAAAACACAAGAACTGGCTGTTATCCAGGCAGGTTTCCATGCTTAGGTGAGACACACAGGTTCCTGGAGAGCTGGAAAACAGGAAACAAGAGAAATTAGGCAGTCCTTATACTATCAGGGCTTGCTGAGACAGAACAGCAAGTGGTCTGCCCTCCCCCAAAAAGCACCCCAAAGATGACCAGACTATCTGAATTGCTAAGACCAAAAATCCCATGTGCACCATTCCCTGGGACCTCAAATACTGCCAAAACAAATTCAGTCTGCATATACCCCCATACATTTAAAGCATATGACTTGACTTACCCCGAAGAATCCCAGAAACTGTAGTTGCTTCTCACAGAGCTATAATTTCCAGCACCCTTAACAAACTACAATTCCCATCATTCTCTGGAGAAAGTCATCTGCTTTTAATGCATATGTAGCCTAAGAGTTTCCT
This sequence comes from Zootoca vivipara, assembly GCF_963506605.1. NCBI lineage: Eukaryota > Metazoa > Chordata > Lepidosauria > Squamata > Lacertidae > Zootoca > Zootoca vivipara. The sequence goes on from NC_083277.1 coordinate 51,243,871, forward strand.
GCCCTTTCATATTTTAAATCAACCACCTGAGGCAGCCATCTCTGTCTGCTCACTTCTTAATTCTGCAGACCAGATCCCTTAATACAAGGCTCATGTCACCACATGCAGTTCAGGCTATCTTCCCCATCTTCAAAATGTCTACACAGCAACTCCAAAATTTGACTACTGTTATACAAGTGTATGATGGTGTTGTCTATTCAGAGGAAGGTGTTCAAAACCCACACTTTGCAAACCTCGTTTTCTCAAGCACTTTTTCCTGCACAGAGAGAGTTTGCCACATATTTTTCAGATACGTCTCCACAAGAGGCAGAAATTCAACAGCCACTGCTTTTTTCTACCATAGAGACTCGCTGTTGTGTGGCATACAAATAGGATGGTGATGATGACAATAAAAGCTTCGACTATTGAATTTCTGCCTGTCATATGGTTCTACGTTGCCAGAAGCTGGGTGGGTAAAATAGATGCCAACTAGTGTCAAATCAGGAGCAGATATGCCCTGACAAGTAGAGGACTTCACAGAAAAGAGATGTGCAAGATCAATTTCAGGGGAACTGCAGAGGAACAGGAATTGCAATCCCACATCCTGTCAGCCTCCTCCTCTGGCTTGCATCACATCTGAAAAGCATAGCTGCATACATACCAAACATTTAAGGCACATTTATTGCACTTTAACAGCCATGGCTTCCCCCAAAGAATCATGGTACTGTGGTTTGCACCCTCCCAGGGTTAGAATTTCAAACACCCTTAACAAACTACATCTCCCAAGATTCTTTGGGGGAAGTCATGTACTGTAAATGTATGGTTTGTACATAGGGTAAGTTAAGACTGCCGCGTGACCACTCTTCCAACAGTAGCCCAACACGGGTCTATTTATCGTGTTTTCGGCCATGTCCCTCCCTGTCTACCAAGCAAAACAGGGAGGTGGGGCAAGGGGGAAGAAGCCTTGAAGTAACCGAGAGAGCCTGTGATTGCAATGCAGTACCTTCACGTACAGCACTTCACAACAAGCATGTGCCAGTCTGCTATAAATACAATGTGTTGATTAGCAGAACTATTTACATGCTCTCATGTTTTCAAGGCTACAAACGTGTATGTGGGAGGTGGAGGAAACCAGGCCTGCTACCTTAGAAAAACCAAGAATTGAAATGTAGTGTTCATCTTAAGATTATACTTCCTATATTTGTTTCCCCTCAGCTACAGCCACAACATGGAAGTCATGCTCAAAGTCATGTTTTGATAATCAACATTTCTGTGTTACATGTTAAATAGCTAGATGCTTCTGCATGTTGGAAATGGTCAAATACTGACTGCCACCATGTCAGCTTTTGGAGAATTCCAATGTCAACGTCATCTATTGACTACTAGGTAAATGTACATGTCAAATATTGTTAAAAACAGACTTCTATAGCAGGTCAGCTACCGACATTGACTGCTTCTCAACAAATACTATTGCATGTTTACTGCATTTCTCTTTTCGGCTGCCCCATTGGTCTTTCCTTACGCACATTTCTCAGCCACCTTATCACTTTTTTCTCTTTCCTCACAAATAAGCTTTTCTATAGGGTGGCAATAACCACATTTCTGCATCCCATCATCACCTTTTCTCTAGTCGCCCCATATAATCTGCGCTATCTTTCCTCCTCTCTGCGCCATCATAGGTTTAGGCTGTTTTTTATTGGTTTGGTTTAATTTATATGCTGCTTTCGGATGGTAGGCCGTGCCCAATGAGACTCATATTAGACAAAAATCAAAACAGAACAGTTAAAAATAATCGTTACCAAAATATAAAAACAAACAAGGCATCATCAACAAGTCACATTCAGTACTGCAATAACAGAATCAAATGCAAAATCAGGATAGAGTATTAACAATTTAAATAAATAAATCTCTACCCCACCCACCTGGCTAACCAACAAGTGTCCCAGGCCTAGCATGGCATTAGCAGCATAAACAGTAAAAGGCCTCCAACACATAATCAATAACACATGAAATGTCCTGATTTAATGAAAACTGAAGTAGCTACTGCAGCCAGAAATCCTGCAATCCCTCTTTTAGCCTTCAAGGCCCATGTCATATTTCCCAGGAGTGACTTAAGCATGCAGAGTTTCACTTCCTCTTCTCAGGAGTAAATTCTCACCCTCATTTTACCCCATAAGGAAAACTCAGCCACCCTGCAGAAAATACCCCACCCATTAATAGGTCCCAGGGTTGCTGAGGTCTCAGCTCCATCTCTTACCCATTTTTCTGTTCCTCATCTCTCAGCTAACACCCCCCCCCTATTTTTCCTGCTTCAGTCTTTATTGCCTGTTTTTCTCTCTCCCCACCCCCAGCTTCTTTCTCACTAAACATGGCAACACGTACAGTATACACAAAACATTCACAGTACCAGCAATTCCTACACAGTGAGGGACACTCAGAGGTGTGCCATTCATGCAACTTGGCTGGCTTCTGTAGGCCAGGAAAAACCAGGGCCACAAAACACTCTTCCCTGTGACCGCTAGGGCGATACAACTCAACTCCAAAGGTAAGGATCCTGAATGGGATCAAGCCACGTCGAAAACCCCTTCCTTTGAGTCACAAGCACAGCAAACGTGTAACGTGGTGTTTATTGCAGGGTCCTCTTCAGATCAAACCATTCTGAAGCGATGCAGCCTCTCTCGCACAGAATGTTAAGTTTATGCTTATTTCTTCCAGTTAGAGAGCTAAAAATAGCTGCTGTACTGTTCCAGAAAGACACAAGCTACTGCGAGGGGGAAAGAAACACTCTTACACACAGTTGATGCTAAATGCTATTATTAACCTGAATCCTGTCCAAGGATGTCAAGCAAAAACCAGGGAAGCATACCTGATTGAGGAGAGAAAGCAGTCTTTCTACAGCCAGTGAGGCCAGCTAGAAAGATGTGTTTGTACTTATATGTGCTTTTTGAAAGCTTCCTCTAAACCCCTGTATTTTATAATATAGCAAGAAAGGCATTGAAGTAGTACCGGTAGTTTACCCTCCTCTGCTCATTGGTTTGCATCCTTCAAAATACATCTGCGCCTTAAGCTGCCTGTGATGAAGTCAGTTTTGCACGCACACAGTCACCAGTCCTTGCTTTACGCACAGCCACACTGCAGGATAGTGAACCAGTGTTAACATTTGTGTGAAATTAAATTTTATATACGACTTTAGAATCGTAATCCCTGGAAATCAAACATTAATATAAAATGATGTATGCATTAAAAGATCCTTCATCTAGAATGCTAAATTCATCCTCCAAACTAGTCAAAAAAATTTTTTTTTAGGAACTACCGTTGCAATGCTGGGTTCCTCCAGAACACCTGTCTATTGAAAATTTATCCTGATTTGCTTATGTAGTTTAGATTAAATATGGTCTTTATTGAGCATCCATTTTATTTGTGTGGGGGTTATGTGCCAATGAGCATTCATCCTCCTGATTTATTTGTGGGAAGGTTATACGTTTTCCCATCCATTTATTTGTATCCCACACTTGTTAATATATTTCCTCATCACTGTTCTAAATGCAACAAGCCTAATGGGTTGTGTGTTTTATGTGGATTTGTTACACCTGAGTGCTTTTATCCACTTTAATTGTGCAAGCCATAACTTCCAGTATGTGACTGAATCCCTCCCACAAAATTGTGGCAATCTGGAGGCATCCTCTATGTGGGAAATGGTCAACACTCCAGCTCCCCCCTCAAACAAAAACAACACATCCTATTCTTGAGTTTCAGACTAGGCCTTAGAACAAACGGAATTACACTATCTTTTTTGAAATAATCGTGTTTTTAACTGGCTGGTGAGGCTTGTTTTGGGCAACTATATCCCGGAGCACCCACATATTTATTATCTCCACCCTCATGTTGACTGACTGCTACCCTTCTCATGTTACACAGAGGCTACACAAATGACCATTTCACATTTGCTTACCACGTAAACTTATTATGGTATACAACTAGCCACTTGGGAAGCCAGAAATCCAGAAATCTGGACTGCCTGAACAAATGTTGGGGGAACTTTTACCACCTCTGGAAGAAACTGAAATCTAGATTCCCTTTAAAAAAAAATAAAACAATGGCTGTCATTTGTGTGTTAAAATTCTCACCACCTGTCCAAACACTAGCTCCCTCAATGAATGCGTGTGATGCTGTAAGTTTACAAGCAGCTACTGTGATCAAGCGATCCCGGTCCAGAAACTGTCATAGCAGGTGTAGCCAAAGCTGGATCCACAAGCACCTGCAGACTGTGTACGTCCTCAGAGTGTGCAGACAATTTCTCAGCCACAGGAGCTGCTCAGCCACAGTGCCTTCACCTTTCTAAGATTCAAGCTTATCTTGTTTTCCCATATCCATCCCACCACTGCATCCAGGCACTGGTCCGTTGTTGAATATTTTGTTTCCTCAATTTGTTAGATGCCCCTTGCCTGCCTCTGCCCCTTAATGGGTGTTTGGTATGGCCAGTGTGACGAGTGCCAGAGCGCACGGAAACGCCGTTTACCTTCCCGTCGCAGCAGGACCTATTTTTCTACTTGCATTGGCATGCTTTCGAACTGCTAGGTTGGCAGGAGCTGGGATGGGAAGCAGAAAAAATTAGCAGGCATAGACCTTTTCCCAGCCAGCCTAAAAATGCAGCGGAAATAGCCACCTTTCCCCTCCGAATTTGACAAAATGATGGTCACCAAACCTCCACCAGCAGGGAACAAAGTAGGGAGGCAACGTGGCCATCATTTTGTCAAATTCAACAGTTCAATTACAGTGTAAGGTGAACCCGCAGGGTGTTCACAGCGTTTCTGACAGGAATCAGCACATAAGGCCAGAACTTAAGCCGCCCTTCATCCCAGTCCGATTCCCAGGTGACATTCAAAATAAAACTCACCCTGCCAAATGAAGCAGAGAGAGACATGGCCCTGTCATAGTTCAAGAGCAACCATTACTTTCAAGAATGCTGATTTCTGTCTGGAACTCAGCATGTCTGTAAAGATCAAGCACCAGAAAATCAGGATTAACCAAGGTGCCAGCTGCCCAAAAAGGTCCCATTAACTCATGTGTAAATTTTAGGTGTCAAATATCTTAAAATCTAGGCTCTGGCTTATTTACAGATGTAGGCCATCCATATCCGCCATTGAAGTAGCTGGCAGGATCCCCAACAAACAAACCTGTGACACACAACTCCTGCCAACCAGTGCGTTCTCAGCCAGTGAGATGAGGTCAAGTCTTTCAGAATGGTTCTTTATGCTGTTTTTGGTTTAATCCAGCCCCTTCCCCCCCCCCCCCAGATTTTCACCACAGGACTGTCAAAATTATAAACGGTGTGTGTAACCAAATGCCATGCAAACACCAACCAGCAAACACTGGTCACGGTCGAAGCAGTATGTTAAAGGCAAAAGGAATAAAGAGGCAGAAAGCCAGACTGGCATTTGTGACACAGAGACATGGTTTTAAAGAAAAAATAATATTTATTTGCAATATAAACAAAGTCCCAATATTGGGTTCAGGATATATAGGGTCACACATTTTTCCTTCATAAACACAGAAAGCAAAACTGTCCCTCGCTAACAAATTCTCATTTATACGAAGAGGATGCATCTTTCTTTTTTCTTTCTTTCTTTCTTTTTTTTTAAAAAAGACCACCATTGGCACAGGAAGCCTTTATACAAACCAGCTTAACAAGATACAGATGCACTGTCTAAATCCCTGAAAAAATAAAAATTCCTCCTTGAGGTAAGATTCAGTTAGGAGATTCCGCATTTGCTTGCTCATCCACACACAAAGCACTCTACCTTTCCTGCCCCGATGACCCAGCAACCCCAACAATGCTAACATAAAAAAGGAACAAAAAGGAACAAAACCACCAACAACAAAAAAGACAAAAATCATTCCGATATTCTGGTAACGTTTCTTAAAAAATAATAATACACGCACACACGCACACATACCAGTTCTGTGATGCAACAGCATTAAAACATTCTTCCACATAGAGATTTATTTATTGGGGGGGGGTATAAAAACTGAATATTTTGAGGGGGGGAACTCCGTGGCTTTTAAAAAGTTACTTTGAGAGTGAAAGTGGAAAGGGAGATGAGAAGGAGGGAGGGGCTACATTGCAGGCAAGGAAGTTTTCCCATGCCCGCCATGCCCTCTTCCTGGGGGTGGGGAAAATAAGCACCACTTCTCCCTCTTCCAGTATAATACATTAGTGAGAAATATAAACAAGTCTTCTTGTTGTAGAAGGCACAGCAAAGAAGTTGCCCAGGAAAAAAAGAAGTTCACCAGAGAGCTCAAATGGGCTAAAAATAATAATAATCCACGTTTCCATGCCCCTTTTCTAAACAGCATTAATTCCATGCCCTCCTGTGGTTCATATGAGAGTTGTCCACTGGTTACGCACCAAAATGTCTCTGCTCTGCTCACGTCTTTTAAAATAGCAGAATCAGCTGATTCTTCTCACACCTCTCAGCTGCGCTCGCTCCTCCCTACACACACACACAACATCACACACACACACACACACACACACAACATCACACACACAGACACACAGAATTAAGTGCGCTGGATAAATGCCAACATCATTGAAAGTATTTTCATTGCTTCAGAAACTGGAATGATTTCAGGCCAGCTGGGTGATGTTAACAGTCATAATCGGCTGCGCAGAGCAGCTAAGAGCATCAAAACATGCCTCTACCAGCTCGGATGGAGGAGACTCGGGTAGCATCAGACTGGGGCCAGAGGGCAACGGGTGTAGGGTTAGGGGCGAGTTGTTGGTTTTTTGGCAAAAGGTGGTGTTTTTAAGAAAGCACAATGGCGCTTAGTCACCTTGGCTGATTCAGTGCAGAAGAGATTGTGAATGTGGGCATGGCAGAGAGTGGTATTATCACCAACTGGCCCTCACAAGTCATGAAAACGCCAACCAGATGCTAACAAGCAGCAACAACAGGTGCCCTCCCCCCCCCTCTCTCTCTCTCACTCTCTCTTACTCTCTCTCTCTCGCTCCCAAGTACCCAGTAACATGCCAGAATATATCAAGGCTTTACAAAGTGTGCAAAATGCATTTGGTCAATAGAAACATTTTGATTTTTTCTCTCGTCTTTTTATCTAAAAACATGAACTCGAACAAGAACAGAATAAAATACTGGTTTTGCAACCTTGTCTGTACAAACTGTCAGGTACATACATATTTAAAAAGAGCTTGAACCCAAGAAAGAGTAAAGATTACCTCCTTTTCTTTAAAAAAAAAACAAAAAAAAAGTAAACTGGGTTTTAAAACAACAGTCTCAGGCCAACACTTATTGATCAAGGTTGCCAAGTGCATGAGTCTCCTTTGCTTTCCACACCGAGCAAACACACACAAGTCGTTCTTAACGTGTGCGTGTGTGATACATGTATGTGTGTGTTTGCATGTGTGTGCGCGCGGTGTGTATCATGTCAGTCTCTACACACCCAGGAAAGCAGCTATTGCCAGTAACAGCTGTGTTCAGAATGCCAGGCAGGCCATCCCCCACATTAAGTAACTCTGATAAGGTAACTCCTCTGAACCCATTTTGATTTAGCATCAGAATACTAATAAATGGCACAAGCCTTTTCAGTAAAGCAGCAATTCAGACAGCTCTGCTTGGAGAAACCAGTTCTTTCAAGGCTGGCTGGAAAGACTTTCCGCTTAATGGATTTGAAATGCTCAAAGAGAAGCGATTCAAGGCTTTGGGGGGGTGTCCCCCAGACAAAATCCTCTTCATGTAGACTCCAAAGTGTTCAGTGGAAACAAGTTGTGATTGGTTGGAGTGGTGAAGTAGAGCTGTTCGGCGGGGGAGCGGTTGTCACACGGGCTGTTGAGCCCCAAAGTTCTTTCAAAGTCCAGGAGCTGGCCCATGAAGTTAAAGTTTGGGGAAATGTTGGACTTTTTCCTTTTGACAAAGTCATAGGCATCATTGAGAGACAGGTTGAGCTTTTGCATTAAATAGGCAACAGTTACCGTTACAGACCTGCTGATGCCGGCTAGGCAGTGAACCAAAATGCCACATTTCTTTGAACGGGCCTCATCTGAAAGAGACAAAAAAGGGAGAGGTTGAACATGCTGGACCACAGAAAGCTGCCTCTCTTTAAACCAGGGCGAGATGGAAGCCCGCATCAAACAGCTTAGGTCAATTATTGCAACAGATTCATTATTCATCATCATCAACATCATACAGTTCCATGTATTGCTAGATAACTGGTAGTTTTCACCCGCAATTCTTTGTATTTCCTCATAACTATATGCTTTCCTCAAGTCTCACATGATGACTAGTTGCGTGAACAGTGGCAATCAGCACTGTGTAGTTTACAAATATTAGCTCATTAAATCTTGGCACATAAAGATGATGTAAGCATGGAAGTGTCATAAAACGGAGAAGATAAGGAAGCAAGTCTCTTGAGGAAGGAAGACAGAATTGTAGTTCTGTCTCTGGAGTCCCCTGACTCTTCTTAAGACGGAGTTCAGGCCATTCTCGCTTCAAATTTAATTCTGGTATTAAGCAACAGCTAGGTGCCCAGCTGCAACTAGTCAAACTTGGAGGCACTGACATGTGTCAAAATACAACCACTAAGGCCAAATCTGCTAACTTTTTGAGGTCCCTTTCATTTTCGGAATCAGCTTCAGACGCTGCTGAAGAACTGAGGTTTGCTAAATAGTTGCGGGGTGGTTTTTTTGGAAGCAATATGGCAGCAGAGCTCCACACACAAAGTTATCAGCGATAAATAATTATATTCAAGCAGGCGGCAGCAGGGAAAGGAAGGTGAGATGCTGCTTAGTGGCAGACACAAACAGCTTTCACAAGCTAAAAATACTATCGGTGACTTGACTGCAGCATGTATTTAAGGTGCAATGCCTACACCTAACTGACACTGGCCAGTGTCTCTTCTCACAGCAGTCAGTTTGAGGCTGCAATCCTATGTTTGTTTCCCTGGGGTTAAACCCCGCTGAACTCAGGAGGACTTAGACACACACACACCACTGCACCGTGAATATGCATGTTGACCCATAACAAAGGCCACACAGCCCTAAAGCACATTTATGCAGAACTACATTCCACTGATGCCAAAGAGACTTACTTCAAACGTACATGTTAAGGCTTGGCTGCTAAGCCCAGAAACGTTTACAGCCTAACTACCTTAGCCAGAGACGGAAAGATGAGAGGTCATAAGCTACAGATAGCCAACGATAGCAGGGAAATAAAGAATGAACAAGTTTGACTTCTTAGCCCACATTATTGTACAAGTCATGAAGCAGTGCCAGGTGACGAGGGCTGCTTTAACACAGCCACTTTTCAAGCAAAATAAATTTCCCAGAGGTCTTCTGGTGTCCTATTTGAACACTGATTCTTCCCCCCTCTATTTAGTCTTATAGTGAATGGGTGAGGTAAGCATTTCCTGTCATAAAAACCAAAGCAGAGTGTGGTTTTCACAGAAAGGATTTTTTTTTGGACTGAGACGGTGTCTAAATACCATGCTCCCCTCACATGCCTTTAAGCAAAAGCAAAATGATCAACTGATAAGAGCCTTTTTCATAGCGTGAGGTTTTGCGGCAGTACAAACCAACTAAGCTTGTACTTTTCTCCAGAGTATATTGGTTTAGAGAACACAGAACAGAAACAAGCAGCTTTAGCAGCACTGAGGTTTCCAAGCCTACAGTGCAGTCAAGCAGACCAGCACTTGTCCACTATCTCAACAAAACAGCTCTCCGGTTTGTATCTAATTAAGTCATATTTGCAGTACACCTACTGAAATCAGTGGACAAGCAGGTTTAGTCATGACTAACTTTAGTTCAATGATTTCCGTGGGTGTATTCTGAGTAGTGGGTGTGCATTCTGACTTAGCCAGAAACAAACTCCTGGACTGTTGTATTTTCAACTGTAGGGCACACAACTTTATTAGGTAAATATGAGCCATTAATGTGGCAGCCATAATATCTATTCCTGCATTACAAAAACAATTCTGGAAAGCTGGAACAATCGTAGAAGGATCCATTTGGACACTGTGTTTCCAAGCACAATTCAAAATGCAATGCCAATAATGTCCTACACACTTCTTGAGACCAATGTGGGCATTAAAAAAAAAAAACAACCCAATAAAAATGTTATTTCTCAGGTGCTGAAAAGACAGTAAAGTTTTCTCCCTGGGGTGTGGCAGGGTGCCACAACTGAAAATACCCTTTTTCCAATTGTCATCTGCCTCACCTTAGAAGGCAAGTGCATTGAAAGGACTTCTGAAGATGACACTTGTGAACAGACATGTCCGTATCAGAGAAGGCACTCCCTAAATGACTGTGTTTTTATCTTGCTCATTCTTGCCATATTAATTGGCTGAATTTAACTTATTTAAATGTGCCCATTTTCATAGCATCTGTGAGCTGCCATGGAAGCAGAAACACTGATGGGCAGGATCCAAAGTTTTAAATAAGTTTTAGGTCCTTTAGGGGTTATGATCAGCATAGTGATTTTCTCTCCAAATAGCAATAATAAGCCCCTGTTCAGGGACTAGCTACTTCACACATGCATGCCCATTCATTACTTCAGCAGCCAGAGGTAATTTGAACGAGTTTCTAACACAGCTGGAACCTTCATCTTTGTTCACATGTTTAGCTTCATCTTTAGGAATCAAGGAACATACGCAACATGAGCAAAACAGCTCTTTCTTTTTCTCAGCGATTTTCTAAATGTGTCCCATTAAATCTTGGGGTTCACAATCATCTGAAGACTAGGAAGGGCAGGCAGCTTTCTCTGAAAGGCAGATTGCCCAGTTCTACTGATCTTCCCCTACCATCTCCTGGAGCAGGTAAGGCAAGGATGGGGAGTTTCAGATGTTTTGGACTACCAACCACCATCATCCCCGTCCATCGGCTATGCTAGCTGGAATCAGGCAGTGTCCGGGAGGCCAGCCATTCCCCATCTTTGTTCTAGGGAAAGGTGTCAGAAGGAGTGGTTTGCCAGGTGAGGCAGAACCGCTGCAACAGCTTCCAGCAGCAGCATCACTGTTGCTCACTGAGAAGGGAGAGGCAGGGGTGGGATTGCAGATGCTCAGGTTCCACCCACCCACAGCCTCACATCAATGCTGCCAGGAGACTATCGCTGCAGCTCGCCCCCACTGGGTAAGTGGATCCTGGTTCTCGGGTGGAACATGGGGGGGGGGGGTGCCAATAGGCAATACTCCCTGTGTATGCACTGCAGAACATGTCTGTAAGCATTTGCAGCACACAGGGGGCTCCACAACAGATGCTTAGCAGATACTTCCTTGTGAAAAGTCTTTCCCCAAAGTCTAAAGCTCAAAAATGTCTGCTTTATCTACTTCCAAAAACACAAAGGAGCTTTCAAAAAAGTATTCTGTTTTCAAAGTTATTGGACACTCAAATTTACTCACAAACAGCATGAATAGGAAACCATGGACATATAGTATCATCAGCAGAACATTTAAACAAAAATAGACCATTTACAGGGCAACCCTACATATCTCTACTTAGACAGAATTCCCAGGGACTTCAATGGAACCAACTCCCAGGTAAGAGTTTACAAGATTTCAGCCCCAAAACACCAGCATGTAATTTGTTAAACGACATTTAAAATCTCTGCAATGTAACTTAGTTTCGCGGCAAATATAATGCCCACAAAGGTGGAAATTATAATTTAAAGCACAGCCCTGAAGCCCCGGAGAAAAAACAAGCCATCTTTAAAACTGTTCCACCACAGCCAACTGAAGCAAGGCTTTTTGACTTTGAAGTAAAGTCTGAAGTAGGAAAACTCAGTGTCTGACACTGGCACAATCACTAGGTACCAAAATTAGAAGGTGTAACATATATTTCGTGGAACCTAACAGCGAGCAGGTACTGAACCCCCAGGACTAGTTATGGAAAACTACTGATTGCTAAAGGAGCTCCTCCGCCGAGAACAGGATGTCCAACACCTACCAATGAAAGCAATGGCCTCGGGAAAGAATTGGGAGAGATTCTGACTCCAGTGATCCGAGATGGGAATCTGTTTGTACTTGAATTCTCCGTCGTGCTCAAACATGTTGGGGAGGTTGGGAGTAACGTTCAGGATGTACTTGATGCCGTATTTGCCCAAGACGTCCAAGTTGGTGGAATCTTTGGCACAACCCAGGTACAAATAGGGAAGAATCTGGACAGGAAAGGCCGGCTGGTTGTTTGGGACCGGGCTCCCATCGGATTCCGTGGCACTGCTAGGCTCCCTGTCCGATTCCCCATCCGAACAATCAGAGCTGATCCTCAGGCCTCCGAGACCAAGGACCGATGTAGGAGGAGAGTTGGTAGGAGATGAAGTGTCAAGATTGGTTTCACAATGCTCCGAGTATTCTGTCTGAAATTTGTTGAATCCACCTGCGGAGGTGAAGAGAAGGCGCACTTTAATATCACTTGCATCCTAAAGCTACCAATACATGAATACTTATTCATTACCAGGAAAAGCCACATATTTTAGCCATCTGTTTCCTCCTTAGCTAAATGCCCCTGAAAAGTCAATTTAACCTAAATTTTTTGCTTCAAGCGTATGGTCTGAATTAGGCCCAGATTGGTAGCATGGTGCTCTGTGTACAGTCACGTGGGGAAGAAAGGCAACTGCTCCTAGCATCGCATCCTGTGCAAGGGGAAGGATAGCTCAGTTGGTTAGAGTGTGGCGCTGGTAATGCCAAGGTTGCAGGTTCGATCTCCGTTTGGGACAGCTGCATATTCCTGCATTGCAGGGGTTGGGACTAGATGATCCCTCAGGGTCCCTTCCAACTCTACAATTCCAACCAAGGGCTCAAAAAAGCACTGGCACTGCCATCCTATACATGCCTGCTCAGAAGTGAGTCCCACTGGGTTTCGTGGGACTTACTTCTTAGCAGGTGCCCGGTTTTCTCATCCTCCTCTTTGGTGGTAATTACAGTTGCCAGCTCACCACACCACAAGCCTAGCCTGTTCATGTGTGACTTTCCACAGCAATTTAATATCCGGGAAGCAGCCAGTGAAAGTTTTCATAGCATGGAGATGTTTTAGGGACTGCTAATGCCTGCAGACCAAGCTGCTGTTGAAGCACAGGAGCAGGGGCTCAGGAAAAAAGCTGGCAGGCCCAACAGAAGTGCCAAGACAGCAGGAAATTTCAGGTGACTGCTGCAGTTTTCACTTGATCACACATCAATTACACTAGTATTACTGAAATGTGCTGTATGGCTCCACCTTTTCGTTTTGCCATGGCAGGAAAATGCTCTGAGGTGAGAAATCTGTGCCTCAACGTAATCTTTCGAGATGTAATGAGGATTACATGACAAAATGTTCGTCAGTTTAAAAACCAATCCCTGCATATTAGAAAACTAGACTGTCAGGGAGAAGAGTAAGCTTCAACCTTCTCCCAGACATTTAGCATTCGACGTGTAGGGTTGTTGTTATTTGCTAAGGGGAGGCATTCAATCATGAAAAAAACCCCACTTCACCTATAGTCTGAAGCAATTAAATCCACAAAATATGCACTAAAACTACCTGCTTCTTAAGGAGGAATATCCTAAACACATATTTAACATATGGCATGCATGCTTGACTTGAGAAAGAAAAAAGTGGGTGGGCAATATTAACATTTAATAAAATTATAGAAATGATGCCTGCCATTTTTCTTCTCCCACCTCCTCTCCCAGAGGGCTCCTGTGCATTTAAGATGAGCAGAAAATCAGCAGCTGCCACTTTCCAGCATGAAAATGCAGTGACAAGAAAAGCTTCACCTGTTGAATAACTAACTAACTACCTGTCATGTAACTGGCTAAAAGCATAGGGGCGCTGTTGGGCGGCGGAGATGGGTGGGTGTGCGTGTGACAACTCTCACAGCAACTCGGCTTGAAAACAAAAGTTCATTTCCAAGCAATGAAAACTTCATTAAGGAGAGCCGGTTCAAATAGAAGGCATTGTAAGATCTAGTCTCAAAGATATTGCTCAACATGTGGGGAAGGTATTAAGATATGCTGGGGCCAGTGAGGGTGGAGGAGGAGACAGGAACAGAAGTTTCCTTTTTCAAAATTATAGAGTGGCCACTGCCCGCTTATCACTTGGAACAGCAGCACAACTGGAGTGCTCAGAAAACAACCCTCGCAGAGTTGAGCAACTTGCTCCAATATTGTTTCAGTAAACTCAAGGATCTATTGAATGTGCAAGTAAAGGTCAGGAGTAAAACCATTCCCTTCTAATCATTTCTCTTTTGGCGCCTCTTTCCGACAGAGCAATTAGACAAGAAGAAATTTAATTTGCTCCTTCATGTACGCTAAGGAGGCGTTTAGCAGTCATTATGTGGATCTGATAAACAGTGTCATTATGGAAAGTCTCCTGGAAATTCCATGGGCTTGGCAGAGTTGTGGCAAGGTCACTGAACAGCACACACATCCCCTGCCATGTTCATTCATGAAGGGAAGAGAGGGAGAGGGAGAGGGAGAGAGAGTAGGTTCCCTTTTTTCCCCTCCTCAAGGAGAAAGACAATATGGAGAAGCCATTTTGGAATTTTAATTGGAAACATTTCCCACTGAGGCCCCAGAAAAAAAGCGAAGAGAAGGGAAAGCAGCAGCAGCAGCTTAACTCCTCCTTTTCTCCATTGCCTGCGAGTTTAAAGGAACTAGGGGGGAGTTAAGAAAGGGGGGAAATGCCAGGAGTACAGAATTCAGTTTAAATTAACACTGAACACTCATGAGAACTATTTAGGATATTGAGAAAGGAATGGGAAGCGCCAGAGAAGCTGAAGAAGTTAACATGGCAGCATGAGTTCAGCTACTAAAAAGAACCTTGAAACCTATAGTAGGAAAGAAGAGGACCCAGAATCCCCAATAACAGTTTCATCCTCCTTCCTCTGCGCCTCACATATACTGCCCAGTAATTCCCTTTATCCCTCCCCTCCTACCATCAGAAATCCCGTAATCAATCTACCAGTCTATCCATCAGCCTCGTCGCAAATGACAATATTGATTTGGTGTTGCCTACTATTCCTGCCTCAATCCTGCCGCCCAGTGACCACAGCAGTGTTGTGGTGTGGTGCATGTGTGTGTGTGTGTGTGTGTATTTGGGGGGAAGCAAAGTTATTACCGGTATCCTCATGCTGGTAGGCTCACTCAGAATGACTGTTTCGACTGCTTCTCAATGCCCCTCTTTTTTTGGGGGGGGTGTTTTAGGAGTTCTGAATGGAGACTTTATAATGAACTAATATCTCAATTAAAAGTGCACTTCATTCAGAGATTGAGAGGCATAACAGAAGCATGGCACAGAATGGCACCAGAGAGGTAATTTAACTCAACCCATTGCCCAAAGGCAAGCACATCCACCAGTCAACCCTTCACCAGAAACACACACACACACACACAAGATCAAACTTTGGGAGGGGGGGTGCAAAAAGAGATGGGGAACTGCATATGATCAATACACCCACCCCTCCCACAGATTAGTTGTGGTTAAGGTAAAGGTACCCCTGACCGTTGTGGTTACTGGTCTCAAATAACCGCATGTAGTGAGAGAAGTCTTTTAGGGGAGATTGTTGCCGCTGTGTGAGAAGTTAGACCCACCATCCCCTTATTTAATTTCCTCCGTCTGTATAGAGGAGATTTCGTAAGGGCAACTAAGGAGGGAGTGAAGATCATAGATCCACACCAGGTCGGTGGACAAGGTGGGAAAACTAGGGATGGTGGTCAGAAAGAGGGAGGAGGGACTATTCCAAAACAGATGCTCACAAACCGGATTTCAGAATGAAGAGGCATGGAGGATTCACTCGGTGAATAAACCCATTCTGCCCCATTCATAGATATGGAAGAATCGGGCAGGAATAAGACCTTCCGTCGCTGGAACAAGGGAGGTGGGAGGGAATAATGTCTCTCACGCGAGAGATTTGTACCGCGCGGGGAGAGTGGTGGGAGGGAGGGGGGGTCGGCCGGCGGGAAGAGGTGCAACAAGAAGGGGAATCCGAGGTTTCAGCGGCCAATATCTGCCCATACTCGACACATGAAACCATTTTGAACGGCAAAAGAGCAGGAGCACAATCCTTCGCCAAAACGAGAAAGCTATAATCGCCTTTAAAGGGTGGGAAAAGTGCAACAACAGACCAGAAGTTTCCTTCGATTATTATCCCTGGTTTCTTAAGGGCGGCATTCCCAAAACACACTACAACGGGAGGCGAATCCTCAGGAACTACGGAAGGAAAAAGAGCTGCGATCCGGATCCGGATCCAGTCTGGATGGTGGCGAGAGATTGCGGGGAGGGGGGGGGGTTGCTGTTAGGCGGGAACCACGCCGGTTGCTCCGATGGGGGGTGCTACTAGCTAGCAGACCAGAGCTATCGGGGTGGGGAGCTTCCCCATGCTGCTAAAATCGTCCCGTCTCCCTCCCACCCCCGTCCACAGTCCCGCGCCCCCGGTACCTTTCAGGTAGAACGCCTTGCAGCCGTCGTCGCGCAGCTTCTGCAGCAGGAGCCCGAGGACAGAGCTGGGGGCGCCGCTGTCCTGCTGCCACTCGGCCGTGGCCTCGTCGTAGAGCAGGACGGTGTCCGCCTTGCAGCGCTTGGCGAAGCGTTCCTTGTCCTCGTTGTTGGGGATGATGGAGCGGATGGGCAGGTTGCCCTTCTTGAGGCGCCGGAGCATCAGGCTCGGGATGGCCAGGTTGATGGCGGTCTCGATGTGCGACGACTCGAAGAGCTCGTGCGGGCGGCAGTCGAGCAGCAGCAGCGAGCTGCCCCCGCTCGACTCCAGCTCCTCCTGCAGCCACTCCGCGCTCTTCCACGGCATCGCCGCAGCCATGGGAGCCCGCGGGGTGCTGCCCCAGATGTGATTTTTCATGAGGATCGCAAGGGAGGGGGGGAGGGGTGGGGAGGGCAAAATCGCGGGGGGGAGCGGAGGAGGAGAGCGGCCGCGCGTGGAAAACAAATCACTGTCGCGGCGCGGATGGGGTGAAAGAGAGAGAGAGAGAGCGGAATGCCCTCTGCAGCCTACTGTCCAAATCACCCAAGAAGCAAAAGAGTTAGTTTTAAAGGGAGAGGGGGAGAAAGAGAGATCCGGCAAAGGAGCCCGCGCTGCTTTGGAGATCCAAGCGCTCCAAGCGGATCGTCGTCCGCGTTCCCCTCGATTTCCTCGCCTGCAGCAGAGAGACGTTTCCTTCCACTTGCAGGAGCAGAAGGCGGGAGGGAGCGGGGGAGAAGAGCCTGGCTCTGCTCGTGCTTCTGGGATGGGGGAGGCGAGGAAGGCGCTCGCCAGGCTCTCGAGGCTGCTCCTCCTCCCCGGGAAAGGCTGCTTTCACTTGGTTCGGTTTGAGGCGCTGCTGCTGCTGCTGCTGCAAGAACCGCCGCGTTGTCCCGCTCGCTCCATCGCGGGCTCAGCCTGACAGCCTCAATTAAAAAGGGGCTTCGCCATCGGATCGGCGTGTCATGCTCCGGGAGGCGGGACTCGGCGCAGAGGGAGGGGCGAGCGGGGCGGAGAGGCCCGCCTTAAAGGGAAAGCCTCGCTCTTGCGTTCGGGCAGATGGCTACAAATGTTCACTTGCAACTAGCCGACCAAGAGGGGTGTCCGGCCCCCGGTCTCCTTCATGACGAGGATTGGACTCGGCATCCTTAGAAGCACGCTTTTTTCTTGCTCCGTTCTCCATTGTGTGTGTGCCAAGTTTATTTAAATGATGCTGAAATAGGAAGCCCTGTTGAGCTCCGTGAAATTTGCCTCTGGAAATAAAGGAGGGGGGAGGGCTCTGGAATGGGGGCGGACGGCGGACCCATAGGATCTCTCACCTCGGGTCCAAGGAGCGCCTGCAATCGATTTCACCAGAAGGGAATGCTTTTCTATTTCCTTACATTTGTTTAGAAAAGATAGTTCAAAGCCCCTGGAAAGTCCCTAGAAGATTGCCTCGCTTTAAAAGGAGGAATAAGAAGGGATCGTGGCTGCTGAACCACATGAAGTGTTCCTACCTTAATGCAACAGTGTTTATGGACTAGTTATTATCACTCCGAAAGGGAGAACCATAATAATACTTGTGGCAAGGGGGGGGGATGTATTCAGTCCCTAGTCCTAGAGACATTTCAACGTCACCGCTTCAGCTTCAAGTGATTTATGACAACAACCAGCCTTCCCACATCAATAGACTTGGGCTGCTGTGAGGTTTCTTTTTCATGTGATTTGAGGACTAGGTACCATGAGCCAACTCCGCCAGATATTATCATGCTTGCCTCTCTCTGTGGGACCAATAATAGGATTCCCCGCGTCGTGAGCTTCAGTGCGCCCTTATACAACGTCAGGAGGTTATAATGAGCGGGATAGTCCACGATGCGTGCAAGGGCTTAAATATAATATGCGGCTTCAAACATGGGAAAGGCAGGCGCTGCTCGTCCCAGGAAACGACCAGAATTGTCCTCAGTGAGCTGGATGCTGGAAGAATGATCGCATTATTCATACAAAAATGGTAATAAAAAGGAAATAAAATATAAGCGGGGGAATAAAACGACTCGGCTTTCAGTGTTATTGACCGGATTCTGATTCTACATTCATACTGAGTACTTGATTGACAGAACCTGCTCCTGATCCCTTGCTGCTTTATTTAAATAATAATAATTTCCTTCTTGTTGACTTTCGCCTTTTAACGGGGCGCCAATGAGCCGCTTAGGTGGGCGGTGCTGGAATGCCAGAGGCCTATCAGGGGAGGGAGGCGGGGCTTTTAGAATATTGTGTATCAAGTCGCTAAGCGCGGGAAGGGGGACAGGAGGAAGTGAATGGAGCAGCGAAGCTAGAGCGGGCTTGCGCAGAAGACCAGCGGTTAGCCTTCCTGGGATTATAGTGGGGTTGATCTAAGCTAAGGCATTGTGAAAAGCGAGGCGATGCTCCCCCGCCCCTTTGCCTTTGCTTTCTGCATCCTGATGCTGTTCAAGGCGTGCAGGCTTCGGCATGCCCCGATGGGCAACTCAGGGCCTCCTCTCACAAAACCTTTTAGGTGATCAAGGTGTTTTAGTGCACACCTGTAAATGTTAGGTATGCGAGAAACGCGTGTTTACAAAAGTGCATAAAATAGGCAGATGAGTCACGCAAGACGCTGGGGTTGACTACAGCTGCCGATTTTATTTTATTTTTAAAAAAAACTTGCTGGCAAGGCTGAGTTTGAATTGAATGGGGTGTGAAATGGCCCGTAGGCCTTTTGACGTCTACAGGTTATTATGCAAATCAACACTCTAAAGCAAAATGTGTAATTTCTCTTCAAAGAAGGCCCATCTTTTCCATCATCCTGTTCACACAGTGGCCAGTCGGGTGCCTTTAGAAAACCTGCAAGCAGGATCTGAGCACAGGAGCATTCCCACTCCTGTTTTTTTCCAGCAACTGGCATTCAGATACATTGCTGTCTCGGTAACTGGAGGCAGAACATAGCCCTCATGTCTTGTAGCCATAATAGAATTGCAGAGTTGTAAGGAGCCATGAGGGTCACCTAATCCAACCCCCTGCAATGTAGGAATCTTTTGCCCAACGTGGGGCTCAAACATGACCTACTAATAGTCCCATGCTCTACTGACTGAGCTATCCATAGCCCTCTCCTCCACACATCTCTTTTAAAGACATCTAAGTTGGTGATCATCACTGCCTCCTGTGGGAGGGAGTTCCACAATTTAACTATGCACTGTGTGAAGAACTACTTACCTGTCCTTAATCTCCCAGCATTCCGCTTCATTGGATGTCCATGATATCTAGTGTTACGAGTGAGGAAGGAAAATGTTCCTCTTTCCACTTTCTCTAAGCCCATGAATAATTTCGTACACTTCTATCATGTTGCCTCTTACTCACCTTTTCTCTACCTATTCTGGTGCCACAGAGCAAGGAAACACAGGTGAGGTGTGTTCCTTTATTTATTTCAGTGTCGGATGGTTGAAGGCGGAGGGAACACCTTGTAAATAAGTAACACTCCTACAGATATGGGAGAACTGAACAAACATTTTGACATTGCTTGACATCATCCAACCCATGGAGGATCAGAAGGTTGCCCCCCAGCCCAGCCCAGCCCAGCCCAGCCCAATTGGTCCTATAAAAAGCATTGACAGGCTTTGTGTTGTTGCTACTGCTGCTGCTTGCAATTTCTAAAGACACTGAGATGCAAAAACATGTGGCTTGTTAGGCCACATTGGGCAAAGCGTGGCATAGATTTGCACCCAGTACTGCAGAAGTGGAAACAAAATAAACATAAAATAGAAAAATTCCTTCCAGTAGCACCTTAGAGACCAACTAAGTTTGTCATTGGTATGAGTTTTCGTGTGCATGCACACTTCTTCAGAAACACTGAAACAGAAGTCACCAGACCCTTATACCGTATATAGTGGGAGGGTGGGGAGGGGTATTACTCAGAAGGGTGGTGGGAATGGGTGATTGGCTGATAGGTGTGGTAAACCTGTTGGTGACTGTTAATGACTGCAATTGGTCTTACAGGAAAAAGCAAAGGGTGAGATGGCTAAAAATAGCTTTAGCATGAGATAAGACTCCAATGTCTCTATTCAGACCAGGTCTCTCCATGGTTTTAAGTTTGGTAATAAGTTGCAATTCAGCAACTTCTCTTTCCAGTCTACTTCTGAAATTCTTTTGTAATAAGACAGCTACTTTGAGATCTTGTATAGAATGTCCTGGGAGATTGAAGTGTTCTCCTACTGGTTTCTCTGTCTTGTGCTTCTTGTGCAGAAGTGGAAGGCAGTTCACTCAGAGTATTTTTCTTCTCCCTTCCCCCACCCCCTGCATTGCTTCCCCCCCCCCAAAAAAAAACTCCAGAAGGGGGTTAGGTGCACTACCAAACATTGTGGGACTGTGTCTTATGGGACTGTATTAGGTGAGTGGGTGTGGGAGTAATTGCCCCAAACTGGGCATAAGATTCTTGTACCACTTGCACAAACCTCCCAAGTTTATGTGATTTCCCCCTCTCCCACCACAGACACTTTTTTGAAGGCTACAGGAGAGTGGAGAGAAAGATGCATTGTGCAAGCTTGCCTTCTGCTCACACGAATTGGATACAACCTATAGCAATTTAGTCTCCCAGGCTATGATTAAAACTTGTTGGCTTGCTACCTAACAAAGAATTCAGAGAGCAAATATGAATGTGGGGGGGAGGGTACTTTCCCCATCTGTTGTTGCTTCTGATGCTGGATGCTTGCCATTTTTGCATTTCCTGTTTCCTAATCTTGAACTAAATGAAATACACCCCCTCCCCCCTCGGTGTCCCGAGTGTACAGGTCAGGGTGTTGATTATATCACTCCAATGCAGGTGTTGGCTTCCCAGATTTGGAACTCGGTACATAAACAGCAGTCGAAGAGCATGGGACGCTTCCACCTGGATACATACTTTTTTTATATAAAAAAAAGTTTGCTTGGAAGCGCTCTTACTTGTGCAGAGCTCAGGCACAAACCTGTCAGACTAGTATGCACAAGGCAAACCATCTCCGCGTCACCCAGATAACATTCCTGGTCTTTGCAGGAGATTGTATATCCCTAGAAATGCATAAATATTGCAAAACGCTGCAATCATCTATGAAAGAAGCAGTGTGTATTTAGTTAATTCAAAGCAAGTGTCAAAATCAAAACACATAGAATTTAGTATAGAATTCAACATCCTAAGTATGGCAGGGTTCCACAAAAACACTTTTTTTTCAAAATCAGCATTGATTATCTGTGGTGTAGTGGTTAAGAGCCGTAGACTCGTAATTTGGGGAACCGGGTTCGCATCTCCGCTCCTCCACATGCAGCTGCTGAGTGTTCTTGGGCTAGACACACTTCTCTGAAGTCTCTCAGCCCCACTCACCTCACAGAGTGTTTGTTGTGGGGGAGGAAGGGAAAGGAGAATGTTAGCCGCTTTGAGACTCCTTCGGATAGTGATAAAGTGGGATATGAAATCCAAACTCTTCTTCTTCTTCTTCTGTAAGGGGGAGACATGTATGGTATATTTCTTTGGCAATGCACATGCTACAGAGGAAGATGGAATCCAGCCCAGGTGGGGAAAACCAGTGGCCTGAAGAGTTGATCTCTGTTGGATTTGATAGTGCTGAACAAGCTGGACCAAAGGTTTTTGATACCTTTGTCTTAGTTTTAGTTAACTGTTTTTCTCCTTCATCTATTCACAATACAAGCAGGTTTTACAGAGCATCCTCAGTCTGTGGCTTCTTTCCCTCCAGGGCAGAGGAAATGATTGTTGCTCTTAAGGGTTTAACCCCAGAAAAGAACAAGTCTGTGACTTTTTTTACATTGCTATACCAGCTATACTGGCAGGTAAAATACCCAGGAATCAATACTTTGTAGCTTGTGTGATGCCAGCATATTGACTGGGGTAAGTTTTTCAGAGGATGTCATTTAACTTTTCCCAATGTATTTTCATTTAAACTTGCTTTCCTTTGATGGAACCTTTACTTCTCATGCTGGGTCTTCCGTAGGAACAAAACATTTAAGAACAAGGGGGAAGTACGGCAGAAATGTCATTAAATGTGAACTTACCCATATTTGAAACCCTGGAGAGATTTAACATTTGGAATGTATTTTTCTCAGTTTCTCTACTACACAAACCTTCCAAAAGTAGTGTATCACTGCCCTGCCCTCTGCTGGACAGAATGAATGAGGCAGGATCCAAGGCTGGAATGTTTATGGTAGCAAAACTGGGCACGAAAGCAATCACAGGCAGTTAAGGTGCCCATCACAGGAAAACTCTTGTCTCCTTGAGGTCCCAGGGACTTAGAAAGTAGTCTGACTGTTTGAAATGGCAAATGGACATACATACCTGTACATTTTGGACCTTGAGGAAGTCAGCTTCCCAATCATCCTCATCTGTTGTCACAGTCACTCCCCACTTCTGTCTCAGAGTCTTCACGGAAGAGGAAAAAAGAAAAAGAGGGGGGGGGGAATTGGATCCCTTGGACTGAAGATCATACTTCACACAAACCTCCAAGCCTCTTTTCCTTCCCTGTCACACTGCTAAGGAAGGAGTGGCCAGTTCTTCAGGGAAAATAGCTAGGGGACTGAGGGATGAGGCTTTGGTACATGAAAGGACTCCACCTTGGCCTGCTCCGGAGAACATCTTAGGAGTTGCCATGGAGATGCTACCAGAAACGGGCTTTGATGAATCATCCCAGCCCAGGTGCTATGGTATGAGTATTCATGCCATGTACCGGAGCCATCATTCGTGAGCCTCCTCCGTACCTTATCATGTCATAGCCAAGGACATACTGTATTCAGCACAGGACGGCTTCTTCCCAAGGCAATTCTGTGGCAACCTGTAATGCATGCCTTTCAGTTTTGGGGCCATGATGATGATGTCCCCTACATGCACCTCTGAGGAGGTGCTTTCTGAAACCCCTGTTTGTACAGGATGGTGGGCTCCCTCCCAACGGAGATGCTTCAGTGGTTGTTGAGTGACAGCAATCCATTGGTGACTCATATGGTGGCCCCTTTTGTGCTCTGGCAGCAAAAAAGACCAGGAAGAAGCCATAAACCAGGCATAGACAAACTTGGCCCTCCCGATGTTTTGGGACTACAATTCTCATCATCCCCGACCAGCTAGGGATGATGGGAGTTGTAGTCCCAAAACATCTGGAGGGCCAAGTTTGCCTATGCCTGCCATAAACTGTAAGGGGGATGCAGAGTACTAAATTGAAACAAAGTGCGGATGTGGACGCATTCCTGTTCTCAAGTATCTCACTTTATATGTGTCCGAGCTATATTTTAAACTGATTGTGATTGTTTTGAATTGTCATGGCCTTCGGCTAGTACAATTAACTTATTTTGAAAATGATGGTGATGAACCTCAGCCATGGATTTAGGGTGGGGTTTAGGTCTGCAGAACTCTAGGAATCATGATTTTGTGGCAGCCACGTGAGCACAGATGGGGGCAAAGAGTCTGAGGTTTCACCAGGTGGGCACTCGCGTAGCAACATCTCTGACCTGCATACAGGAGCAGCTTGCCTGTTGGGGTGAAGCTGTAGCAATAGTTTCCTGGCAAGGGACGTCACTGCGACTTCCCAGGAATCGGCAGTGACGTTGAGGTTGCACTGGCGCAGCTAATCTGGTGCCACCGCTGGTGCACCTGTGCAACCTGGACCTCACTGCTGCTCCACCCTTTGCAAGAAGCACCGGCAACAGCCCTGCCAGGAGGCTATTCCTGTGGCTCTTCCCCTATGCCCAAGACAAGGTGTAGAACTGGGCGCTTGTGCCTACACCATATTCGACTGCAGAAGTGTTCTGCTGCATTGAAGTCCTCTAGCTAGCTGGGTGCTCAGGACCAGAGACTGTGGCCCTCCATATTTCATTGGACTGCCATTCCCACAACCCATGACCTTTGGCCATACTGCCTGGGAGCTGGTGTGAGTTGGAGGTCAACAGTACCCCTCTGTTCCACAGGTTCCACACTCCTGCTCAAGACTAGGGCTGGTAGTCCAACCTGTTGGAAATAAGGGACCTAAGGCAGTCATTTTGATTTGACATTTCAACAGGTCTGTGCTGAGTAAAACTTTCCTAGATACCACCTTGTCTTTTTTTAGTTTGCATCCGTCCAGGTGGCCGATAATGTAGGGTTGGGTGTAGCAAGGATGACAAAGCAGCCTAAAGGGACCAAAGCTGGCTGAATGAGGCAGCCGAATGGTGAAGCCGCTCACTGCTGAAGCCAGACCTGTTTCAAGACCCCACCCCTCAACTGCCACTGGCGCATTCCATGGGCCACCTGATTCCATACTATTTATGCTGTTGCATGCCACCCCAATCTCGGTGTAAGATCCCAGGGATTTCCAGGCTGAACCCAGGGTTCAGTTTCCTCAGAAGGAGAGGCAGTGGAGGCTGCGGTGTCTTTATGAATCATGGTTTAGTTACACATATATGCAACCTGAGCCTATGATGGAGGGGCTCACAGCATTAACACCCCAATAAGGCCTAGCTTCTCCTATTGCCACAGCCTTGGATTCCAGCAGAAATCAAGCATGGCTCTCAATCTCTGGCTTCCACCTGCTTCTAAGCCCAGTTCTCATGCACCCCACTCTGGCTATTGTCTTTCTCACTACCAGCCAGGTGAAGGAGCAGGTCCACCCATTTGCCCCCGGCACAGAGCAACCTATGGCAACGAAGGCCATTCTCTCACAAAGGGACTTGCCTGGCCTGTTCAACAATGGACTCCTCCGAAATCACAAGAATAGTATAGTGAGGAGCTGCACTATATACAAGGCCCACAGTGCTCATATTTCTGTTGTACATAAAGTGGGCCGATTTATTCCCACTTAAGGATCAAGCCCTTACTGAGGATAGCAGGGTTCCGATATGGCAAGGCAAGTGGGAATGTCAGAATTTGGAATGAACACATTCTTGCTAATGTGTGCAAAAGGCCAAGCCTCTCCAGAAAAAAAAGTGTGTGAGGTGGGGATATACAGTGGTACCTCTACTTACGAATTTAATGCATTCCGAATGCACATTTGTAAGTAAAAAAAAAAGTAAGTCGAATCCCATAGGAATGCATTGGGAGAAAAAAATCGTAAGTCAAAGCAACCCTATCTAAAAATTCATAAGTAGAAAAAATCCTATCTAAACCGCATCCAAGATGGCGGACGGAGCTCCATTTGTAAGTAGAAACATTCGTAAGTAGAGTTATTCGTAAGTAGAGGTACCACTGTACCGGTATTCAGAGTTTTTATGTCAGCCTTTCAGCTCCTGCACTAATTTGTGCTATTTTTATCAATGCTAATGTTGTGCTATGATAATAAGGTTCCACAAGAAAGTTTAGAATTCACGTTTTCTTTTATAAGCCACTCAGCAGAAAGTTAGCTCTGCAGCCTGCGCAGTGCCTAATGTCGGTTCATTAACTTCTTCCACCCCCGTGAAACTGTCAGGTGGCTTTGGCCAGGCAAGTTGCCTCTCAGAGCTGCCGTGTCAAAGGAGCGGCGGGTGAACGTGAGAAGCCTTTTAACTCAGCTCATGACATACACAGCTAATCCATCTCCTTCATTATGCCACTTCGCTCCTTTATTGACAGTCCCGTAAGACCTCAGCCAACTCATCAAACCCTAACCAAACAGAAGTCTCCAGCACCCTATATATACTAACAGCAAATCCATTCTCCCAAGTTTGAATCTGTATGTGGTCAAAATGGCACCATCCATGCCCAAGAGGGAGGTAGCAGCGGGTTTAGAAAAATACCCCTTAAAAAAAAGGCTTTAGACAGAAAAACAGGGTGGTGGGGTACCAAAATTCTGCTTGTCCCATGAGGAGAAAGCAGGGGTCCAAGCTGTTTTCTGTTTACCCCACCCCTTTCCCTGGGAAAACACTCTTTTTAGTACTGGATCAGAGCAAACACCAATTCAATGGTAAAGAGCAGGTTTTTCTGTAGGAAAGTGGCAGAACAAACAAATGTGGATTAGTCCAGAGTTGGGGCGATAATAGGGTGCATTATAGTGATGGGGGAGAAATTTGCAGTTCCCCAAACAATATGCAAATCACAACACAGCTATCCTTTGAAAATTGTGCTCGTCTGAATTTTGTGATGAAGTGTTTTTTTCAGCAATACACACATGCAAACACAGGACACAGGGCTGCCTTACCATCCATGCACACTCCACTCACCAACCCTGGCCTACCCAGCAACCCCTGTTCTCCCATTCCTGGCCAACCCCTCCTCCCTTTACACGTCCTTCATCCCCATGCCTATTCCCTCAGCTTTCCCCACCCTCTCCTCCCCCACCTGCTGGCATTTAGCCCCAGTCCCTTTCTTGGAGTCATTTCACAGTAAAGTGGAGTGCTTGTATTCAGGAACAGATAGAGGAATAGGGATGGGTGTATACATTTAACTCGTGCATCCAGTTAAAGCTGCAGGCCATCATTTTGCAACATATACACCTTGCATGCCCCCATCAATTAGGGATGACTTCACCACTCCCAGAACAATTTTCTCTGGCCATGGCATGGCAAACCCCCCCAAATTTAAATCGAGGTATGCTAAGAAACACTGTCTTTGCTTTGGGCTGTAATATTGAGATGGGGGGGGGGAATCCGTCTTCTCTGTGCATCTGTTTCAGATTTTCATCTTCAGAAGAACAGGGAAAGGAAAACAACCCAGAGCTGGTGGGGGGGGGGGAGGTTCTTCACAAAGGCAGCTTTTGGCAAATAAGGAGAAGCAGGGCCCTCTCAAAACAGCAGGTTAGTCTGCCTGTTCGCCACTTACCAATGTCCCCTAAATGAATGGGGCAGGGAATCTGCTCATCAACCTAACTAGCTGAAGAAGACTGCAAAGTTGAAACATTCAAACACATCTAGCAGCTGGAATAGTTACATTTATTGGGGGTAAGATCCATTTCTCTCTGTTCTCCCTGATCTCAATGTGTTTAGACATTTTTATATTTTTAAACTGATTAGTTTTGTGTTTATGCATAAGTAGCAGCAAACTGAGTAAATTGTGTTGCATCATAGGACTTCTGGCCCTATTTTCTTAAGCTTTGATTGGAATCAAACAAAAAAGAGAAATTCCTGCCAATGGCATGGTCAAAACATGAAATATTTTTCATCTGTAAGAGGCTGTCTGTGGTGGTAACTGAAAGTTTTGTTTATCTGAACTATGATGCTAGATAGATATAGATACAGTGGTACCTTGCTTTAAGAACAGTCCTGTTTACGAATGATTCAGTTTACGAACTCTGCAAAACTGGAAGTAGTGTCCTGGTTTGTGAACTTTACCTCAGTCTAAGAATGGAATCTGAACGTTGGCATGTGTGACAGAGACCTGGTTGGATGAAGCAGATGGGCCGGTCCTTGCCGCTGCCTGTCCACCAGGTTTCTCTTATGCACAGCAACCCAGGCCATCTGGGCGGGGAGGGGGGGTTGCAGTGATTTTTAGGAAGTCATTAGTTTGCACCGGGCGTCCTATTAGCAGGACCAGGTTTTCTGAGTGCATGTTCTGGAAGTTGGGCAATAGGGGCAGTACAGGATTCCTTTTGGTGTACCGACCTCCCCGCTCCATCAAGGATTCCCTGTCCGAGCTGCTTCAGGTCGTGTCGGATGTGCTCCTGGAGACACCTAGCTTAGTTGTCTTAGGGGATTTTAACATCCATGCCGACACGACCTTACAAGGAGCCGCTCAGGACTTTGTGGACAGCATGGCCTCCATGGGGCTGTCCCTGAATAAGTCTGGCCCAACTCATAGCCGCGGACATGCCTTGGACCTGGTGTTTACCTCTATGGATGTTGGTGATCTGACACTACGTAAAAGCGAAACTAACGAAGTGCCATGGTCAGATCACTTCCTAGTGCAACTGGACTTCTCCGCGACCCTTCCCCTCTGCAGGGAGGTGGGACCTATTCGGATGGTCCGCCCCCGCCACTTTATGGATCCAAATGGTTTCCAGAGAGTGGTAGGGGATGTTTTATCCCATGTTGATGGCCTTTCAGCCGATTCCCTTGTGGCCCGCTGGAATGTGGAGTTAACCAGGGCTATTGACTGTCTGGCTCCGAAGCGCCCTCTCCGTTTGCATGGAGCCCGGACAGCCCCGTGGTTTTCCCCGGAGCTGAGGGCGATGAAACAGTCGTTGAGACGGCTAGAGCGCCGGTGGCGGAAAACTCATTCTGAATCCGACTGAACACGGGCTAGAGCTCAACTTCGAGCCTACCAAGAAATTCCAGGAATATGACACAATGGCCACGTCTGCACATCATAAACCATAAACAAGCCATAAACCATAGACAAGCTGGTCACACCCACTTTGCCTCTCCACTGGGAAACAAATCACAATCTCTGGCTTAGCAGTACATCCAGATTTAGGATTGTGATCTGTTTCGTTCCAAACAAACTCTGATCTGAAGCCAGGAATTGGTTGTTGGAGCAAACAAACCATGATCCCTGGTTCAAATGTAACACAAAACCTAAGGTTGTGGTTCCTATTCTCAATGCACTAGCAGAGAAGAGCAAAACAGCCCAGATAGGCATGTTAATTAACAATGGTTCACCAGGACATGCAAACTGGGCCAACATTTAAAAAATTTGAAGGCAAAACCATTGCATAGCTACCAGAGGTTCAGGCCTCTTGAGCTAGTATATTTTCTGCACTAGAAGGGTGTTTCTAACGAAAGAAAACATAAGCAATAGAGCAGATTATTCAGAAGGATCTGGATGAGTGGTTTATAGATTTATGATACTGATTTCTAGTTTCAGACATTTGTTGTTTGCAAGGATTAAGTGTTTGTTGCCATTGGAAATATATGTTAATTATGCTTCCAGACCAGTGTTTACAGTAGACTCTACAAATTAATATAATCTGCGCCAGAACAGGTTGCTTAACAAAACAAAGAAAACAACTTGGAAATAGAGTTCTTCCTTTGCCTTTGGGGAATTTAATTATGCTCTTCTGCCAGTGTTTAGTGTATGAATGACACCTATCAAAGGAGACATCGTGACTCCTATATATATAGAGAGAGAGAGAGAGAGAGAGAGAGAGAGAGAGAGAGAGAGAGAGAGAGAAATGAGTCATTCCAGCACTAGAATATTCTACTTTGATCTGGACTGAGACAAGAGAAAGAATCAAGAAAAGAATCCCACTGAGAAGAAATAAGGAGACTGGGAGAGGTGTGTCGGAACCATTAAATGTTGTGATGTTGTTGTATTGTGTGTTGAAGGGCAAAGTAATTCCAACCATCACATGGATCTAAAGAAAAGTTTGATTGCAGCTGTGTCACTAGAACTCGCTGCCTTTTTCAGTCCAAACAGAGGAGGTCTCAGCCCACCAAACAGAGAAGAAAAGGTGTGTCAGATGGAGGTGACTTCTAGTGTGGGCGGGAGAAGTAAAAATATTCATCATGTGTCTACGGTACTTTCTTGTTTCCTTAGCAACCCAAGTAACGGATCTTCCAGGAATATTACAGGGTTGCTTACAACCTCCTATGCCATTTACTGCACTTTAAACAATTGATCCACTTTTATATCTTGGCGCATTGTCAGTTCTAATCACAACAAAGCAAAATCACCCTCTTCCACTTCTTCATGTTTCCGTACCCACTCTGGAAGCAGTGGGAAGTCCAGAGAGAGACATCTGGTCTCAGTTGCAGCAAGTCTGAATCTCAACTAAATCTACATGGACTTTGGGATATTCTGCCAAGACATTTTGGCAGAAAATCCTAATGGATTTTTTTTTTTGTAAACAATAAAGTTAGCTGGGAATTTTCTGCCCTTTAACAATATCCAGAATCTTCCAGCCTACTCCACTCTGCCTAACAGTAGGGCCAGCACTTGGCTCTTTAGTGCAGAGGACCCTTCCGCAGTACAAAAGGGTGACTATATGACATTCAGATCCTTACAGCCTCTGCTGTTTTATTAGTTTGTGAAACTGTAATCCATAAACTGCAGAAGTAGTATTGGCATGAGCACAACCTTCAGCCAAGCCCCCGCCGCATGACAACTCCTTTCATGCAATCTATTCTCCCATGAAAAGGGCAGGAATAATCTACACAAGGACTGTCTGCATAAGAGTAATTGTTCATTTATTAATCACATAGAAGTGAATAGGGTTCATGTGATCTGGCTACAGGCCATTTCCCACAATGCATCCCTTCCATTCCTTGGCTCAAGGGGCCCTATTGAGTGGTCTTTCTGCTAGAGATTAGTTCGGTCCCAACAGCAACTGCCTGTCATATTTTTCAGCTGGCTTTAGGTTTCCTATTGTCTGCCTGTTTATATTTCTAGGCAGAATTTGACCAGACATCTGTAGTTGGTTAAATGAACGCTGTAGCGCACATAGCAAGCTGAATCACATTGTAGAAGGAAAAGGGGGGAAGTTATCTTGAAAGTCTGCTCATTCCTGAGACCTGCTTGTCCACTATGTAAGCTGAAGAAAATGTGTTTCAGGTGTAGGAAGAGACCACATGCTCATGACTTAGCCCTTCTGCTAGTGCCACTCCCATTCTTCTCCTGCTGCCATGTCTCCAGCGTGTTCCATTCATAAACCAGCCTAGTCCTTTATTGAGGTATGAATGCCGAGTTGTTTTAACAGCTAGAGGCCAAAGTCAATAATGGAGCAAAGCAGGCACACAATTCTAGCAAAGCCATTCATTTGCTGCTTCTGCTTCCACCACAGCTGGACATAAGGCCCCCCTTTTATGTTTCCAGGTTGTTTGAAGAGCTTAGCTCGATCTAACACATCAGTCACCCTGGATTTCATAACATTCGACTCCACAATGAAAGTGACTCATCCCTTCTTGAAGTGCCTTATGTTGTTTGACTGATGATCAACTTTTGCTGAATGGGATGATAATGGGTATTAATTAGCACAAGGCTCGCACTTTCGCCAACTGCTTTGCTGACCCACTTTCTCACTTCAAAACCACACAGGTTCTTTAAGCAGGTGGCTTACATAGTCTATGCTAGGGTGGGGCCGTCTTAAGGCTGGCTGGATCGACTTTATTCACTAGCCAACGAGAGCCAAAATAGTGGCTCAGGGAGGGCGGGCATAAGCTGAGAAAGAATTAATGACATATGTTCAGCCCAGGTGGGGGGAGGGAAACCACTCCTGGTTTTCCCGTAAGATTCCCTTGTTTAGCAGAGAGTGGAGAACCTTTTATTTATTGCTATTGCTAGACAACCAGAAACACCTGCTGATCCAGTGCAAATTGCCCAAAGGTCTATCAATAGATCCCCATTTATCTTCTGCCTCCCCCCTGTCTAGACTTGACACTGTGAAAAAAAATCATATTTCAGTTTACAAGAGGACAGAAGAGAAATCCATAAGTTGTGTTCCATATTGTTTACAGGAACATAATCTTATTGGAAGACCTCAAAGGGCCGTAGCCAATCTTTTCTGGGTCGTTGTCCTCGGCTGCCTCCAAACCAGACTGGGGTGGGTGTGCACAAGAGTTTTTGGAACTTCCCACTGATCCCTTGGCGAGTCTTAAATGTTATTGGGAGAAAGATTTAAATGTTCAGATAGATAAATCTGAATGGAAATCACTATGGCTGGCTAAACCTTATAAATCTGTTTCGTCATATGTAAGGGAATGTTCCTTCAAAGTTCTGCATAGATGGCGTCATACTGCCTGGCAATCAACACAAGATTGCTTGGTGGGTTTGTGAGCTCCAAGGAGCATTCTTCTGTCTTTGGTGGGAATGCCCTCAGATTTCATCAATCTAGACCCAGATATATCAAGAAATATCTAAAACAATTAAATCACCTGTTCAGGCTTCCACACAACTGTCATTACTGAATATGTGGATGGACAACATGAAAGGTCGCTCTAAAGAGCTTTTGACATGGCTGCTAACTGCAGCAAGAATTTCAATAGCTCAGCAATGGAAAACTTTGAAAAATCTGCATTTGGCTGTGTGGTCTAAGAATCTATGGAATTTGGCTATTGCGGATGGGGCGGGGGTGGGTGGGAATCCACATAAACTGTGTTTCTAGGGGTTTTGAGGATCCAGGACACTTTTATGACATTCAGTGGGATTATATTTCCTATGTTTTGGATTTAGAAGCTCAGCACTCACCATCCACACCAGCTCGTGAAATATGGACGCCTTATTTTCTATCGGTGTGTCATCATTTCTTTCTCTTATTATTTATTGTTCATTTGCTTTTTATATGGTATGCTGTACTGTACCTGCTACTGTACTCTTGGTTTGCTAATAATGTTAATAAAGGTTGTTGGTTTTGTTGTTGTTTTTTAAAAAATAAGATTCAGCTGCCGGTCTGGGAAGATTCTGTAGGTGGAGGCAACCCATCCTGCCTCAGGCAGCAAAAGGTCAAGTTGTCCTTGCTTTTTCACATTACATGTACCCAGGATTCCACAAGACTTCATAGCTACCTGGTTGGTACTTTTCTCTCTCTCTGTGTGTGTGTAAAGGTAAAGGGACCCCTGACCATTAGGTCCAGTCATGACCGACTCTGGGGTTGCGGCGCTCATCTCACATTATTGGCCGAGGGAGCCAGCGTTCAGCTTCCAGGTCATGTGGCCAGCATGACAAAGCCGCTTCTGGCAAACCAGAGCAGCACACGGAAACGCCATTTACCTTCCCGCCGGAGCAGTACCTATTTATCTACTTGCACTTTGAGGTGTTTCAAACTGCTAGGTTGGCAGGAACAGGGACTGAGCAACGGGAGCTCACCCCGTTGCGGGAATTCAAACCGCCGACCTTTTGATCGGCAAGCCCTAGGCTCTGTGGTTTAACCCACTCGTGTCCATATATATATATGTATATGTATATACGTTTTACCTCCAAGAAAGGAGGAAAACAAAAGTAAAGGTTTTGTCCTGAAAACATCATTTCAAGTCCATTGTGAGAAATATAATTCTTCTAACTAATTACTAAGCCAACCATTAAATGGGGATTAGGCTTTCTTTCTTAAAGTTCATGGCCACTTAAATTCAGCAGAAGCTGGCAGGGAGGAAGGGATGGCTTGGCTCACCTGGCTTGCCAACGTGGAGGTCTCGGCCAGTGACCAAGAGGGGCAAGACTGCTATGCGGTTGATGTGGGCCCACTGGCAGAAGTGTCAGAATGGCTTCACTGCTGTGCCTGCCCTGTGCCTATCTCCCTGCCAGCCTCATTCCTCTCCCTCTGAGTTACCAGCAGTAACCTCCATGTTAAGAAGCCATTTGAACAACAAGGACACCGTGCCTCACCTTGCCGGTTGCTACGACCTAAATCAACTTGTGCACAATGAAACCAGGCCTATCATCCAGCCTGGCCCTGGCAGTGGTTACCAGAAGGAGGACACATCCATCAAGTGAAGATTGAATAACACGGGCAATAAATCAAACAACACTCATTTATGAAGAGAAATCTATTTAGATTATTTATAAAAATAATGCACAATAACCTTCCTAGACGTGCGGAGGAGGAAAATTCAAGGTGAAAGGAAATGTAAAGCAACAGCAGGTGCCTTTTTAAATATCTATTCAAGAACCAAGGATAGCACAGTCTGGAAGCCATGGTTTTGTTTTTTTTTTGAGCCATTTTAGGATTTACTGTCAAGATGGTTGCAAGTTAATAAGCAGAAATGGGCACATTTGAGGCACACACGAATCATTATTTTGTCCTACACAAATCACTGCAATTTGTTTTTTCAGAAGTGCTTTACATTTGCTCTAAATTAGACGTGCATAGAAGTTGCTAAAGCGCAAAGGACTTTATAACCACAAGAAAGAAGTCGTTTTGTTTGCCAATAAGTTGGCCAACTAGTCTCTCGCTGACTCAGTTCCATGCATTTACACTTCTGTCAAAGGGAGCTGAGGATAAATGCCTCTCTCCTTGCAAAAGATCTCACTTCCCCCAGCACTCCAAGTTGTTTTACAATAAACGGTTTTGAGCAACGCATTTCATTACCTTACTTCCCCAAATACACTAACCGCTGCACATTTATTCTTGCTCAACCAGTGTGGGCGACTCACCCGAGAGCACTCACATCATGTTCAATTAATTGGACATAGGGCGCAAATGTGACGGCCTCTGCTTTATGCTTGAGACGGGAGTGAAGTGGATTTCCTTCCTCTTGCAATCACTGTGAAGTCACCTCACTAGTCTTTACCATTCTGTATGCCTTACTCCCAATGTACAGAGAACACAGGGAGGAGCACCATTTCAGATTTTACTGGAAAGGGGAAGAAACTTCTGGGGAGAAAAATATTCAGCAAGGCCCTGGGGTCTTAGGGACACCAGACCCTCAAAGTGTCCTCATTTTCCAGAGACAGTCCCAGATTTATAGAAGCAGTCCCGAGTTCTGATTTGAAAATCCTGCTTTTCCTTAGGGCATCCCTATTTTCATCGCAGAAATACTGAAGAGTATGGAGTTATAAGACACACACACACACGAACCCATTAGATAAGTAACTTGAGTAGACATTTTAATGGTTAATGTTTTATTATGTTTTTATATACATTGGAAGCCACCCAGAGTGGCTGGGGCAACCCAGCCAGATGGGCAGAGTATAAATAATAAAACTGTTGCTCTTGTTGGAATAGGACGTCCCTATTTTCATTGGATGAATGTTGGAGGGTATGGGACACTCATCAAAACAACAACTGGTCATTACGCTTCATAATAACTCTAGCAAAGTTATCTGGAGAGGGCAAAAAGTATCTGCCTTTTTCAGCACGAGGAGCTAGTGAAACTGGTCCTGAAAACAACTACTGTGTCGCATTGAACTCCTTGGAGGGAAAGGTAGCATAAAAATGTAAGAAATAAACAAATAACCCCTTTGGGTAACAAGCAACTAGCAAGTCTAATAAATCAATAAAAACAAACGACAGATATATGACTTGAGCTGGGCACTTTCCAGTTCACTGCCCAGTACCTTGGACATTACCCACATTAGCTCTCAGCCGGGGTTTATGTACGGGTATATTCTGCCTTTTGTTGCGCATTTGCAAATTTGGTGGGCAGATTGCTCCATGCGGACTGGCATTGAGTTGCTGGTGCTCCTTGTGCTTGCTTGTTCTTCCCCTGCATTGGCACAGCGTTCAAGGCCATACTGTCCCTCACATCTGATTTAAGAAAGACTCTTTCATGAGCCAAGTACGTGTCGTCTGCCTTTCATTAGTGTAAATCAAGGACAGTAGAAAGGATGACTCATATGCCATCTACAGAAAACCGAGCTTGCTCGCTGCAAAAACTCGGTCATTTTTAGCTCTCCCCAGAACTATTCTTGTTCTGAAAACCTTCATCCCAGACCCTCAGTATGCGTTGGGTTTTAATGTGTAAAAAGGGTAATTCCCAAGTCTGATAATGAGTTGAGTTGCCCCTTCTTTGCAGTCCAATCAGGGCTTTTAATGCCTTGTCAAGATGGCAGGCTGAGGAGAACGGCGTGTTTCCACTTGCGAGTGTGTGTTTGTGTTTTGTGGACAATAAGTTTAAAAATTCCACAAGATTAAAAGCAGGTGGTGCATTTGATTTCTGGAGCAAAGGAAGGAGTCAGTCTTTGAGCACCACACAAGCGGATCCAGGTGCAGATTAAAGATAGGTAAGAAGTGGGGAAATTCCTCCTCTCATCCTATTATTACAAGGACATATTTATAGCTTTCCAAGAGCAGCTGCTCTTGAAGCTCAGTTAGCATCCCAGAGCACAGTGAACCTGTATGGCCATGAATTATCTCTGGCTGGTGCCAAAGTCTCTCTTGTTTGATCCCCACCCCTTTGTATCCATGAGTCACAGAGCTTTCTTCCCTGACAGCTCTCAGTAAGAGAGGGAAATCAGAGCAAACTAGGGGGTGGAATCATTTCCAAGTGGGAAAGGAATGCTGAGCACTTGAGGGGAGAAAACTGTGTCTTGTTTTTACTTCAATGTGTGTGAGCCTCCAACTGTTGCTAGACTCCAAGTCCCATCAGCTCCAGCCACAGAGACCAGTGCTCAGGGGTTATGGGTGTTGTAGTCTAGCAACACAAGATTCTTCATTTTTCTTCAGTTGTATTTCTAACACCTCTTTGACCAGAATGCTAGTAGACCAGATGGTCTCACAGACGGAAGCAATCAAACAGGGTTATTTGTATACCTCAAACATAGAATAGAATAGAATAGAATAGAATAGAATAGATACTTTATTGTCATTGTACATAGTATACAGGGCTGCCTTCAGATGGCTTGAGGATCGGAAAACTCAGTACCCTCCAACATTTATCCGATGAAAATAGGAACATCCTAAGGAAAAGAAGGACATTCCAGGATCAAATCAGAAACTGGGATGGTGTCCATAAATCTAGGACTGTCCCTGACTTGGAGGGTCTGTGATTGGTCTCATCAGCTCAGTCCACCAGAGCCTGTCTTCGCATGTAGGGAAAGTCCCTAAATCACCCATGAGAAAAGCTTTGGGAGCAAACCCTGAGGGAAAAAAATCTGTACCTGCTGCCTTGCGGGATATCTTCAGGAGAAGAAAAGACTAAGGAGTAAACCCTATGCAAAGAAATATGGAAAGAAAGCCCTGCTCATAACCTTCCAAACCATTTTGTTTCAGCCATTATCCTCATTATATCAGCATCAGAAGCATTAACTTCAGTGAGCGAGGGCTGCTTGGGGGAAGGGGGAGTGCCGATCCTAACTTTGCTCCCTGAATGCCTCCTCTTACACATAGCTCCTCACTGGGGGAGATGTGAAGCAAAAATGGAAGTTAGAATTCCGCTTGTGGGAATCAGTGAATGCCATCAGAGAGCAAGTGCCACACGTGACAGAGCTTTCTTGAGGCCCACGATTATAAAATAAATAAACGGGGGAGAAAGGGCGCATTTATTTTCATTGCAGCTGTGCTCCCCAGGACAGAAGGATTTCTGTGATAAGACAATAATGCTTTATATGGTGGCATTAACTTTCAGCTCCTTGAAACTATCAGCCCTTCTGTCTCGTGAGTCATCTTGTATCCTCCACAATGACAGGAGGCTTTCCCAGCGGTAACTATTAGGTCATGCTGTTAAATCTGACACAAAGGCTAAGCTGTGATGGATTGAAAGGGGTGGAAAGGGCGGGGGAAGCAGACAGGGGTCCACACCGCTGCCTTTGGTGCCCCTCAGGTAGGTTCCCTCCTTTCTTAAAAGCCTGCTGAGCTCCTGTGTGATCTCAAGAACAGAGGAAGCTGCTTAATGTCAGGTCAAACTCTCTGTCCATCTCACCCAGCATTCATTGGGTGGGGGGGAACGCCAAGCCCAGAGGCCAAATACCAGGCCTCTGGCCCCCGTTCCACACCTTCAAGCACTTTGGCCTCATTGGAATGTGGCCTTGACCTGTAATAACATCTCTTTCTTGCCTGAGGGAGAGATGTGTGTGCTTGCTCTGCTCACTTTTGCCACTGTCCCCCCCCCCCCACTGCAAAACGTGCACCCACTTGCACACACCAAAGCTTGCCCATGAAGGATTGTGGCCATCAGGGTAAAAAAGATTCCTCACCCCTGCTCTGCTTTGACCGGCTGCAGTGAGTAGTGTAGTGGGCAAATTCAGAAATGCAGGGGCCCCTCATGATAGCCACAGCCACGCACCTCCTTAATTCATGCCCCTTGCATAAAACAAAACAAAACAAAACAAAACAAAACAAAACAACAACAACAACAACAACAACAACAACAACAACAACTTATTACTTATACCCCGCCCATCTACAACAACAACAACAACAACAACAACAACAACAACAACAACAACAACTTATTACTTATACCCCGCCCATCTGACCAGGCCTCCCCAGCCACTCTGGGCGGCTTCCAATAGAACATTAAAAACACAATAAAACATCAAACATTAAAAACTTCCCTGAACAGGGCTGCCTTCAGATGTCTTCTAAAAGTCAGGTAGTTGTTTATTTCTTTGACATCTGATGGGAGGGTGTTCCATAGGGCGGGTGCCACTATTGAGAAGGCCCTCTGCCTGGTTCCCTGTAACCTCACTTCTCGCAGTGAGGGAACTGCCAGAAGGCCCTCGGAGCTGGACCTCAGTGTCCGGGCTGAACGGTGGGGGTGGAGACGCTCCTTCGGGTATACTGGGCCCAGGCATAAGACCATAAGAGGAGCCTGCAGCATTAGGCCAATGGCCCATCTAGTCCAGCACCCTGTTCTCACAGTGGCCAACCTGTGGAAACTTGAAAGCCAGACATGGGCGCAACTGCTGTCTCCCCACCTGCAATTCCCAGCCACGGGTATTCAGAAGCATTACTGCGTCCAACTGCCTGTGGGAAACTTGCAAGCAAGATCCGAGCACAAGAGCACTCTCCTCTCCTGTGGTTTCCCGGCAATTGGTGTTCAAAAGCCTTGCTGCCTCTGATCTGTTCCCAACAGCAACCTGATTTGTCCCAAAGCAGGAAGCAATTGAGCAGTTGCAATCATAGCTTTTGGAATGGGTTGTTTAGACGAACCTAAAAAGCACATTCAAGTCTTCATCTCCTTCCATCGCAGATGATTCGAGAAGCTTGGAGGTTGGTGGGGGGGAGAGTAGACACCCCGCCATCATGGAATGGGAATAAAGGGGACATTGCAACCCTCCCACTCAGAACAGCTCTAACTCATACGCATGATCCAAATTTGTGCATCCATGCCTAAGCAAAACTATTTCAAGGCTGCATTTCCACGGCCCACGATAGGCAAAATGACAGCACCGCCTGTCTCTGTAACAAAGTGTTAACAGTCAGACAAGGGAGCACATCCTCGTGAAACATGAATAGGCAACGTTGATTGCAGTACCAAAGGGAGCAAGGAAGGGAAGCCGTCCAGCCAAATGCACACAGTTGTCTGGGCACACAGCAATGATGTCAGCACCACATGTACTAGGGATTGTTTCAGGAAGTTGCAACCACTGAGAACAAGGCCGTGTGCTGAGCTGAGCAAAAGATGCCTCCCCCCCCCGTTAAGAGTGGAGTTGGTGAATTGTCCCCATTTAAAAATTCCAAAGTCCATATGAGGACAGTACCTTTCTCTTCCCCCATCCACCTTGGGTTTCTTAGCATGGGGCCCGATGAAGACTTCCTTGAAACTCAAAGGTTTGCACACTATTTAATGATGTTTCGTTTGGCCTAATAAACGTATTGCCCTCATATGGTTGTCAGGATGTTTTTAATGGACCAATACAGCTACCTTTATTCTTTGTATGACTTGGAAAGTACTGGATTTAACTCTACAACAGCAAGATTCCAAATTGGAGGAAAAGAACTCTTATACTACCTGAAGATGGGTCATTATCTTCTGAGGAACCATTACCTCCAACTCCTAGGTAAAGCTACCCAATTTGGCTTTGACTGACTTTTTCATGCATGCAGTGGCTATAATTAACTCATATAAGGATTATCCAAATTCTCTCTATCACGGTTCCACACCTACCAAAGGAATGCCTAAGGATGGAGGCAGAACTGCGTAACAGCTGGTTGTTGTATGTGCAGAGACAGGGACTCAGATATTATGGGTTTCTTCTGCCCACACCATCTTAAAACTTGCCAAATGCAGACATGGATGGCTAGACTATTACAAATAGCCTTCTGTCCACATTCACCCCATGCATTTAAAGTGCTATGAAACAACTTTAAGCAGTGTTCTTGGAGTTTGTTAAGGGTGCCGAGAATTCATAGGAGACCCCTCTGTTCCCCTCACAGAGCGACAATTCCCAGAGTAGTTTAACCACCAACCTCTCTTCACAGGGAACTCTGGAAACTGTAGCTCTGCGAGAGGAATAGGGCTCTCCTAACTACTTTCAGCACTTTTAACAACCTACAGATCCCAAAATTCTTTGGGGGAAGCCATGACCAGTGGCATAGCATGGGTTGCCAGCACCGGGGGACGGGTGGAGTGTACATGTGCATGCAACTGCCTAATGGCAGCTGTGTCACCCAGGAGATTGCAACTGCAGAGATAATCAAAGAAGAGTCATTTCATTGTCTGGAGGTTGCTTCCTGGTTTGCATGGAGAAGCCGCTTCTAACAGAGCCCAACACTGGAAGTGCACAGGTGTTGAAATTTTGCACCCCTAACAATTTTGCTCCTGGGACAACCATCCCTGTGCCCCTCCATAAGCTATGTCACTGGCCATGACTGTTCATAGTGCTTTGAAAGTATGGTGTGAAGGTGGCCTCTCACTTCCTCCTAACTCAGTGGCGGAGCTTCATGCTCCAGCACTGCGGGGCGGAGAGCAGGTGGGGGTGGGGGTGGCGCGCATCCTGGGGGTGTGGCATGCAGCCGTGATGGCACTCCCCCCCCCCCCGCACTCCTCTTCCTCAGCCAGTGTCCCAACCTCCATCTTGGTTTTGGTTTTTACATCTATCCTGACACAAATTTCTGGGGACCTCAGAAGCTTGCACATTGTTTTATGACATTTTGATTGGCCTAATAAAGGTATTGCCCTAATATGGACTTTTTCTTTTCTTACTGGCTCTAAAGGATGCACTGACACAACAAAGCCAGCCATCTAAAAAAAGGAAGTAATGTGTAAAAGGTTTTCATCAGCTTCCCCCACTGCCAGCAGGCCTTGACAATGGTGCAGAGGGGAAAAGAAGAACTGACTGGAAGACATATTGTGCTCAGAGTACATACAGATTAATTTGTGTCAGGATTAACCAGAGTTCAGCCAAGGAACCTGTTCTTTGTGTTAAATCTCAGCCCTATAAAATGCCAAGTGGAATATTAATTTTCAGGAGTTATCTGCCACAAGAGAACAATTTCCTTGCCCCCAAGTACACAAGGATGTCATGACATACCAAACAGAGAGTCTGTAATCTGCAAGTTGGTTCTGACCTAGGGAAACAAAGCACACTTTTCAGTTGCCTATAATTCTGCATATATCACTTTTGAAAGAAACAGCCATTTTCAGGGCAAAAAAGAGAGGATACGGGTGTCAAGCATCAATCTGGTCTCAAGCTCTAGTGCCTTACATATCACATTCCTGCTAAAATTATCTTTCCATGCATCTATCTTTACTCATGCTGCAAACAGAGCTTTAATTTCTATTAATTCTCACTTCCTGCAACAAAGCATGGACGGAAATGCAGTCATCCTTTGAAATTCACATTTCTCTGTGTTTTGAACTGCAATTCTAGCCTGGTTTGTGTATAATATGTGCATATAATGGGACGCGGGTGGCGCTGTGGTGTAAACCACAGAGCCTAGGGCTTGCTGATCAGAAGGTCAGCGATTCGAATCCCCGCGACGGGGTGAGCTCCTGTTGTTCTGTCCCAGCTCTTGCCCACCTAGCAGTTTGAAAGCACGTCAAAGCGCAAGTAGATAAATAGGTACTGCTCCGGCGGGAAGGTAAACGGCGTTTCTGTGCACTGCTCTGGTTCACCAGAAGCAGCTTAGTCATGCTGGCCACATGACCTGGAAGCTGTCTGCGGACAAACGCTGGCTCCCTCGGCCAGTAAAGCGAGATGAGCGCCACAACCCCAGAGTCGTCTGCAACTGGACCTAACGGTCAGGGGTACCTTTACCTTTTATAATAGGATAAAGTGTGTAAAACGTGCAT
This sequence comes from Zootoca vivipara, assembly GCF_963506605.1. NCBI lineage: Eukaryota > Metazoa > Chordata > Lepidosauria > Squamata > Lacertidae > Zootoca > Zootoca vivipara. Next base: position 51,285,750 of record NC_083277.1, read on the forward strand.
ATATTAATGGAAACAGCAAGGCAAAATGCATTATATTGGGGAGAACTGCTTTGCAAATATGTGTCTATCGGGAGAAATTCATGCTAAAAATGGATGAATTTTCATGAGGAATTCTTTTTAAAAAAATCGTAAACTGGTGTGGAAATGTGGGGAACTGAGATGAGGTTGGGAAAATGAGAAACTGAGAGAATCCAAATTTGATAGATTCGCCTATCCCTAGGGAGCAGTCATCTATAAATTGTGCATGCTGAGTTGTACTCAGCCCCACTGGAGTATGTGCAACTTACTTCTCCATCATTCCAATTACTGCACAAAACTTGGGTGATGTACAAGAGGCTATTTACTCCAGGCTGCTTCTCTGCATTCCTTTAGAAACTGAGAGGAGGTTGGGTGTTAGTCAGCATCCAGAATAATCAAAATGCCTCTCACTTCTTTATGATCACTGCAACCAGACAGCCCAATGGGCAAATATGACACTTGAAAGAAAAAAAAAGGCACCTTGCATAGTTGATGCCAAAGAGAAAGAAAAGCAGTTGTTGGTCATTCAGCTTGATGAATAAAGTAACACACATAGTGGTGCAGCAATAAAACTGCTAGCACAGTTGCAAAGCTAAGCAGGGTCTAGTGTGGTTGCAAATTGGATGGGATACCACATGTTGTCACTGCAGATGGTGACAGCAGTCACAAAATTAAAAGACGCCTGCTTCTTGGGAGAAAAGCAATGACAAACCTAGACAGCATCTTAAAAAGCAGAGACATCACCTTGCCGACAAAGGTCCATATAGTTAAAGCTATGGTTTTCCCAGTAGTGATGTATGGAAGTGAGAGCTGGACCATAAAGAAGGCTGATCGCCAAAGAATTGATGCTTTTGAATTATGGTGCTGGAGGAGACTCTTGAGAGTCCCATGGACTGCAAGAAGATCAAACCTATCCATTCTGAAGGAAATCAGCCCTGAGTGCTCCCTGGTAGCGGAGTTGGAGCATTCTTTGGCACTGCCCTTCTTTGGAATTGGGACGTAGACTGATCTTCTCCAATCCTCTGGCCATTGGAAAACTCAGCAATGGCCAGAGGATTGGAGAAGATCAGTCTACGTCCCAATTCCAAAGAAGGGCAGTGCCAAAGAATGCTCCAACTACCGCACAATTGCGCTCATTTCACACGCTAGCAAGGTCATGCTTAAAATTCTACAAGGCAGGCTTAGGCAGTATGTGGACCGAGAACTCCCAGAAGTGCAAGCTGGATTTCGAAAGGGCAGAGGAACCAGAGACCAAATAGCAAACATGCGCTGGATTATGGAGAAAGCTAGAGAGTTCCAGAAAAACGTCTACTTCTGCTTCATTGACTATGCAAAAGCCTTTGACTGTGTCGACCACAGCAAACTATGGCAAGTTCTTAAAGAAATGGGAGTGCCTGATCACCTCATCTGTCTCCTGAGAAATCTCTATGTGGGACAAGAAGCTACAGTTAGAACTGGATATGGAACAACTGATTGGTTCAAAATTGGGAAAGGAGTACGACAAGGTTGTATATTGTCTCCCTGCTTATTTAACTTATATGCAGAATTCATCATGCGAAAGGCTGGACTAGATGAATCCCAAGCAGGAATTAAGATTGCCGGAAGAAATATCAACAACCTCAGATATGCAGATGACACAACCTTGATGGCAGAAAGTGAGGAGGAATTAAAGAACCTTTTAATGAGGGTGAAAGAGGAGAGCGCAAAATATGGTCTGAAGCTCAACATCAAAAAAACCAAGATCATGGCCACTGGTCCCATCACCTCCTGGCAAATAGAAGGGGAAGAAATGGAGGCAGTGAGAGATTTTACTTTCTTGGGCTCCTTGATCACTGCAGATGGTGACAGCAGTCACGAAATTAAAAGACGCCTGCTTCTTGGGAGAAAAGCAATGACAAACCTAGACAGCATCTTAAAAAGCAGAGACATCACCTTGCCGACAAAGGTCCGTATAGTTAAAGCTATGGTTTTCCCAGTAGTGATGTATGGAAGTGAGAGCTGGACCATAAAGAAGGCTGATCGCCGAAGAATTGATGCTTTTGAATTATGGTGCTGGAGGAGACTCTTGAGAGTCCCATGGACTGCTAGAAGATCAAACCTATCAATTCTTAAGGAAATCAGCCCTGAGTGCTCCCTGGAAGGACAGATCGTGAAGCTGAGGCTCCAATACTTTGGCCACCTCATGAGAAGAGAAGAATCCTTGGAAAAGACCCTGATGTTGGGAAAGATTGAGGGCACTAGGAGAAGGGGACGACAGAGGACAAGATGGTTGGACAGTGTTCTCGAAGCTACGAACATGAGTTTGACCAAACTACGGGAGGCAGTGCAAGACAGGAGTGCCTGGCGTGCTATGGTCCATGGGGTCACGAAGAGTCGGACACGACTAAACGACTAAACAACAACAAGCTCCCTGGAAGGACAGATCGTGAAGCTGAGGCTCCAATACTTTGGCCACCTCATGAGAAGAGAAGACTCCCTGGAAAAGACCCTGATGTTGGGAAAGATTGAGGGCACTAGGAGAAGGGGACGACAGAGGACGAGATGGTTGGACAGTGTTCTCGAAGCTACGAACATGAGTTTGACCAAGCTGCGGGAGGCAGTGGAAGACAGGAGTGCCTGGCATGCTATGGTCCATGGGGTCACAAAGAGTCGGACACGACTAAACGACTAAACAACAACAAACCACATGTTGAGATTCCTGCAATGTAAAGGATTGGGCTATAGATGATCCTCAGTTGCCTTTCCAACTCTACAATTGTATGATTCTAAGTTGAATGGGGGAAGAAATGGCAGGGGATGGGTGAAGATACTTTGAGAGGCATGTGGGAGTGGGAAGGGGAACATGGTAAATGCCTTCCCTGCTCGGGGTCAGCATATTTTGCCCACGATGGGGAGACAGAGTCACAATCCCTCCGGAGAAAAAGTCAGAGCTATGGAACTACACCACAAATAAAAAATTTCTAAAATGCAAGGAGATTTTCTAAAATGCTGAAGAGTCCTTGTTGCATGTGTCACATTTATACCTAGAAATGCAACCTCTTGCATTTTTACCCAAAAACCATGTCCCTTAATCAATCAATTAATTGCAAGACTTTAATTAATTGCCTTAAGCACCAAAAGATCATTTTGCAGGTATTCAGCAGGATCCTGGGAGAACAGCAACAGTTTATGGCTTAGAATGAAACAGGATTTGTGTGGGGATATGTAAAGCTAATGTCCAATGATTTAATTAGGGCTATAATGTGGAAGGTGTTTGGTGGAGAGGGAGGAAAGAAACACATTTGAGACCACCTACTTATTTCAGCCCCCAAATACAAAAAAATGAGTAAATTAGACACAGTCTTTGTGTCCTTTTTTATTTATTTTTGCTTTGATGTAGTCAAATTGCTTTCCAGCCCAAGTCTCCCCTCCTGGCCTAGCAAGGTTGTTTTATAATAGCTGCAGTGAGTGTCAGTGAAATCAATTAAATACTTAAGCAATAACTACTCCGAGATGATCAATTACCAACAGCTGCAGGCTCATTTTGTGGCTAATGAAGCACAGCCCTTTTTAGTTTTAGGCCACCTCGTCGCTGCTCAGTCAAGGGCATGTAATTGCATTTTAAGTTTTGAAACAATGGCTTCCACACCTTCCTTGGGTCACAGCTGCTACACACTGAGGGGGGAAATCAAGAGAAGGAGAAGTTAGCCTAAATACTGTTTGTTATTTCTGCATGATGAAAGCCATGGGCATCATTAGCAATGGGTATGGTCGGAGACAGGGCAGGACTGATGTAAACACTGTTCTTTTTTTAAAAAAAAAAACACCATGTGATATAGCTCTCCCAGGGCTGTACCATTTCAAAATGAGGGCAAGGGTAAGGATGGGGGGGGGAGAGATTTGACTTGCTTTGCGTCTAAAGACGAGCCAATCTAATTTTCACTTTCTGAAACAATACGAGAACTGAAACATAGTCATTTTCCAAATGGATTCCTGCCCCTCATCCCACCCCATGCTTACAAGCAGTGCTATTGTTCTAGAAAAAGAGGTGCCGGAATTCACCATGAACACCTCCCTTTTTCTCTTAGAATGGCAGTGGCACCCAAATGAGAAGTTCCAGAACGAATCTGAGAGGTGCCGGACCTGAGTTTCAGCAATTTCCTCCTGAAAAAAAGCCCTGCTTACAAGTCCTGTTTCATCGAAGTCAGTCAGCAAGCCTTCGATTGGGCTTCCTGCCAGAATTCCTTGTTGAGGGGGAAATAATTTGATTCACCCAGTGGCTTTGTGAAGTCATTTGATTCTCTTCTGATTCTTCCACTCCTCCCGTAACATCGACTGTGGATCATGAAAACAATAGCGGTAGTTTGCTGCTTCGGATTCGCGTGCCAGCGCCAAGGATGCCCTCCTGATTGGCTACTGTACCAGCCCTTTCACAAAAGGTGCCACAGATGCAACAGCAAGCCTGACTGCTTGATGCCGCTGCCAATGGGAGCAAGAGAGCGAGGAAGCCGACCCGCCTACTTGGAAATATCCCAAGAACCTTAGCTGCACTGTGGGGAACCCACTGGTGATGAAAGAGACATCCTTAGAGGAGAGAGAGAGAAAGGCAGTTTGGCAGAGTCCTGGAAAGGTCGAAATATCTGGCAAAGCAGAATGCGTTGAGAAGAGTAATTGCAGAACAGTTCTCTGCAGTCGCCTTTCCGTCTGTGGTGTAGCAAAGTCAAAGGAAACTATTGGAGTATTACCAAGGGAAAGTGAGTGGGGTTGGGTGGCCAAGAGAGCAGTGCTAAGACAGAACAGGGGCCAAAAAAATGATGCGAGAAAGGCGAGGGGGGCAGCTTCCCCCAATGACTATATTTTCAAAAGGGCGGAAAGAACGACCATGGAAATACGGAAATAAACAAAACAATTTCCTCACTGTGGATTGGCTGCCAGTTTTAAAAGGTGCAACTTTCCATGACCTCAGCCGAGGATACGACCCAATTTTTTATCCCAGCGGTCAGTAAGTAGGGCTGTCTCTCCCTCCTTCCCTTTCTCTCTCTGCAGTGGAAAGGCAAGAATGCCACACATATAGGAGGAACTTTATGACCATTAAGACAGTTGCAGCCAGTAACTTACTCGGTCGAAAAGAAGATGCACAGAAGGATTTGCTGGTGCCGGTGCCGGTGCCAGAGCAGGCAAAGAGCAGAGTGGCTGGGTGAAGTCTAAGACAGAATTTGGAAACGGGAAAGTGACCAGAACAGACCCAAATCCTAAGCCCTCTGATAGCCATCAGGAAAGAGGAGGGGGCAACAATCCTCTAACACAAGGCAATTCCCACAGAAATCAAGGAGAGCTGCCAAAGAACAGCAGTGCACCTGCTTATGCAGAAGATCCCAGGTTCATTCCTTGGCATCTCCAGGTAGGGCTGGACAAGATGCCCATCTGAAACCCTGGTACAGACCAGGTGTGGGCAGTGGCGGAGCTTCATGCTCCGGCATGGGGGGGCAGACAGCAGGTAGGGGCAGGACGGGCGTGGCGTGCGTCCCGGGGGAGTGGCGCTCAGTGCGGGCGGGGGGCAGCCACGATGGCACCCCACCACTGCCAGGGGCGGTGCGCTCCCCCCCCCACAATCCTCTTCCTCCGCCAGTGGGTGTGGGGAACCTTTGCCCCTCCAGACATTGCTAAACCACAACTCTGATCATGCCATGCTGGCTGGGGCTGATGGGAGTTGTAGTCCGTCAACATCTGAAGGGCCAAAGGTTCCCCACACCTGGTGTAGACTGACCAAGATCTCTCTCCATTGACTTGGTACGAAGCAGATTCCTGGGTTCCTTACATTGGTGCATCTAGTTAACCCAGCCAGATGGGCAGGATATAAATAAATTGATGATGATTGATGATGATGATGATGATGATGAGTTTGACCAAACTGTGGGAGGCAGTAGAAGACAGGAGTGCCTGGCATGCTCTGGTCCATAGGGTCACGAAGAGTCGGACACGACTAAACGATTAAACATTATTATTATTATTATTATTATTATTATTATTATTATTATTATTGCCACTTCTGTTAATTTCAGTGTGGCTTGTACGTAAGGGACTGGTTGTATGAGTTCTTTCTATGCTTACAGTTGAAACTTGTCGGAAAGGTTGAGCAGATCAAAAGAGAATAATTTTATTAAAATTAAAAAGGCAGGTTAAAAGATTCATGCATATAAAGTTACAAAATACACACCACAGATAAAACACAAAAGCAGGTGCAAAGGTAGGCAAAAGCCTGCAAGAATAAAAGTGTCTTGGTTAATTGGTTGTGCTTCACAAGGGCAAAGTGTTTGGCAATATCAGTGCAGCCAGAGAGAAGACCCTGTCTCTTGTTACCATCAGGTGGCACACTATAAAGGGCCTCTCCTGATCAGGCACACCAGCTCTAGGGGGCCGACGGGTCTTTGGCCCCCTCAGTATTTGTTGGAAAGGAGTCGGGTCCCCTCAATGTAGAGGGGGCCTTGCGCATGCAGTGTCACGCACATAGCGCAGCTTCATCAGCCGGCTCCTCCAGAGGACACAATGATGTGCACATGTGACATCACATACGTGTAACACACGCCAGACCCCCTCAATCTTGGGGACAACCTGGCGCCTCTTCTCCTGACAATGGGGAACAGTGAGGAAAGCCCTATGGCATCCTGGACCTAAGCCATTTGGGGCTTTATGCCTAGAGGCAAATCAGCAATCGCCACAAAATATGTCAGTTTCCTGACTTGATCATTGCTAGCATCCTTTGTTCCAGAGAGGCCACGAGAAGGAGCAGAAAATAAATTTGAAGAGAGCCTTCTCCAAAGGAAGAGATCCTCTACCGTAGGCCAGAATCCCATGGCACCATCTGCAACCTTCTGTTGAAAAAGGGGCAGGCTAGTTCAGCCAGCAGCCATTTTCTCTAAGCAACTGCAGAACCATTTCTTCATGGCTTCCATTCTGCCATGAAAAAGAACATAAGAAGAGTCTGTTGGGTCAGGCCAAGGGCCCATCTAGTCATACACATTCACACTTCCGCTTGTCCCCCGTGCCTTCCAAGCAGGAGTCCAAGCGGCTTTTCGTCTGCCCCACTGCTTTCCCCGGGAGAATCCTCTGTTTACCACGGAATCAGAACTAACATCAATCTGCAGCAAACCCAATTGGCGTCCGTTTTGATTCAGCGGCAAACGGTGGGTTTTCTCAGGGGGGAGCAGGAGGACAAATGGGACAGTTTCTTTCATTTCTATTGCTATATTGCAGGGGTGGCCAACTCCCAAGAGACTGCAATCTACTCACAGAGTTAAAAACTGGCAGTGATCTACCCCCTTTTTGTGGGTTCAGGTCAAGGTTGTTGAACTTTTTAGGGAGGAGGAAAGCCCTGTTTTTTTTGGGGGGGGGGTTTCAGGTCAAAGTTGTTGACCTTTTGGGGAGGAGGAAAGCCACATTTTTGGGGGGTGCAGGGCAAACTTGTTGAGCTTTTTTTAGGGGAGCTAAAGTTTGGGGGGAGCCAGTGATCTACCAGTGATCTACCACAGACGTCCAGTGTTCTACCGGTAGATCACGATCTACCTGTTGGACGTGCCTGCTATATTGCTTCTCCGCTGGAGGCATCCTAGAAGGATTTACAATAATGAAATACAATTTAATTAAAAAAAACCCAATAGAAATACATAAAGCTACTAAGCGTGTTCATACAAGGAAAAGCTAAAAGAGATTTAATTAATTAATTAATTAATTAATAACAACAACAAGAAGAATTAAACAGCACAAAATTTCCACCCACTCCGCACAGGATGTTGCACCAGCAGCCCATCCCTAAAGCTACTGCAACATTACAGAGAAAATTTGGGGCTAGTTCCACTCCTGCATATCCCGCAAAACAGGCAAAAGCTAGAACTCCAGCTATCGAGTTTTGTTTTCTTGCTCTCTGCGTATTACTATTCCTGAAGCACAATGCAGCAGGGAGCAATTTGGCACTTGGAGGGGATGGGAGGGGGGGAAATCCCACAGTCTGTCATCCAAGCCAAAATGAAATGGAACCCCGGGAAACACCTGATACCTGTGAAAGAGGCACTCACAACTAAGCCAGTCTTCTCGCTCAGATTGCTTCTGGGTTTTGCGTGGGGGTTTCATGTGTGTGATTTTTAAATAATAATTAAAAAAACAGGAAGCCGCATGAGTCAGGGAGTGTTACCCAGGTGCTGTATGGAAAACACAAAAACACAGCGAGGCTGCAGAGCAGAAAGAAGAGGATGGGGAATCTTCCCTTACTGCACGTTCTGCGGGATAATTCTAGCAGTGTCTTCACGCTGGGATCGAAGAGCTGCAGTTTCCTGCTGTGCCTCTCATTCTTTAGCTTGGTTTAACACATCTGCTTAGAATTTCCTCCAGCGATCAAGTGGGCATTAGACAGTAATCATGTGCAGTCAACCTGGATTAGCTGGGCATTTCTCTAGCTCAGTAATTCCAAGACTCTGCGCCAGGGCATCCTGCTGCTGCCCCACAAGTCCAAAGTGGGAACGTTGTGATAAGAAATCTACACTGAAACAATTCAGCACTCCAGAAGAGTCTAGCTGTTGCACCTCTGTACAAGTAACTGCTCTGCTGTAGCTTCCTTCCAATCAGCCTCGCCTGGAGGTCATTCCAACCACTTGTTGGAGCAGCGAGCGTCCCAGAGGGGCAGCGCGGCAATGTCACCCCCCTCAGGGATGACACCCAGGGCGGCCCACCCTCACCGCACCCCCTTCCTCCGCCACTCCCCTGGCTTTAAGTCTTCTTCCCCTGGGGGTTTCCTTGGGGGTTCCCTGCTGCTGCCGTCCTCCACTCCTCTGCATCCAGCCAGCCCATGACAGCCGGGCACCTAAGAATCCATTCAGACTGGTTGTCATTGCGGAGATACTTTAGGGATGTGTGAATACTTCTGATTGAAGTACTTTTGCTGTCAAATTCTTGGAATATACATCAAGAGTTCTTGCTCTGTGGCAAAGGAGGCTAAATCAAACCAACCCATAGATAAGAAGAAGAAAAATAGAAGGTAGGTGAGTGCTTTGCCCTTTGCATCCTATGAAAGACACCGTCCCTCTGGAATCTGTGCAAATAGCTCCCTCCCCGAGCGTCTGAGCCATTGCAACAGAAATCACACTTCCCTGATGGTGCTTAGAGCAGATCTGCCACAACCTGACATTCCTGCAACAGGGCACGTGCGGTTGCTATAGAAATCTCCGCGATGCTATGACTCTACTGCATGTCGAGACAAAGGGAAGGAGTCAGTTACAGCTTGGGGAAGGCTTTGAGAGTTTTGAGTTAGAACCTTTCGGATAGGTAACTTTTAAAAAGCAGGTGAAATGGAAAAAGGACCCAACCTTTCACAAAACCATGAGTGCGGTCATGCCATCACCCAAACACACACATGAAAATTCACGGGCAGTCGTTTTCCACCTTTTCATGCTTAGCTATCCACAGAAGCACCTAATCACGCTCAGCGTCTGGTTTTCTTACTTCTTTATAGAACTGTGCCTGGTTGATCTGTACATTCAGATAAATCATACTGTGTGGAGTCCCTGGGAGTCTATTCCAAACTCTGGGCAGGGGAAGGGTTTGGTGTATTAAATATCGTTTTAAAATTCCACTGGCCATGTAAAACTTGAGCCTAATCCTATATAGTGACGGCAAACTCGTTCTCTGAGTGTTGATCCCTATGTAACCGAAACAGAAACACCGACATACAAAAGGAAAGTATTGATGAGATTCCAGGAACCCAAGTTTTGCAGAAGTACCGGTGTGTGTGTGGACTTTTTTTAAAAAAAACTAAGTGGTGGGTGAGGAACTGGAAACAGCCTAATGAGGACTGAGCATGCTCAGTAGCCACAGAGCACTAAGTGTCCTTTGGGAGGGAGTGAAATTCATGGGGAGCAGGAAAGAAAGGGATGGAGTACCCTGAAAACCTGAGCAGAAGTACTACATATGCTGCAACATTTTGTTACAGGTCTCATTTGTCTATGGGAGTTTTCTGTGTGCTGGGAGTTCGTGTAGCTCATCCATAAGAGCAGAATGGCAGCGGTGAGTCCGCCATTCAAATAGCAAGGTTCCCCAAACATGGCCAGAGTGCAACAGCAGAGATCATTCAATCAGTAATCAAAAGGGTTAATTCTGTTATTGGACTGGCTGGCAGCAGTCTCTGATTGGCTGGAGGCTTAAGTCAGTTGCGGGTTAGCTGTCAGTGAGGAAGGAGACTGAGATTTGTCAATGGAAAGAATTGGGGGAAGTGGCTCTGAATGAGTTTCTCCTCCTGTGTAAGCCTGACCTAAGAAAGATAAAGCTCACTGTTTTGTTTCTCTTCAAGTTCTATACTGTTCTTGTTCTGTTGTTATCAGGGAAATATTATCAGTCTGGACTGTCTACTGTATTCCAGTCGTGCTGCTAACAAGAAGGACTGTTTTAAGGCAGCTCCAGAGAGCTGCATGGTCCAGCTCCATCTGAACGCAACAAGGAAGCCAACTCACACTGCATGCAGACAGGCACCAGGCTCACCTAAAGTACAAAGGGAAATCTGCTGCAGACACATGTTAAGGAGTTGCAACTCTTCCTGCCCCTCCAATGCATATTTCAACTGGCTGGCGCTGCTTGTCTCCTCTTCATTCTTTATGTGTTTCCCACAGGAGGAATGGTGTTAATATGACAAACATGCTAGCCTCTGTAAAGTGTGAATTGCCTCTCGGTCTCCTCTTGCAGAAGCTCAGGAAAGCTGCTCATGCAGAACCTGCTAGCTGTTCTTCAAGACTATGTCCTTATCGCATGTGCAAAGAGCATTAAAGGGTCTGGGTCTTTATTATTTATTTGCTCTAGCTAACAAAGCCAGATTGCTGGTCTCCTGCTTCTGGGGTAAAGAAGCTGCTTGATAACCAAACAAACTGTTGGTTTATCTAGATAGGCATCTAACTGGCTTTAACTCTCCAAGCAGAGATCATTCCTCTTCCCTGATCCCTTTTAAACATTTCAAAAGGAGATGCCAAGGAACAAGTTGGGGACTTTCTATACCCAAAGCAAAGATCAGTGGCAGAGCATCTTGCTTTCTTGTAGAAGATCCCACGTTCAATCCCTGGCACCTCCAGGTTGGGACTGTCGCCTGTCTGCAGGGGGTTGGACTGGATGGCCCTTGTGGTCTCTTCCAACTCTATGATTCTCTGAAACCCTGGAAAGTCTCTGCCAGTCAGTGTAGACAAGACTGAGCTAGATGGGCTAATGGTCTCAGTATAAAGCAGCACCCTAGGTCCCAGTGTACATCTTTTCCCCCATGTTCCTTCCCACCCACCACCCCAAAAGTCTGCCTACAACAAATTGCCATAGGCTTGACACAGTGCACCTAAACCAGGCAATGCCCACATTGTACTCATGCTTTGCTGGATCCTAGTGCTGGTACATATACAGGTGAGCAATGCCCCCAAACTCGGTATTCTTCTACTGGATCCAATGATTTGCCTGCAGCCCATAGAAGCTGTGTATATGAGATTGGAAACACACATTCCAATGCTCTTTCTAGAAGAGAGCAGGAGAATAACTTGCATGAAATGGCTACAGGTACTTATCTGAGAAGAACAAAACCGACAAGGACAGAGAAGAGAGATCGCTGCAAGAAAGAAAGGAATGCATTCGCCCTCTTCAACGATACTTGTTTCTAAGAGGAGCAGTGACTAAGGAGAGCGGTGTCTATTTTAGTATCACTTCAGCTGCTTCCAGACAGAGGTGTTTGCAAGTGCTGGGCCTGCTAAATCAGGGCGCTGAAGACCTGCAAGGCCTCTGGGTCCCACTAGTCCAAATGAATCAACAGAACAGAGCAGGAGAGAGGGGCTTGGGTGGAGAGAGCAGATGTCCTTGCTATGATCAGCATAGATGTTGGCAGGACAGCCTCGGGGAGGGATCAGAAGAGGCGGCGGGGAGGGAGACAGATGTGTGGCCTTGCATGGTAGATCATGTGGTCAGATGCTGACTTGTGAGCGAATAAGTGGCATAAAAGAGATGCTGGAAGCCACGAACAAGAAAAATCACCTGGAGACAGTGGGTGGAATTCAAAGTAGCGCTAAGGAGATTGCTCCATCAGTACAAGTATTTTCAGCTTGCCTGAACAGATGGTCTCCCCCTCTCCCTGCATGCTGCATGCCGGGGGTTTCTCCCGACCCCCCAATGAGGGCGCAGGGGAGCAGAGCAGGGGAAGCCCCATTGCGCTAGTGAGGCCTGTCATGCAGGTTTCCTTTAGCACAACTCTACGCCGAATCCAGCCCAGCATATAGAAGAAAAGCTTGGGAACATTCCCAGTGGAATGTATGAGGTCACCAATGGAGATTGTTAGAGAATGGTCAAAGAGATAAGAGGAAAAGCCAAGAGAGGGTAGTCTCAAAAGCTCAAGATGGGCTAGGAATTGGTGAAGCTGTAGGTAATGTTACTGAGAAGCTCGGTTCAAAAGAACACTGCGCGTGCCCCAAGTCTATGTGTCTGTTTTGGCTTTGTTTTGACCAACTAGCACGGTGCCATTTCAAGTACTCGGGAAAAGCAGCAGTGGTACAGCGAAGTATTACTCCACTGGGGAAATTCTAGTGGTTTCTGCCCAATGCCCTCTGCATTGTAACTGCTATATGGGCGAATTTCCATGTAAACATTGATATGCATAAGGGATCTTGTATGTGGGAATGTAATTAGTCTCTGAAACCATTGTTTAATACAAGTAGATATGCAGATGTAGCAATAATTAATTCTGGACAGTAACCATAAAGCATCTTCCCGCAAGCACCTTACATCAGAGGTTGGATTAAGTCTAAATTTACACGTCCTGGGAAACAACTCATCCTTTCTCACTTGGCTTCTCATAACCAATTCTGCCACTACGTGTTGATATTTCTGTAGCAACTCTGTATTTGAATGGATGTTCAGCCCTCTCCTTAATAAGATCATCCTTTGGGTTAGAGATAACAGTTATCATAAAATCTCCTTCATACAACTAGGCAATTCTCAGTCCTCACTTTGTTCAGCCTTTTGGATGTCCCAGGAGGCTGCTCCATGTCCCTCTGGCTCAGTCTTTCCTTATCACAGTGTTCCATACCACACAATTCTCTCTAGTCTTCTGCCTCGGAGACGTCTTCACTTCATTCATTTTGGAATACATCAGGAGGCTGTTCCACACTGCTCTTCTTGAAGCCTGTTCCAACCTCATGGATGACCGCAATAACAAGTCCGCTCACCCTCATTGGTGGGCGGTGTTGCAGCCAGACCAGGACCCACAAGTAATCCGACAAATAGCAGGCTAGATCACCTATTGGCCAATGCCGGCAGCTCTTGGTCAGGCATGCCCCCAGCAGTGGGGCCAACCAAGCACTGGGGATGCTTTGACCCACTCCTAGGCATTGTTAAATTGTGGCCTGCCCAGCAGACTTCCCTGCCTTTTTAATTGGCTCTCCCATCCACTCTCTCCCAATCTGTTTGTTTTTACTTGTGCTTTGACCTTGCTATAGATAGAGTTGGTTGCCGTATTTGGGGACAGGCAGGAATTTTTCCATTTGGCAAATTGGCACCAGCCACCTAGTTTTCGCCTAGCTCATAGCACTCGTCACAACTTTGTAAGGCGGTTAGGCATTGGGTAAAACTAGATCTTTGGTAGAGGGGAGGTTGCAGCCCCCCACCTGCCCCTCCTTAGTAAAAGGGTATCCTGGTAAACTGATCCAGGAGGAGTGGTTTCTGTTTGACACTCAGGCAGGGGCTAGGCCCATACTTCTTCTTCAATGAGAAGTACCATGCGGAGGGTACCCCTGTAATTCATAAGGCATCACCCCATGGTTGTGATTTACACTTAGATGCACTTCCAGCAAAAGGCTGGACCAGATGAATCCCAAGCCGGAATTAAGATTGCCGGAAGAAATATCAACAACCTCAGATATGCAGATGACACAACCTTGATGGCAGAAAGTGAGGAGGAATTAAAGAACCTTTTAATGAGGGTGAAAGAGGAGAGCGCAAAATATGGTCTGAAGCTCAACATCAAAAAAACCAAGATCATGGTCATTGGTCCCATCACCTCCTGGCAAATAGAAGGGGAAGAAATGGAGGCAGTGAGAGATTTTACTTTCTTGGGCTCCTTGATCACTGCAGATGGTGACAGCAGTCACGAAATTAAAAGACGCCTGCTTCTTGGGAGAAAAGCAATGACAAACCTAGACAGCATCTTAAAAAGCAGAGACATCACCTTGCCTACAAAGGTCCGTATAGTTAAAGCTATGGTTTTCCCAGTAGTGATGTATGGAAGTGAGAGCTGGACCATAAAGAAGGCTGATCACCGAAGAATTGATGCTTTTGAATTATGGTGCTGGAGGAGACTCTTGAGAGTCCCATGGACTGCAAGAAGATCAAACCTATCCATTCTTAAGGAAATCAGCCCTGAGTGCTCACTGGAAGGACAGATCGTGAAGCTGAGGCTCCAATACTTTGGCCACCTCATGAGAAGAGAAGAATCCTTGGAAAAGACCTTGATGTTGGGAAAGATGGAGGGCACTAGGAGAAGGGGACGACAGAGGATGAGATGGTTGGACAGTGTTCTCGAAGCTACGAACATGAGTTTGACCAAACTGCGGGAGGCAGTGGAAGACAGGAGTGCCTGGCGTGCTATGGTCCATGGGGTCACGAAGAGTCGGACACGACTAAACGACTAAGCAAGCAAGCACTTCCAGCAGACGGGCTGAAGTGGAACAGCAACCCAGTGGAACAGCAACAAAGTGCCTATGCCAAACCATTCTCTACTGTAACCAAAAAAGTTGTGGCCATATTCAAGCCCCAAACCCAAAATGCTGTTCTCTTGTGTGGTTATTCATTTTCCCTAGGGAGCTGTGGGGTCACGGGGTCTTGGCGCACAAGTCACCTTCTTCTGCTAGATCCTTTCGCCTTGCCTCCTCTCCCTGTCCCCTTGCTCCTCAGCCACGTCTGGAATTTCTTTCTCGAAATTAGTCAGGATCTTTGTGGGAAGCACAGGCCAGTGTCATCCCCACCCCAAAAGTGCTTTCCCCCTTATTTGGGGGAGTGGCCTGAGAAACCCAGGGTGGATTCGAATGTTGGCTCAAGTGCTACCCACAAAGGCATATCTACCCCATTGTGGTTGAAGCCTGCTAGTATCCTTTCCGAAGGCAGAAGCAGCTAGCTGTCCCTGCTGCTAAAAGGATTGGCCACCATAAAATGTATAGAACTGCTACAGCTACATGTTGGAGGTAAAAAGAGAAAGAAGGCACATTTTACCACCTGTGGTGGACATGTAAAAAAAACATATGTATATTGGGAAATGATTTATAATGAGTTGAAAAAATATTTAAAATTACCATATTTTCCCGTCTCTAAGACACCCCCTATTTGGGGGGACTCTGGTTTAAGAAAATGGGGAGAGATGTATCCATGTATAAGACGCCCCCAAATTTTTGACATTATTTTTTAGGGGGGAAACCTAGTCTTATACACAGAAAATTACGGTACTTTCGTAAACAAAAAAAAGCCCTGTAACTTTCTTCCTAGGAATTTTAGGTCCAAAAATACCTATGGCTCAGAAGAGACTATTTATGTATGCTGCAACAGCTGCGTGGATGCTGTTTGCCCAAAGATAGAAGGAGGACAATTTACCAAGAAAGAATGGCAGATAATGATGATGGACTATTCTGAATTGGTGAAAATGATCGGGAAAATCAGAGATCAAGAGGACAATAAATTTAATAAAGAATGTGGTTTTTTAATAAAAAAAAGTTACTTGAAAGAGCACTGTAAACAACTGAAAACATTAGCAGTATTTTGACAACACTTGCAATAAAGAGAGAAGTATGATAAAAAATTGCGTTTTAAGAATATATGTAGAATATGATACAATGCAGTTTGAAAAGAATATCTGGGAAAACCATGGAGGGGTGATGGGAAGTTCGGGGATTTTGAGAATCCTATTTGTGATGCTCCTTTCCCCAGGACAGCATATGATTAGCAACCTTGGGAACCTTCTCTATCTTCACATGTCTTATTTCCCTAATCTCACTGTCTCTGAAGAACTCTTGCATTTGTCCAAAGCCCAATCCTCTTCATTCAAGCTTTCCAGACAGCGTATTTAGTCTTTCATTGTATTTGGCCTGATTCCCCAATAGCCGCCTTGACTCCATATAAGGCAATATCTCTGCCTATCTCTATCTCTGTAATACAAACTGGTTCAAGCTTTATGGTCTTTTGTAACTATCTCACTGTTTTATATTTCAAGCCTCAAAGATGTTTTATTCACCGCCAGCCGGTTGGTTAAAAGGAATATTTTTTTTTCTCCATTTGGATTGACGTTCATTCATTTTGGATAATCTCCCCCCAAGTAAGCAAAGTAATTGTGCCCACTGCAACAACATCTGCGGTGCACGATCACCTCTAGCAAAGTTCACCCAAAGTAATAGCTCTGTGAACGTGCATATAAAGGTACAGGTTCAAATGTGCATGTGTACAGACACACCAAAGGTCAAGGAGAAGAGGCCAGAGAAGGTCCCTGGAAACAGTGTGAGCAGGAAAACTGAACATCAGATTGGAGAAAACTGAGAGAAAGATAATAACAACAACAAACAACAACAACAATTTATTATTTATACCCCGCCCATCTGGCTGGGTTTCCCCAGCCACTCTGGGCGGCTTCCAACAGAAGAATAAAATAATTGATTAAAGATTAAAAGCCTCCCTAAACAGGGCTGCCTTCAGATGTCTTCTAAAAATCTGGTAGCTGTTTTTCTCTTTGACATCTGATGGGCAGGCGCCACCACCAAGAAGGCCCTCTGCCTGGTTCCCTGCAACTTGGCTTCTCGCAACTTCAACTTCAACATGTGCATGGTGTAATGGATTACAGTCGTACCATGGTTCTCGATCACAATCCATTCCAGAAGTCCATTCGACTTCCGAAAATGTTTGAAAACCAAGGCATGGCTTCCGTTTGGCTGCTGGAGCTTCCTGCACTCAAGTAGAAGCCACGTCGGACTTTTGGCTTCAAAAAAAGTTTGAAAACTGGAACATTTACTTCCAGGTTTTCGGCGTTTGGGAGCCAAAACATACGAGTACCAAGGCATTCGAGAACCAAGATACGACTGTATAGGGAAATGTGTATTCATAATTTAATATTTCCGATGTTCTTATCTTGCATTGCAAGATAAGAAGAATCTATCCTAAAGGGAAGCGGTATTATCAATAGTAGGACGTCAATTTTTAATTTTTACCATTTTTCTTTTGTTTCGCTTTTGTATGCTTTATTCTGTAAATTATGATTTGGTGATTTTACGCTGATAAGGTTTGTTAATGTTTATTTTTGTTTTCCTTTGTTTGTTTGTTTTCTTTCTTTTTTCTTTGATCATGTAAATTTTTCAAAGGAATGAAATAAAGTTTCTTTTTTAAAATATATGTATTTCAGATGTTCTCGTTCTCTCTCTCTCTCTTTCTCTCTGACAGTATACCCCTAGAAAGTAGCAGACTTTTAATTCTGAACACCAGTTGCAGAGAGACTGCTCTTGCCCTCAGGTCTCGCTTGCGAACTTCCCACAGAATGCCAGACTAGATGGGCCTTTGAGCTGAGCCAGCAGGACTCACCTTCTTCCGGGATCCCTGCTTTCTCTAGCCGATATTGGACAGCATGAAACATGTTGCTCCACCCCCTGGGCGCAGCCTGCAAACAGTGCACTTCATGTGTTTCATCTCAGGATAAGAGGCCTGCAGAGTCAGTGGTCCCTATTTACTTGTGGGTGGTTTTTAGTAACTGAACAACAGGTGTCATCTGCCCCGGAGGGAAAATAAGTGGTTTCAAGAATGAATATCTGAAGGGAGAAGGAAAGGAGGAGAAGGATTGGGAACAGGGGTAGGAAACAGATTGAGAAACAAACAGATGAAAGCAAATTTTAAGAAACATCAGGAGTAGAAAAGACGGCGGGAAGGAGCGAGGGGCACACAAACCCATCAATCTGGCACACAGCATCCTGCAACACTTCTCACATTCTTAAACAGTGGGGGGAGACTTTATGAGGGCCAAAAAAGCAGCTATTTGCTTAATACATAGCATATGGTTATGTATCTTGTTTCTCCTCAAACTGGATGTGTGTGTATCTGAAGAAGTGTGCATGCACACGAAAGCTCATACCAAAATATAAACTTAGTTGGTCTTTAAGGTGCTACTGAAGGAATTTTTTTATTTTGCTTGGATGTGTGTGTGAGAGCCTGATTGTCACTGCAGTGATTGTAGATGGGGACAGGAACTTATCTCTTCATTTCCCCACAATGTTCAGAACAGATATTCTCTTCTCCTCACTCCTAGCTGTATGGGAAGGAGGCCTGTTATGTACTGAGCTGAATCATAGAACAATAGGATCCAGAATCAGCAGTCTGATTGGTCCGCAGGAGCCACCCAATCCAACTCCAGGTGGAAGTGAATCCACAACCTTATTGGCCTGCAGGAGCAGCCAATCAGGCTGCTGGCAGAAGTGAATCCGCAACCTGATTGGCCTGCAGGAACAGCCAATCAGGCTGCTGGCAGGAGTCAATCCACAAACTGATTGGCCCCAAGGTGTAGCCCTGAAGTAGCCAATCACGCAAAGCCCATTGTGTAAATAATGTATATAAGCAGATGGTTTTGGGTAAAGGGCATTCTTCTCTTCTTCTCCTTGATGACTATGAGCTGAATAAAGAGCATGAAATTCACTCTCGACTCCGAGTATATTTCACTGGCGACGAAGATGGGATCCTGCTGAGCTGACCACCACCACGCACTGCACCGCAGCACCGCCACCTGCCGCACCGCTGCATCGCACCGTGTATCCAGGCTTCAGCTCCAGGACCCAAGGAACCCAGAATGGCAACCGCCAGCAGATATTTCAAGGCCTGATTTCTGATCCTGGTGGGGAGTGGAGAGAAAAGCCGCCCCTCCCCATACACTGCCTTTGCTTTTAGGAATGAGGCTAACCTGCACCTGTAATTGTTGTAGGGAAAGCAAGATACGT
Organism: Zootoca vivipara; assembly: GCF_963506605.1. Classification (NCBI taxonomy): domain Eukaryota; kingdom Metazoa; phylum Chordata; class Lepidosauria; order Squamata; family Lacertidae; genus Zootoca; species Zootoca vivipara. The sequence goes on from NC_083277.1 coordinate 51,304,754, forward strand.
AGTTGCATACTATTAAGTAAATGTCTCAGCTTGGCCCATAACAAATACTCCTGACTATCTTTATTGGAAGTAACACTTGAAGGAAGCCTTAGACATAAGCAACAGGAAGAAATAGAGGAGGGGGAGAAGGTTGGAAGGGATGTGGGGAGAGAATAATACTGATTCCATTTGTACGTGAGTGAATTATTCTGAAGCCAGGCAAATTATCATGGGAGTAAAAACCAGAAATATTTATAGCAGGTTATGTGCAAATGCCACTACTGGGACTGATAAGAGGAGGGAAATGCCAGGGAGAAGAATAGAGGATTCAGAATTGCCTTATTGTTATGGAGATTGACTGCCAGAAAGAGTATGACTTAAAATCTGGAATGAAAACGAGACATCTAAATAGAGAGAGAGAGAGACAGGACAGAATGAAAGAGAGGGACCAAATCAAAAGAGCAAGGAGGGGGTGTTGGTGGCAGGGAGGAAGGGGGCATGATTGCTAACTTGCCATCATTTGAAGCTTGAGGCAGCGGGGAGGGCGGTGCAGTCCAAATGGGCCAGCAGGAGCATCAGATTGGCTCCACGGTGCTGAGCTCCCCAACCGCCTCTCCCTCTCCCTCCCAGTGAGCAAAAGCCACCCACCTGCTGGGAAGCTAGCATGGCTTCCCCGCCCCACATGGCCAGCGGCTTCTGCTTCTATTCACACTCCAAAATGAACCAGAAAAGCAGCACTGTGGCTTCCCTGGCACATGGCAACCATCCCACAGTCGCCACCATTCCGGGGCAGCAGCTGATCAATGCAGTTCCACATCACTCAGAGCACATCACTGCTGGTGGTTCGTTCCTGCTTATGATGGAGTGTGGTGCAAGTCCCTATTAGATAACCTGGAGAGCGGGGGGTGGGGTGGGGGTGGGAGGCGGAAAACCTATATGGGAGGACATGCACAAGTCTATAAAGTGCTCTGCACCCAAGCTGGGCAGGGCATTGGAGATTAACATCAGCACACTGAACTGCTATCAAGAACTGAACTGCCCACCAGTTTGAAAGTGCTCTTTCCAAGTAGCGTTACAAAGAGACTAACTCAGAAGTCCTATCTGGGGCTGAGGAGTGGAGCAATGGATTCTCTGTGGGATACACAGTCCTGTTGCCTCCTGCCAGCCAGTAGGCAGAAAATTGGTGGTGGTGGTGGGGCATTTCCAGGCTGGCCCAGACTGGATTCCTCTCCAGGAACTGGATCCAGCTGATCTGGTCCAACCTGCACCAACCTGCACCAGGGCTTGCACATCAGGGCTTGCACTTGATCTGACCTTTTTTTTTTAAGATAATTTTTATTAAATTTTCCAGATAAACAAACCCAAACAAAAAAACAAAAAAAAATTAACATTTCATCTTATATTCACCCATCTCAGTTCATTTTGCTCTGCCGAGCTGTGACTTCCCTCCCTCCCATCATTTGGTTTTCTTTCCTACCCTTATCTCGCAGTTCCTTTTTGTCCATCTGATTAAAACCCATTCGTCGGATTTATTTCAGTCCTGCAAGTGTCTTTAAACTTCTACAGTTCTTCTCCATATAGTCAACGAATTTACTCCATTCCTTTTGGAGCTTTGACTCCCTGGTTTCAGATCCCGCAGGTCAACTTTGCTAACTCTGCATAGTCAATCATTTTCGTCTGCCACTCCTCAATTGTCGGTATCTCTTGTAATTTCCATTTTGGGGCTAGTAAAGTCCTAGCCGTGGTTGTAGCATACATAAATAGTCTCTGATCTCCTTTTGTTATTTCCTCTCCCATCAGTCCCAATAGAAAAGCTTCCGGTTTTGGGGGGGAAAGGTATACTAAACACCTTTTTCAATTCATTATATATCATTTCCCAAAATCTCTTGATCTGACTTTTGGTGGCAACAGCAGCATAGATCAGGGCCAAGGTTGCTCTGTAAGCCTTCATTCATGTGACTTTTAACATTCTGTTTTATTAAGGACTGTTTAAAGAAATTCAGAGTTGACTTCAGAGCAGTGGGAAGCTGCTGGGCGTCCACTGGCCGCCATCCTCAGCAGTTTCAGAGCTTCCAACTTCCACCCTGAGGACACTGTTGCTGCTGACGTGTTTGTTTAGTTTTCACTTGTAGCTCAGAAATAATCATTTGCTTGATCTCTGAGATTGTGGGGTTCCTCATACAATCGGCTCCGCCTCATTTTCTAGGGAAAGAGGAGTTGCAAACGTGATGCTAGATTGCCTCGGATACGGTTTGGGAAAGCCCACGGGGTGGAGGAAATGGCTATTTGCAAATGAGCCTGCCGACTCCAGCACAACCGCTTCAGACTCGCTAGGCAAACCCTGTCTTTCAGGAATGGCCAACTCCGCTGTTTTAAAGGCAGGGAGGTTTCCAGAGGAAAGGAAACTCCCTGGTGAGCGCAAGTCAACACCCAGCTCAAGCGGTGGCAACCTTGGGCCTGCCTCTCCAGGTGTCACACAGATCCCAGATGAAGGCAGCAGGGACAAGTGTGCGCCATTTCTCGGCCTCTTGCAACATGGGAAGATGGGAAGATCCAGCGCACATCTAGACTCCAGTGTCCACAAAGACAGAACATGAGAAAGTTGGAACTTCTCCTTTTTGGGAACTCCACCCTCTACCCCAGAATAGGGCATCTTACTAGTGAGGACAAGGGGCGGGGGAATTTGGTTCAATTCTCATCTAAAGGTGAACCTACCTAATCCACACAGCTCAAAAGAAGATGTGGACCAAAACACCAACCGTCCTCTGAAATTTGCAGTTATCTGAATTTTGCAGGGCGGTCCTCCAGCCCAGAAAGGTGTCCCAAAAATATGTACATTTGGGGAAAGTGTGCATGAGATTGTGTATATTACTGAAAATAACATACAAAAATGCATTATATCCATGGGAAATGCTTGCAAAAAAAATGGGGATGCTAAGCAAAACTGCACACCAAATTAGGAGAAATTCACGCTAAAATGATTACTTTTCACGAGGACTTTTTTTAAAAATTGCAAGCTGGTGTGGCATGTGGAGAATTGAACTGGGGAAATGAGATAAACCTACCAAAATGGACAAATTTGCCCATCCCTAGCAAGGACAAATGCTGGGTTCCATTTGGAGAAGTGGGGCTGTGAGTGGTGCACTCCAGGCTGCAAGCAAGCGCATAAGCTGAATCTCTGGGCAATGCCTGTGCCTTAGAGGTAATGTCTCCAAGAAACCCATTGCATTTTAGTTCCTTGCCAAGAAGAAAATAGTTAGCAGCTTTGCAAAGTTTCGTTTCCCTGGGGGTGAAGCAGTTGGCAGAGAAGCTAAATAAAGACGATTCGTTCCATAATGATAGTTGAGCACCTGGTCACCTTTTTGCAGCTTTTTAGAGCTACAATATAACATCTTGCAATTTCACAACTGGTCTCCCTGCAGGGACATCAGCGCCCAGGGATTATCTATCAGTGCTATGGTATGTGCGTGTTTAAATGAGTCAGAAGCCACCTAGCTCTGAGTGCTCAACCATTTCCCTCTGTCCATCTCCCTACACTCTGGTGTGTGCTTAATGTTCATGTTCAAGCTTGCTTGCTTGCTTGCTTTCTTACACAACAAAAATCATGTTCTCAACAAGAAGATAGGCGCAACGATCCAGTTCCGAACAGCACCTCATGCTTTCGACAGCTCCCCTGGCTCCCATTCTCACTTCCGTCAGCAAATTCACTTTTGTACCAGTATCTCAGCCTGTCTGCACCCACAGCCTAATGGTCAGAACCGCAAATCTTCCGGGTCTTTCGCAGCCTGTTCAAATATGGTTACAGGTAGGTAGCCGTGTTGGTCTGAGTCGAAGCAAAATAAAAAAATTCCTTCAGTAGCACCTTAAAGACCAACTAAGTTTATATTTTGGTATGAGCTGTTCAAATATGCTTAGAGTAATATGCTCATGAAACCAGGGTGCAGGAATAGCAAGGAGATGGAACGTCTCCTGAGAGGCCCTGCTAAATATCCACAGAAATTGGGTCCAGGCGAAACCTCGCATTTCCGCCTGGGAAGGTGCCCTTTAGCTTGATGTGAACAGCAAAGAGATTAAAAGCAAATATTTATGTTATCAAATGCTGGCAACCTCTGATGTGGAAACGGATAGATAGGTTTATAGCTGGAAAAGTCCCATCTCATGATGTGACCGTGTTTCTCAATAGTCTTAAAACATACAATAATACTAACAGCCTCATCCACAATGTTACTCAGGAATTCTAACTCTCTCTCTCTCTCTCTCTCTCTCTCTCTCTCTCTCTCTCTCTCTCTCTCTTTTTAAAATCAGGACAGTTTTGAAAGGTTAACCCAACATCTTAATTCAGAATAGCCCCCAAATGTATCCAAAAGTGCTGGATGGAAATCTGCTCCTTGTTCTCAATAACCATCACGCAAAATTTGGTTACACTATCTTTAGGGGCGTCCAAATGCATAGCAAACAAGTGAACAACTCCCCAAAATATATAATAGATGTAAGAAGTCTAGCATGTGCTATCATTCATGGATCTATGCCAATAGTGAATAGCGAAACAAAATACAAAACAAAAAATACAAAACAAAACAAAACCCCAAAGATACTTCTGTGTTCTACATGAACATTCAGAATTTGAAAATGAGGACCTTCAAGCAGGGCTTTTTTTAGTAGGAACTCACAGGAACTCACAGGAAATCAGTTCTGGGACCTCTTAGATGGGTGCCATTGCCATTCTAAGAGAACGAGGGAAGTGTTCATGGTTCTTCCCCCCCCCCAAAAAAGCACTGCCTTCAAGCAATGACCAGACTAGAATTTCCACTAGGGAGCAAGTTGGACCCGCAGCTGGCTTACTTCTGCCAGAACTAAGGCACTCAAAACTTGGGCCAGGCCCCAGTTGGGTGGCAACACTCTCATGATGGTGCCGTGACATGATGAGTGTGGGCTACCATATATGTGGCTACTTGCCCCGCTGATTTATGGGCCAGTGTGGTGAGATGAGGGCTAAGGAAGTTCACCTTGGCCATACCAGGCAGCAAGCAGGCCGTCTGTTTAGCCTTCCTGTAGCACAAGGAAACTTGTTTCATACAGCAACACCAAAGGATGAGCTCTGGTGGTTCTCCAAAGGCAATTGGTTGGTCTTGAGATTTAATGGTAAATGTTAGAAGTATCTGGATTCTTGTTTTGGATGTGTACAAACCAGACTAGAAAAAAATATTCTTTTCGTAAACTGTGCTGAGGTTTTATTATAACCAAGATGTATAAAAATCTTGTGAAATTTGAAAAAATGTGTTAAAAAGTGGATGAAATACTCTACCAAAATACTTATTTAAATATATATATTCAAACCAACCATCTTAAGAACATAGCTGCATTATATCAAGTCAGACTACAGTGTACGCTCAGGTCACGAACGTGATCCATTTGCAACCCGCATCTGCGCATGCACGGGTTGTGATTCGGCAGTTCTGCACATGCGCGCATGCCAAACCCGGAAGTAACCCATTCCGGTACTTCCATGTTCGGCGCAGAGCACAACCCAAAAGGACATAACCCGCAGCAGACGTAACATGAGGTATGACTGTATTTATCTGTCTAGCTTAGTAGTGCTTACTCTGACTGACAGAACCTCTCCAAGGCCTTTCATATCACTGGCTACCTGAGATTCTTTCTTAACTGGATATGCCAGCGATTGAACCTGGGACTGTCTGCACGCAAAGCAAGTGCTCTACTTTCCCCAAAGTTCAGGCATTTTCTGTAACCTACACATACCCTCATATTTGTATCACTTGCCTGAGAAACAAAACTAAGAGAGCCATTGCAAAAGACCGCAAAGCCAAACGCTGCAATTTGTGGCACCTGATCCTGGTTTCCGTGAGTCAGTGCCTTTCCTCTAACCCAGGTCCTCAAGTGCTTTCCCCTGCTCCTTGGGGATTTAATTGCTTTGATCACACCCAAAGCCATTCTGGGAAAAGGCGAGAGCAATTAGCAAGCAGTAAAAGTGTGTGCATCATTCAGAAAAACGTCACAGGAGGAAGTGAACTGAGCCGGAGCTGAATATTTTGTGACACTCGGCTCGCAGCATGGCCCAAGTAGCCAGGGTGGAGCCTACCCAGTGACTCAGTTGTTACGTGATTATTGTCCGCTAAGCATGGCTGGCAACGGCCCCTCAGAAAAGGTTCCTCGTACTGGTACGGCCGGTTAAGCTACACATGCATGAGTAAAGCTGCAAAATGTATTCCAAGGCTGTAAAATTAAACATTAGGGCGCAAGTGCCGGCCTTCCTTAATGACTTGAAGTTGTTCCTTTTGCTGAAGGAGGCTGAAGTGTCTTTCTGGCAGACGGCACCATGTTGATTTCTCGTTCTGCTTCTCTTCTGGCACATATAGAGTGCAAACAGTGTGACAGTACACTATGCAGTCTATAGAAGGAGCAAGATATTTTGCAATCTAAAGAGCTCACCTGCACTGTGATTAGTTGTGGGGTGGGGTAGGATATGACTGACCGTCTATATGAATTATTGTCTATAGTGGCTCCAGGGTTGCCCCCCCCATGTTTGGCCCCCCATGTTTGGCTCCAGGGTTGCCCCCCCCCATGTTTGTGGATGACACCATGAGGTACTGATGTGGGGGAAGGAATTACCCCTTGGCACTAACCCCAGACAACCTCACTCCCCCAGAAGTCCCAGTGCCCAAGGAGCCCATCTTGCCATCAGCTCTCCAGCCTGAGAAGGTTGTGCTGCTGTTGCCATCAGACTCTGAGGGCTCCAGCCCAGAAACCGCAGCGGAGCCACACAACCACCTGTGTTGTCAACACCAATGGCTGCTAAAGCTGGCAACTATAACAGGTTTCTTCTTCTCCCAGCAAAGGTGGAGGTAGCCCTCCACCTAAGGCTTGGTCTTCTGTCTCTTGCCGAAACAAGATTTGGGTTGTTTTCTTGGCGAGTCTCCAGCCTAAGTGTCACTTGGAGTTGTCTAAGATCCTGCCTGGAACTAGCAGCCTGTTCTGGAACCCCCAGTTTGAGTTTGAACCACCACCTGGAACAGTGCACCAGAAAGGAGACCCACAGGCTCCCTGAACGATTTGGAGCCCTGCAAAATCAGGGTTCTGAATTGTGCAGGATGCTTCTACTAGTAGAGGAGGCTCCCCATGGCAGATTTTGTCCTGTGAGTAGCACACCTGAATAGGGCTATGAGTTACAGGAGGATCTGTCCTGGAGTGTTAATACAAGGGGGCTTGTGAAGAAGGCGCAGAAGAGACTGTATTTTTTGAGAACTTTAAGGAAAAACTATCTTCCACAAAAGCTGCTGCTTGCCTTCTATCACTGTGCCATACAGAGCGTGCTCACGTATGGTTTATGTGTGTGGTACGGAAGCTGTACTTCTCAGGATAGAGCAGGGCTGTGTAGAGTTATTAAAACAGCAGAGAGCATTATTGGCTGCTCTCTCTCCACCTTAGAACAAATCTACACCACCAGGTGCCATAGCAAAGCACTAGGACATATCAAGAGATCCAACGCACCCTGGTCACCATTTCTTTGAGCTCCTGCCATCAGGACGGAGATATAGAACAATGCAGACAAGAACGGGCCGTCTCAGGAACAGTTTCTTCTCTAGAGCGATTCTGGCCTTAAATGGAAAGCCTGGACTTTGAAGTCATCTTATTTTACTTGTTATTTTGTATTATATTCACTGTTTTTAATTAGGTTTTGTAATTTTGGATTATGCGGAGTGCTTTATCTGAGTGGATGTAGCAACCGAGTAATTTTGTTGTTCCCGCAAGGGGACAATGACAAGAAATATATCTTAATCTTAATCTTATTCTAGCCACTATGCCATACCAACTCTGCCAGCGAAGCCTGCTTCACGTGCCATCAGTTGTGGATGCTAAACTGCCTTTAACAAGGAGCAGAGCTTTCTCTGTGATGGCTCCTGACCTTTGGAATGCCCTCTCCTCTTCCTCTCTGTTTGGAGAGAGGGTGTGGTACTTTTTTTCTTTTTCTTTTTGCTGTTTCTTCAGAGACTGGTGTAAGCATGTTATTTTGTTGCTGTTTTGCATATTCTGATGCTTTGCTTTCGTTGGACTGCTTTCGCTGCTCCACAGTTGGGCTATTGGTTTTTCTTCTAGAATGGTTTTAATGCAAATTGTGTAAGCATGTTAATGCAAATTGCAAATGGGGAGCCATTTAAGGTCAAATATGAAAGAAGGGAAGCATGTTATGTGTTGTTGTTGTTTAGTCGTTTAGTCGAGTCCGACTCTTCGTGACCCCATGGACCAGAGCACGCCAAGCACTCCTGTCTTGCACTGCCTCCCGCAGTTTGGTCAAACTCATGTTCGTAGCTTCAAGAACACTGTTCAACCATCTCGTCCTCTGTCGTCCCCTTCTCCTAGTGCCCTCAATCTTTCCCAACATCAGGGTCTTTTCCAGGGAGTCTTCTCTTCTCATGAGGTGGCCAAAGTATTGGAGCCTCAGCTTCACGATCTGTCCTTCCAGTGAGCACTCAGGGCTGATTTCCTTTAGAATGGATAGGTTTGATCTTCTTGCAGTCCATGAGACTCTCAAGAGTCTCCTCCAGCACCATATGTTCCATTAAAAGCAATGGCAGAAATCAATGACAACCAATTTAATTCACATTGATTTCAGCCAACTAACATTCTCTGGGTTAGAAGCTGGGTGTTTTTTCAGCCGGAACTCGCCAGAACTCAGTTTTGGCACCTCTCAAGTGGACGCCATTGCCATTATAAGAAAACAAAGGAGGCAATCATGGTGAGTTCTGGCACCTCTTTTTTCTAGAAAAATAGCACTGGCTAGAATCAGAAAGTAGGGTGGGGTTGTCTGATCCATCTCCTTGCCTTATGATACAAATTTGTATCATACAAATTTGGGCCTATACAAATTTGTACCTGGCATTCCTTGACACTTCCATGGAAGGATATCCTTCCACCTCTGCATGCAGCCTCCTTCCTAACAGAATCGCTCTGAGATTTACAATGTTCTCCCCAAACCTGTCCTCCTCTCTTGCAACCAACTGCTTTCCCTCTGTGTTGTGTATAAGCAGACAACTTTAGCACATTATGTCCAGACTAAACATTTTGACCCTACATGCTTTTGTTGCAATATATCAGGCTGTGCTCCTGCCAATCCATGCACAATGACAAATCATGCATTGACACAAGAATGATGACGTACAAAGTGCATACCATGGTACAGTGTCAACATTTCAGAACTCTTGCTCCAGGAACAAAACAGCCCAGCCACCTGTTGTGCAATCTCTTTCCCCAGATATTTTCAAGGAATGTTGGATAGGCATCTGTCTTATCTTAAGGCAGACGACTGGAGAAAAGATGAATGAAGTTCCAGCTCTGTTAATCATAATAAAGATGCAAGATACTATTTGTGCCAGGGGTGAGTCTACATGTTAGGTCTAACCTAAGAAACACCATGCAAAATGAAAACATAACCCTAAGGTTCCATACCGTGCTTATTAAGAGTGATCTAACAATATACCCACAGGGACCCAGGTGGCGCTGTGGGTTAAACCACAGAGCCTAGGGGTTGCCGATCAAAAGGTTGGCGGTTCAAATCCTCACGACGGGGTGAGCTCCCGTTGCTCGGTCCCAGCTCCTGCCAACCTAGCAGTTCAAAAGCACGTCAAAGTGCAAGTAGATAAATAGCTACCGCTACAGCGGGAAGGTAAACACCGCTTCCGTGTGCTGCTCTGGTTTGCCAGAAGCAGCTTTGTCATGCTGGCCACATGACCTGGAAGCTGTATGCCGGCTCCCTCGGCCAATAATGCGAGATGAGTGCCGCAATCCCAGAGTCGGTCACAACTGGACCGGACCCTGGACTGGTCAAGGGTCCCTTCACCTTTTTAACAATATACCCAAGTTGAATCTAATCTTTAATATGGAATCCATATAGAAATATATAGCAGAAATGAAACAAAACTGACCAAGTCATAGCTTTCCAAGTGAAAGCAATCTTTAAAACAATAATTTACAAGTCATATGGTCCCGAATTTGTTTGTATTTGTCATCTTGATCCCATAAGAAGTACCGCCAAAGCAAAAAGTTAGTTGCTAATCAAACAGCTCCTAGGTTTAACCCCAGAAGCCTGCTTGATCTAATGAGACCTGCCAAACATGTTTCAAATGGCCTTGTGGCTTTTTAAAAAGATTTTTACAGTGTACGTACACATTTCCCTGTAGGGCTCTGACACTGCAGTGCTAAAATGCACCTCAATCCATGTCAATAGGACAGGCATAAATGTATATATTCTAGGTTTGGTTGCCGTCTTGGGACTGTATTAGCATGCAGGAATGCCTCGGTGACATGCCCTTCCATGCATTGTACACATCTGACTTTGCCTGCAGGGTTCATTGCTCTCCCACTCAGTGTTTACCTGTGCATGTTACCTCCCACACCTTGCTATGCAGGATTGAGCATGCAATACTCAGCTTCACTGCAAAGAGATCAAATCTTTTAGAAATACACTTTACCCCCCCCCCCAGCCCGTAAGAGAAGTGGAAGACTCTGCTGTGCCACTGCATCAAACTTGTGAAATTGGGGCAATATGCTGATGATCCAAGAGAAAGCTGATTTAAGCCAGTGCTGGCACCTTAATCTGAAATAGCACCTTAAAAACAGGGTTACAACTTGTTTTGCACAAATTCTATTACTTCATAAAGAGCCCCAAGCTGCTTGGAGAGCAGCCTGACATCAGTGCTAGGTGGGATACGGTTATCCAATTAGGCATCCTGTCAGAATATGTTTTTGAAGCATAATTATGAAGAAAAATTTCTGAAGTAGAGAAGCTGGGGCCTTGTTAGGGGGTGAGCCCCAGATCTTTTGCAATAAGCTCCACTGCTCCAGGTCTCCTTTCACCCCTTTACAACTATTCCCCCCCCCTTTTTTCCTTTGCTCGCAGGGCGTCTGGGTGCATGGCATATCCTCCAACACGACACGGTCGAGGGTCGAGGTGCTATCTTCCGGGTTCACATTCCCACGGGAGTCACATGACCCGCACAAGATCGTGGATCTGAGAAAACAACAACACTTTTTCCAGGCATGGCATGGCACGGCACGCAAAATCCCATTTTTTTCAGGGGGAGATCGCGGCCTGAAATCGTGAGACAGCACAGTGCCCCAAATGCTCAGTGCTCTCACAGGAAAAAAATAATGTCCTTGGTTTTCCGGGACTCCTATTCCTTATGTAGACAAAACTAAGATAGCTGGGCCAATGGTCAGACTTGGAAGTCTGTAGAAAGCAGTTTCCTAATGCAATTTTTTTTCCTTTCTTTTTTAAAAAAAGCTCAGTTCGCAATCTCTCAGTACCTCAAATGGGAATATGAGTGCTTGATGAATCATGGTATATATGTGTCATCGAACAGCTGTGGGTGTCCACAAAACTATACCAAGCTGGACAAAAAAAAATGCCACTTGGTGCAAGGGTTTATAGGGAAGCTCCATAAACATTTCATAGAAAAACAAACAGGCCAAAAGGGATTGGAATGGGCATGATTTTTTTTCTGCCCAATCCCAATTCCCAAGACATCAGGTTTATTTAGGCACTGCTTTTGTGGGTCTTCACAAGGTATTACTGCCTTCTTAGGGTTATTTCAGTAACTGTGGAGTGGATGCTACTAGCCCATGTCTTCTTACAGAGTTCTGTTAGCAAAAAATGTGAATTTAGGCAAAATTGTGCACACAAAAATGTATATCTAAGAGAAAGGTGTTCAAAAATGTGTGTTGATTTTCATGCAGACTTTCTTTTAAAAAATAATAATCACAAACTGAACCTAAAATGGGGGGAAAATGAGAAACAGGAATTGATAGATTGTCCATTCCGATTACTACGCTGAATGGCAGAGGCTTCGCTGGTTTTCGCACAGGAATCTTTCCCAGCCCTATCTCGAGATGTTGGGGATTGAACTTGGGACTTTCTGCAAACAGACTGTGTGCCTGCCACTGTGCTATAACCATAGCTGCCAAGTTTTCCCTTTTCTCACGAGGAAGCCTATTCAGCATAAGGGAAAATCCCTTTTAAAAAGGGATAACTTGGCAGCTATGGCTATAACCCCCTCCCCAAATCTGGTGAGGTGCATCATTATTTAGAGATGGCGAGGTGGAAGCTAACAGAGAACGCATTGCCCTCAAGTGAATCCACGGGAGGAGGAGAGAAACTCGGGCATCATAGATCCAACTCCTTGTATGCGTGAAAGAGTTGGCAAAGGCTGCTTGCTCTTCAGTATCTACTGTCTACGTCTGCTGGGTGGGAGACAGAAAGAGTTAACCCAACAGTTTTTGCCCAGTTCTACATTGCCATGAAATAGGGGGACCTCAGTGCAGTCTTTAAAGCCACCCACTCTTTGCACATGGGTATATTTCTCCGGCTGGAGCATTTGCAGACTGGCAATTCATGATAATGACATCTAATAAGCCAATAGTAATAGGAGCACTTCTGGCTGGAACCACCGTCCCCAACCTGGAATAATTAGCCTGCACTGCGCACATCATCAGAGTTTTCTGGGCAATAATCCTTGCTTGATACGGTTGGCTGTTACATAAGGCCCCGTTGGAATGGCATCTTTTTTCATCACACGAGCCTTAAAGAAAATGATTATGATTGAGCTCATTATGCAATTTTTTTTACCTGATTAGGGAAATTGCTCACAGTCAGTTTTCTTACATAATATGCTTGGCACTCCAGAGTAGCTCGTTAAGGAGAAAAAAACATTGGCTGCCTTCTCCTCGGAATATGCTGCTGCAGAGGAACAAGTCAAGAGGTGCTCTTACAAGGGCTGCTGCTTGACATTTTAGTTCCTTAGTTAGGCACCACCGTTCCTGGGAGTTGTGGACCTCTCCTCTCCCATCACACCCGGCTTCTGTGACCTGCCAAATTCTGTCCCTTTGAGTATGTGCAGCGTGCCAAGATTTCTCTATTTGATAGCCACAGCTGGCCAGTATGTACCTGAGACTAGGCCAAAGGGACCGCCCTTTAGAAGAAGCCTGCATAACCTGTGATCCACCACACCAAAAACCTCCCACCTGCCTGGTATGGCAGTATATCAGAAGCTTTGGAGGGTTGTGTGTGTGTGTGTGTGTGTGTCTACTGCAGACACCAGACCAGTGTCAAAGCAATGATTCTTCAACATCAACTTCACTTGACTGGTCATGTTGTTCGGATGCCTGATTATCGTCTTCCAAAGCAACTACTCTATTCCCAACTTAAGAATGGAAAGCGAAATACTGGTGGGCCACAAAAGAGGTTTAAAGATGCTCTCAAGGCAAATCTTTAAAAAATGCAGTATAAGCACAGAGAAAAAATGCAGTATAAGCACAGTACAAGCAAGCGCTCCAATTGGAGAACAGCCTTTACCAAAGGTCTCATGTTCTCCAATTGGAGCGCTTGCTTGTACTGATACAGGGCTGGTCAGCCCAAGGCATTTCGTTCCCTGAGGTGGAGCGGCAAATCATCCCCATCCCTCCCAAGCCAAGATGTTTCTGCACAGAGCCATTTCCCCTCCACAACAGTGAAAATGCAACAAAAACACACAAAGTATTATTATTAAATTAACTACCCACCCTTCACCCTAGGGCCCCAAGGCAAGTTACAACAATTAAAACACAATATTGCAAACAGCTTGGAACAACTTACAATCACAACAATAGGGTGGGTCCTAAAAATGTAATCTTAGGTGTCAAAAGCTGGGGTAAAGAGGTATATCTTCGGCATTTCCCGAAAGATGTATAAGGAAGATGCCAGATGAACCTCTGTGGGGAGTTCCACCGTTTAGGGGCTGCGCTCTCTCGGGCCACCACCACCCCTGAAGTTCTGATGGGTGGTAAGACTATAGAGGGCCCCCCTCTGCTGAGGAAGTGGGTAGAGAAAGAGGGGTGCTTTCAGGTATTTGGGGCCTGAGTTGTTTAGGGCTTTCAATAGCGGTCAGTTTGCTGCCTTTGTCATGACACTGGCCCGGACAGCCCCCTCCCCCCAAAGCCTGCAGTTTAACCTGACACACACAGCAAACACAGACCAGCGAGGGCAACTCTCAGGATGCAAGCAGCTTTTCTCCTCAAGCCTGAACAATAAAGAGAGAAAGACGCAATTGGAACAGGCCCGTATTGCATGGAGCTAATGCATAAAAAAGGCATTCCACTGCTGCCTCCACATACACAAATGGCTTACGTCTGAACTCCTAATCGCAGGCGATAACCTTAGAAGGGGCCTCTGGAGTTTTCTGATCCAATTCCTGGGTCAAAAGGCTCTCTGCACAATTTCCATATATGTATCTGATCTCAGCCCCAGTGCAGTAAACATTCCATGCAGTGAAGAGGGACTCCGCGGCACATTTTGTGTTGAGGTTAATGGGAAAGTGTCTGGTAAGAGCATGTTTATGATTCACCCAGATTCACACTCCCAAAGAACCCCTGTGCTGCTAATTCATTAATCCTTGTATTTTGAGCTAAATTAATTTAACACTCCTCTACCAGGTGTGTACCGTTTTAAGCCACTTAATCAAGGGCTTAAAAGCAGGTACAGTATAGGGGATCCACTTTGAAAAGGTCATTGTCATTCACAAGCCATTCTCAACATACCAAAACTGCTTTCCACTGGGTTGGTAGGGCATCAAGCTGTCAGAGGCAGAGTTAAAATGGAGCAAAAAGATACATAAAATGTCTGTCTTTGGACATCACCACATAATACAGTTTCTCATGTTGCGAATGAAACTAGTTTCTCCCTGAGCTCACATGCTCCCCAATCCATCTCTAGCACAGCCATCCATGAGAAGGAGCTTTCTTTCTGTTTAACGACAACTTGCTATATCATCTAATCTCCAACTGTGGTTAATCTTTTGGCTTTTTTGAAGCAAGCCAACTTCAAACAGTGGTTGATAAAGCTGGCTTGTTTCAGCAAACCATCGTTAAGGCTAGAGATCTAAGAACACAGCAATTTTCATTCCTATCTGTATTTATCACAATCGTCACTGTTTCCCTTCCACTGCAGTTTGGTTTCTGCCAAATGGTACATTATTCATCTCACTGTCCACTATTTAACTTAAATTACATATGGTGTGTAACTTACACTAATTTCAATGTAAATGAAACATCAACTCAATGTAAAAAAGACATTAATTATTTGTAATTTGTGGTCTTAAACAACAATGTGAATAAATGTCAACCATATTCACTTGAGCGATTTCTATTCCTGACCACAGACAAATACACAAAATGCAGCAATTTCCACTTCCTTTTCTGTTTCAGCTGGAATTTTTCAACATCCCTTGTTAAGACTGACCATGGTTTATGGTTTAGAGGTAATGCTAAACAGCAGTTAATCAAATGTGGAAACAAAAGATACCCAATCTCTTCCTTGCAGCCATACTAGAGAACTGGAGGGGGAGCATGTGAGCCCAGAGGGAGGCTAGGCACATTCCCAACCCAATAAACGATAGTTTATCATGATGCTAACCAGTGATACCCAGGTGAGATGCTGAGATTATCCATCCACAGTTCATTTTGGGGGGTTATCAGGCATCCCTGCGCAAGACCAAAAATAGTTCACTGGTAGAATTTGCCAGATACAAGTTTGGGGATTACTGCATTTCAATTCTTTTGGGAATTCAGCATCAAAGTTGTAAAAACGGGGTAGGGTGGAATGCTTCTGAAATACTCTTTGCTCCCCGCTATGGTGACCGCTGAGGCAGACCAGTGAAGCATCACACAAAAACAAGAATCTCTGATGTGTACGTTACTTGAACAGCATGATGGGTTTTCATCAACTGGAGTTTCATGGTGTCCATAACCAATTCTGCCTTTTAGAGGTTGCACACAAAGTGTGCATCAGCATCGGTGCCTATTATCAATGGAAGGGAGTGACGCATCCCCACTGAATGTTTGGAAGTTTACGAGATCACCCAAGGCATGTTGCAAACAGCAAGGAGGGGCACTATCATCCCTGATGGGAAAACCAGGCCTTGGTGGACAGGCTGACTCCAATTACCACGTGAGTCAGAATGGATGACTAAAAGGCAGCAACAAACTGATGCAGGCAAAACAGTTACTAAGCAGCTGGTCCAGAATAACTTCCACCTTCCAAAAGCCTAAATCCAGAAACCTTTGCAGTGCCAGAAATTTAGACGCTGACAATGGAACCTGCTGGAACCTATGCAAGGCAGAGCAAACAAGTGAGCAATGATAAAAATCAGTAAGTAAGACCAAGACCGGACCAGCAGATTTCATTTTTCATATTATTTTTTCCAGAATCGGTTACCAATATGCACGCCAAGTCTGAACTGTTACTGCACACCGCCTGTTCCTGGCTTTCTCACACTGCACCATTAAACTGGGCCCAGGCTTCTGAGCCCTTCATCTGAAGAATCAAAGTACCACCATGCTCTGATTTCTCCTATCCATAGCACAGCACATGCTTTGTGCATGGAAAGTGTGAGGTTCAATCCATAGCATCTCCAGGCAGGGCTGGGAAAGATACCTGCTTGGAACCCTGGAGAGCTTCTGCCAGTCAGAGTAGACAGTACTGAATTAGATGGACCCATGGGCTTGAGTTACCATGATGTAGCTTCCTATATTACCTGCGTTACTAAGCCTCCCAGCACCCCTAGCTGAATTCATTACTATGGCTTTAATCATTTGGAGCTACAGTGGTACCTTGGTTCTCAAACATAATCCATTCCGGAAGCCCGTTCAACTTCCAAAAACTTCCGATTGGCTGCAGGAGATTCCTGCACTCAGTCGGAAGTAATGGAAGCCGCGTCAGATGTTCGGCTTCCACAGAATGTTGGCAAACTGGAACGCTCACTTCCGGGTTTGTGGCATTTGGGAGCCAAAACGCCCAACTCACAAGGCATTTGGGATCCAAAGTAAGACTGTATCCCCATTTGAAGATGGTCCCTAAAAACAACCAATGATTTCCAATATTCTGATTTTAAGGTGGGCCTTAAAACATCCAGGGTGGTATTCAATGGACCTAATTTAGTAGCGTTTATTCATTTCCCTGGGTCTACTCTGAGTAAAACCTAGCTGACTACTATATCCAGTGATTTCATGTGGCTATTCAGAAAGAACTAATGCACTGAAATGGCCAATCCGTGTCCATCTTGCTAATACGCCCCCCTTTGAAAGTTTTGGGGCAGGTTCTGTTTAATATAATTTAATGGTTTTTATGCAGCAACTCATCGTGGTAGCCATCATCATCTCCAGTGGGGAATTCCTACAGAGAGAATGTATGATCTATCCACCTGAAGCCTCTGCATCACCCATGCACAAATCATTTCAGACATTGCAATGGGAATGCAAAAGCAGACCCACCCCCCCTAGGTACCTATGCATCCATTGTCAGTGATTCTCGTGCGGCGACCGTTTTGTTGTGGAGACACACTAAGGTCATCATCACACATGAGGACTGAATCAGTTCCACTGCAAATGTCAAGCCAGCGTTGACCAAGATGTATATCTTCTGTGTCTTCTATTTCACCCTCTGCATGAATAATACGCCAACCACATGAGAGCTATTTAAATGCATTTTTTTCCCCACGATAGACATGAAAATACCTTAAGAGTCAGTTTGCACATCACACAGGAATGGAGAAGCAGCAGCAGTCTGCTCCTATGGTTTTCACTCAGGAATAAGATCCATTAATGGCCTTTACTTCCAAGTAAGTACGCATAGGTTTGTAGCCAGAGGTGTACCATTTCCCCTTTCTTCCAAGTAAGGGATGAACCGACTCTAAGCAATGGATTGAAATAAAATACATCAGGGTGAATTAATGGGTTAAGATTCTGGTTTTTATTTCCTGGCCCAGATGCAGCTTTTATTTATTATCAGATGGTAGTATGGCTTCAGAATGTTTCATTATACAACCTTAATCTCCCCCCCTGCCTGCACAAAAAGAGATTATCAGGGTTTGTTTCATGTATACTCAGATTGGATAATTGGGGTCTCTGAGCGTATATTGGGGGGGGGAATCCCTTTAAAAGTTGCATGCACAGTGTTTGAGTGCTCAGAAGACCATAAATTCTGCTGTTTTATTTCCATAATCCGTTTGACCTTGTAGTGAATGGGAGCAATATTTGAAGTCCCCTAAGATTGAAAGTGGGGGAGGGGGCAACCATTTGTGTAGATGAGTCAAAAGGGGCAGAAAAAATTGCTTTCCAAAATGTCCAGATGAAATAAATATGGGTGGTTTTTTTTAAGCTTAGGAATGTCTCTAAAAGTTGGCTTCCATCATCCCTATGACTTCACTGCAGCATTCAGCTTTGACCAAACTGTCGGATACAGCAGGTGCTCATAAGGCCATCACATCCAAGCACCTCCTCTTGTTAGCAACTGCTGCCGTTTTCCTACTACATGGGGATTATAAAAGCTCGTGGGCCAGATCTCAGACTGCTCTTCTGGGACACATTAATGCCAATACAATTCATTTCCCCCCTTGGCTAACCATTTCAATATGCGAACAATTGCATGCTATTTGCGGGAATTCCTTGCGACCGAAGGAGTGAGTGCCATTTCACCGTGCCTTTAATGAGAAAGCTTAGATACAATCTTTTGCAGGTAACACTAGTTATTTTCCCCCTCGCTTTCCTCGCTCTGCATTAAGGTGACATCTGCTGGGAGATATGGGTATGAGAGGTACTCATTCACATTCCCTGGAGACACCTGTTCCCCATAGCAAGCATTTCTTGACCATTGTTGTGTAAAATGGCAGTCCCAATGGTCTACTCGGATAGAGAACAATACAGCTGGAGCTGCTTGTGCCTTTCCCCATTCTTGTTGATGGCAGGCAACTATGTATCCAAAGGAGATAATCTCTCCGCCATTTGATCAAATGGTGAGCCATACTTTCCTACATCCTTTAAGGCAAAAGCTGCATCAAACTTCTTCAGCATAAGACAAATGCTTCAACTATTGACCTGGGACTATCTGTATTTTCTGGTTCCTGCTTCCCCTAGTGTAGTTTTCCATTGGGGGAAGAATTTGACATTTTTAATCCTTTAACTGTGGCTCATGTGTGAATGCATGTACTGTACTAGAGTTTGCCATTCATTGTGGTTTCGGTTCTCTCCTCAGCATCTCTAGGCCTACAGTTAAATCTCTGAGTGCTAACCCCAGTACTGTATACATACATATTAAAAAGTGCACATGAATGAACACTGATGCCATGTTGTTGAGCTTTAGAATTGGAAAAACTATCACACACTCACAAATAAATAACACAATTTTTTACTATCTCCCTTTGACTTTTGGCTAGGAGTCCTAAATAAAGTGGGGCCTTCCCACTTTGTCTGCTTCCTTTCCCAAAGCTTGTCTTTCAGCAGCAGCAAGGAGAAGGAGGAAGAGAAGAGATTGATTGATTTATTGATTGATTGTAGTTACATTGCACCATTCCTCCAAGGATGTCAAAGTAACACACACACCCCTACTCATTTTATCTTCAGAACAACCCAGTGAGGTAGGTTTCTCTAAGAGACAGAATGACTGGCCCAAGGTGAGTTGGTGAGCCTCATAGCTGCGTGGGGATTTGAACCCTGGTCTCCCGGGTGCTAGTCCAAGACTCTAACCCAGGCATAGGCAACCTTGGCTCTCCAGATGTTTTGGAACTACAGCTCCCATGATCCCTAGCTAACAGGGCCAGTGGTCAGTGATCATGGGAGCTGTAGTTCCAAAACATCTGGAGAGCCAAGGTTGCCTGCTCTAACCAGTACCCCACACTTGATCCACCACACTGGCTTCATGAGGCCCAGAAACTTTATGAGCTAGAAGTCCTCAGTACGTTATTTGGGGTCTTAATTTTTGGCTGGGCTTCCAGTCCTTGCTAAGTGCACTTTTACATGCAGCAGCTAGTGAGATTCATTGGGAATAAGCATCGTTTTTGCTTTCATGCCATGTGGCCAGACACAGGCTGTGGCTAACTTGAGTCCTCCTTGGTTGTTCAAATGTAAAATATCAGGACGCTGCTTCCACTCTGTTCCCCCAATGCCTGCCAAATTAAATAGTTCATTGTTGCTGAATGTGCATGAGTTGCAGCTATATAATAAGAGCAACAGATCGCCTGTGGAATACAAACATTACATTGAACATCCTTAAGTTCGGAAAACTGCCAAGAATGGGAACGAACAGCTCTAGCCTCAGAAGCCTACAGCAAAGGGGCTGACTGCAGATGAAATGACACAGGGCCCAGCAAGTGTGGGGAGAAGGACAATTGAAGAGGACATTTTGAAAAGCTAGTCCATGCATTAGGCAGAGCAAGGCAGCTGCCTCAGACAGCTGGCATTGGTTGCCATGAAAGGACAGGAGAATGTGAGTTACTTAATTTATTGTTGCTTATTTATACTCCTGGGGGTGAGGGGTAGCAAGGCACTTGTGGGGTTTGTGTCTCAAATGCCAAAATCACTTGACTGGCCTTGGCTTCTCTTAGAACAGGCATCCCCAAACTTCGGCCCTCCAGATGTTTTGGACTACAATTCCCATCATCCCTGACCACTGGTCCTGTTAGCTAGGGATCATGGGAGTTGTAGGCCAAAACATCTGGAGGGCCGCAGTTTGGGGGTGCCTGTCTTAGAAAGTAAGAAAAGCCCTGTTGGGCCCATCAAAGACCTATCTCAGGCATAGGCAAACAGATGTTTTGGGACTACAGCTCCCATCATCCCTAGCTAACAGGACCAGTGGTCAGGGATGATGAGAGTTGTAGTCCCAAAACATCTGGAGGGCCAGTTTGCCTATGCCTGACCTGTCTATCACCATGCTCTCAGGGTGCCAAATGCCCACAAGCAGGACCTCTTCACCTTGGCGTTGAGGGTGGAAATGATATATATGTTATTCTGCCTCAGCCAGCAAAACGTCTTAGGCCCGCCGGCCCTGATCTTTAATGTGTGGTTAGTAAGTACACGGCATGTCCCTGTTTTTAATCTATGGGGACCTGGAGAGCAGAAGCATAAGTAGAGCCATAGTGGATCAGAGCATATGCTCATCCAGTCAGGCCTCCCATTTCTGGTGTCCAACCAGAGCCTTCTGGAAAGGCCACTAGCAGGACTGTCTGCTGCTGCTGCTGCTGCTGCTGTTCTCCAGTGAAATCCTGCCTCTGAACCTGGAGAGAGCTGATAGAGCCACCATCCATGACTAACACCCATATTCTCCATATGGGGAAAGCTACACCTGTTCCATTTCTGCCTTTCGTGAGCCTGTTAACAGCCTAGAAGCCTTGCCCCTCAAAGAGCTGTGAGTTGGATAAATCCAATTCCTCCTTGTCCCATTCCCAATTCTTAAGCAGCTGTCTTAAACATTTTTGCCACGGTGATTTGGGATAATTACACCCAGACCAGCACATTAAATTTGCTGTGATGCTCGTGACTCAGTGTCTTTGGAGCAAAATGCTTCCCAGGGCTACTCCTCGGGTGGGGCATTTACGCACCATCCCTTGCTCAGAGCTGTACCCAACGACAGGATCTACCCCGTGGTTTTTAATTAAATAACTGCTAAGATGCAGGCAACCTCTCATCAGCGTCTCCTCCTTAAGACGGAGCGCCAGCGTGCCAATGATTATAAGCCCCTTAAGGAGAATGTGTTCCCCCTAAGGCCTTATAATCATTTTTGTAGTGGCGCTTGTACACTCTTGCACTTTAATGAAACTATAAGCACAATTACTCTGCCTGACAGTGGACAGGGCATTGTGCTTCAAAAGCAGTAGAGCAGGAACATTAAAGCTTTGGGGGAATAATCAGCTTCCTCTCGCTTGTTCCGTATCTTTTGGAGCACGACCCAAAGTTAAGAATTAGATGTTCGGAAGCAAGGCAGAAGTCACACTTACCCCCTGTGTCTTAAAGCACAAAATGGAGGAGGGGCATATCCCTATCCTTTACTCTCTTTGCCCAGCCTGGCAATCTGCTCCCAGTGAGCTGTGGGGAAAGCCTAACTTTAGGCCGGTAGGGAGATTCAAGAGCTCCTTCTTCAGGTGTGCTAAGAGCCCAGCTGCCTGCCTTGCCACGGGCTGCCCTCTCCTAATTTACATTTGCCATTCAGAAAATGACTCCCAGAGTGAACTGCTTGGCACATCCATCCCAGCCCCATGTGTAACTGCAGACTGTTGTGTGCTTGGCCAATCGACAGCATGTGGCTGGTGAGAACTAATAAGACATGTTGTTGCCGACATCTGTGGCGATGACAAAACCCATTAAAACGCATGGCGTTTTGTAAGCTGAACGCTTCCTGTGTCAAGGAGTTTTGTTTTATTCGCTATTCAGCAGAGGGAGAGGCATGGGTAAGAAGTTGACCACACCCACTTTGCATCATTCATACCCACCACTAGCATATGGCCCTCCAAGGGTCGTTCAACAGGTAATATGGCCCTTGGACCAAAAAGGGATAGCCGCTCTTGGGTTAAGCCAGGCATCCCTAAACTTTGGCCCTCCAGATGTTTTGGACTACAATTCCCATCTTCCCCGACCACTGGTCCTGTTAGCTAGGGATCATGGGAGTTGTAGGCCAAAACATCTGGAGGGCCGCAGTTTGGGGATGCCTGGGTTAAGCCAAAACCTTCCATGGCCTGTCATTAAAAAACAACAACACCAAACACTTTGATAAAGAAAACAGAAGACATATCTTCTCCCAAAGTTAAGTCTGCCTTCCCTTGTTTCATGAGCCAGTGTTGAAGTACAGTGTTCAACTAGGGCCAGAGGGGCATGGATTCAAGTTCCCACTCAGCTTACTGGGTGACCTTTGGGCAAGCCACACTCTCTCTACCTCACAGGGTTGTTGTTGGGATAAAAGGAGAGAGGGGACAAATCATGTACGCTGCCTTGAATTCCTTGGAAGAAAGGCAGTATGCAAATGTAACAAAGAAGATTTCGGGCATAGGGAGAGGGGCAGTCCAAACTGAGTACATAAATGGTGGGGGTGTTGACTCTTTCACTCCTGCGCTGCAGTCAAAATGGAAATCCCACCCACCCTCAGCTATTGCCCCAAGAGGAACAAACAACATGCCTCACCTGGATTGTGAGACGTGTTCAGGGGTTTCTATTGGTCCCTTAGATAAGGAAACAAGATCCAGGTACCTGGGATTCCTCCTGAAGCAAAGAAGAGAAAAGCTTCATACAGACAGCATACAAAACTAGCCTGCTCTGCTAAGGCAAAGCATAAGGAAATGTATTTGAGCAAGCTCTCATTTAGCTGTCAGGTGCTTTCCACCATTCCTTTCCCATCAATGTTAATTACCAGGGTATTTGCATTTAAAAGAAAGTTGCTGTCCTTCGCAGAAATTCTGCCCCTCCCACCTTATTCATGCAGCAACACCAGAAGCCAGCATGATTGTAGACAGTCTTGCATTTGGCCCCATCGGTGTGTGGAGGTTGGATTAGGAAAAGTCTGCTGCTGGGTGCAATGAGATATGCTGGCACAAAAATACTTCGGCATGTCACCTTTGTCCAGATTTATATAAAATAAAATAAAAAGCATAAAACATAATCACCACAGAAAACAATTATGAAATGCTGAAGCAGAGACTCAGAGGTGCCAGAGACATCAGTAACACATGTCAGACTTTTTATACAATAGAAATTAATAACAAGCCTATAAAAATAAGGACACAATTGCCATGGAAATCCCTTATTTTCCAGTGGGATGAGATGCTTTCCCAGATAACCTTAGTTTGTAAAGTTCTGCGCACATTCCTACTTTATTTTATTTACTTTTTTTAATCCACAGCCATTATTCACATAAACAACAAACTCATACCAAACAGAAATAAATTTGTCCTTACTTGTTGGACCTCTAGAGGTTTTCAGTTTATATGTCAATTGTTCTAGTACAGCTGATTCCCATACCTTCATGTAACAGTTTTGCATTTTAACACCACCACCACCCCAATTTTAAAAAAATTTAAAAAAATTAAAGTAATAAAATACAGAAAATACACACCAATAATAAAGTTCATTTGTGGAATAGCATAAACCTTTTCTTGTTATTTGCGTGGACAGGCAGAGTCCCCCAAACCCCCAGGCGACCCCCTGAGCGAAATAAAGACACAGGACAACATGCTATGGGATTCAAATTGACCACAACTTTATTAAGATTCAGATGTAGGGAGACCTTGGCTCAGGCATTGGGCGTTATCCTTCCCAGTCCCCAGCCAGGGTTCTGGAAGGCTTCGGGGTCATCCACATGTATGGGGGTTGGGGCTGGCACTGGAGAACATATGTTCAAGCATAGAGAGCCCGCCCCCTGTTCGCCGCCGCTGGAAGGGGGAAGTGATGACGCCTATTGGCATGGTCAAGGTTTTCCCCAATACCCCGATCTTGTTGCCGCAAAGGGGGTGAGGTCTCCGCCTCACGCCCCTCCCTCTAGGAAAATCGCCAAAGAATTCTGCCCAAGGCCTGACTCTGCCAAAGTTGTGACGTATTGCTACAGGAAAGGCGAAACCTGCCAATTCCTTTCCGACCTTTCAACAGCGGCCTTGTGAACATGTAGAGAAAAGGTTAACCTGCAAAAGAACTTGAATGGGGGTGTGGAGGGTGGGAACCAACTGGTGCTTGGAGGTAAGATTCAAATTCTATTCTGTGAGCCGGACAGTCCCTCTCCTTACCTGGCCATCCCCTGGCAACACCTCCCCAGGCAGGATTGGACACTAGGCTTGGGTAGGCGGAGACCCTGGCATCGTACCTGGGAAGGCGATGCCAGCCCCAAACTTCCAGGGAGTCGCCCTCTGGGATCAGGGGCTGCGCACGACCATGCAAAAGTCGCCGCCCCCCATTGATGTGTGGAGCGGTCATTGTGGGTTACTAAATGGCTTTTGAGAGTTTTATAGGAAAAGCAACCCACCCCACCCCACTCCCCATGTATGCAGTTGGTGAGACAGTTAGTAACCCATCCCACTGGAAAATAAGGGGAACCCAGTGTCCTTCGGCTGTTGGACTACACCCCCCATCAACCCTGACCATTGGCTGGCTGAAGCTGATGGAGCTGGAGTCCAACACCATCTAGAGGGCCACATGGTGTTGGTGGTACAGAGCAGGGATAGAAAACCTGTGGTCCACTAGGTGTTGCCGGACTGCGATTCCCACCATCCCTGGGGCTGTTGGGAGTTGGTGTCCCACAACAACATCTGGAGGGCTGCGGGTGAGTTGTGCAAGCCGGAGAAACCTGGATTCGAGTTCAAAGATATATTGCAGTCTCTTCCCACTTGGCGCCTTCCAGACATTTTGAACTGTGGTATCCCTCAACCCCAGCCAGAAGCTGTAACTTTAAGGAACCAGTGGCAAAATAAATGACACACATACGCACATCATTGTGCAATGTCCAGTGGGACTTAGCATACTAATCTCCCCCCCCCAACTCTTTAATCTTTGCCTCTTGCCTGGAACCTTGCAGCGAAAGGGCAATCCCAAGAGGCAAAGGGACGGGTAATTGCTGCGAAGAATGCAACCTCCCTGACGTGTTGTTGAGAGGATCTTCTCAATGGCTGCTTCCAAAGGTCAAAGAGAACAAGGATACCTGCAGGCCGCAGGAAGGAGACGGAGAACACCCACCTCCCAAGGCTGCTTACTCAGCAGCCGCTGCATTGCAGCTTATTCTGGTCGAGTGGGGGTGGGGGGGTGGGGGCAGGATACCATCGAAGCTGAGTTAATAGTGCTAAAAGGCGGCGTCAGACTTCCTGCCCCGATAGAGATGTTTTATTTGGTAAGGCAAAAACTCAGGGCTGATTCACACACACACACATATCACATGATGTCACATCACTCGATGACTTGCAGCTGAGTGTGCAAACTGTCTTTGTTGAAGAAACATTGTGGGTAAGGTGAGAGCTGCGCTGCTCAGGAGTGGCTTCTTTCAGGCACTCGAGGGTGCAGTCGCCAAGTGGTGATAAACAGCCAGATGGCTCTTATGGATGAGGATGAATAATGCTTGCTATTTTCCGCTTCACGTATTATTATCTCAGTGATCCTGGCAGTATTATACAACAGGCATCAGGAACGGCAGGCCCAACAGCCAGAGGTGGCCCTCCAGAACTCTTCTTTCAGGCCCTTTGGTTTCTCTCTGGTCGGGGACAGAGGGTGGCGCTTGGGGGGGGAACTGCCGTCGCACCACTCCTTGGTGTGTGGAGTGCCGCAGGGTGTGATACTCTTTTTAACATCTTTATGCGCCCCCTAGCCCAGCTTGTCTGGAGTTTTGGTTTGGGCTGCCATCAGTATGCTGATGACACCCAACTCTATCTGTTGATGGATGGCCATTCTGACTCGGCCCCAGACAAACTGATCAGATGTTTGGAAGCTGTGGCTGGATGGTTACGTGGGAGCCAGTTGAAGTTAAATCCTTTGAAGATAGAGGTCCTTTGGCTGGGTCTGGACGATATGGGATTGGGGGGCCAACTCCCATCTCCTGCAGGGGCACAATTAGTGCCACCGCCATCCATTAAGAGTTTTGGTGTAATCTTCGACACCTCCCTTTCTATGGAGGCTCAGGTTGCAGCTATAACAAAGGCGGCATTTTTTCATCTCCGCCAAGCTAAGCAGTTAGCTCCTTACCTCTCTCGCCCTGACCTAGCCACTATGATCCACGCGATGGTCACCTCCAGGCTGGGGCTGCCCTTGAAGCTGACCCAGAAACTCCAGTGGGTGCAGAGTTTCCGCTGCGAGACTCCTTACGGGGTCCTCGCCGCGGGATCACATTCACCCGGTGCTATACCAGCTGCACTGGCTCCCAGTGGAGTACAAGATCAGGTTTAAGGTGCTCGTTTTAACCTTTAAAGCCCTATACGGCCTAGGACCCTTGTACCTACAGGACTGCCTCTCCTAGTATGTCGCACAGAGGAACTTATGGTCTTCAAATAAAAACCATAAAATCTTGGAGATCCCGGGCCACAGGGAGGTTAGGCTGGCTTTGACCAGAGCCAGGGCTTTTTCGACCATGGCCCCAATCTGGTGGAACACTCTGTCACAAGAGACTACGGCCCTGCAGGACTTGACAGCTTTCCGCAGGGCCTGCAAGACGGAGCTGTTCCGCCAGGCCTTTGGCCAAGGCACAGTCTGACCTCCTCTCTCCTTCGGTAATCCTCATAGAACTCTAGCCCAATGGTTGCCATTAATTTGATTCTGAATTGATTCTAGAATGTATTTTAATTAAATGACTGTGTGATTTTATGTACACTGTGCTATTTTTACTTGTTGTTAGCTGCTCTGAGCCCAGCTTTGGCCGGGGAGGGCGGGATATAAATAAAAAATTATTATTTATTATTATTATGTAAGCCACCTGGTCATGGAATGGCGATGCACATGGAATCAAGGGATATTGCAACGACCTGTAGCTTTTTGACCTGTCCATAGAAGCAGTGCTTGTGTGGCAATGAAATACCTGAAGCAGAGTCCAAGTCCTCTCCCTTTCCTTCTCATACTATGGTCAAAGCTTTTGCCACATGATTTCTGTCATTTTTGTCTTCTACCCTGCTTGAATCAGATCATATCACTCTGTTGCATGCCAGGGTTGCATGACTACTAGGCATCGGAAGAATGCTCCTCTAGCTCCCCACAAACTCAGTTTCGTAGTTGTGGTTGATGCAATATTACTCTTGTTGCTGTCTCTGACCACTTCATATGGAGATAAACACTGGCTTTCAAATGCAAGGACTTCTAAGGCAATTTGATAGAAAGGAGGATAAACTATTCCACTGGAGACTTCTCTGCACAGCTGAAGGACATGGCAGAATAAGCCAGGCAAGGCATACAATGGTCCTGCAACTATGAGGTAATTAAATGAATTTAACAATTAGAATGAAGGTTAATTGAATTATGGAAGTTAAAAGGGAAAGTTAATTATGGAGTGCAAGAGGCAGAATGATCAAAGCAGCTTTTCCCAGGGTTCTGTAAAGTTTTATTACCCTCTGCTTCAGTCGTGCCAAAACTTTTCCCTGCTGAAGCTCAAACTGACAGCTTCTTTCTCTAGAGTGGCAGAGACAGGAGAGGAGGTGGAGCTTCAGAGATATCCCAGGTTCCTCTTCTGAATTTTCAGCTCTGCAGACAGCAAATTAGAAAGGGGGGGGGGAATCTGTGGCTCTTTGGTGCTAAATGTCTGCATGCAAGTCTCCCCCATGTGGTTAAACCACAACTTTCAAGTCTGGACATCGTCCAAGCATTCTTCATGTGGTTAGACCATGTTGAGGGCTATTTAGGGTACAAATGCAAGCCCATGTCAGAATGACCCTCGGGGTCCCTTCCAACTCCACAATTCTGTGGTTCTATGTTCTGAACTGCTCATTAGTATGGGGATTTTGTAATGTATGCCAATCTTTTCACTCCAGCCTCTGGCATCCCCAATGGCCACTTCCCCAAGCTCAAAGAGGAACCTTCCCCTCTTCCTAGGAGCAGAGTGTTGGGAGTGCGCACTGAGCCCTACCTTATCTTTATAAGCCATGTTTGCCTGCAACTTTGTTTTCATTTTAATTGAAAATTTAACTTTCCTAGATAAGCAGTACTATGGGATTTCCTTTATTAACTATGGATCCACATATATCTGTGTGCCCTCACATATACATGGATTCTAGGCTACTGCCCGTTATGTAGCAGTGCTATTAAAAGTCCAGCATCGTATTAGGGAGAAGATCCTACTGGTGTTCCACAAATTTCCTTCAGTTCTTCAAGGGAAGTGCTGGTTATTTAGTCATATCGCTTTCTCGAGCTATTTAATCTGCTGCTTTACTGACTAAAGCAGCCACTTGAGGAGGATCACTATTAATATTTCTGCAATGTTCAAGAAAATAGAAACTGAAATGTCTCTTTCCTTGTAGGAAATGGAGCATTTCCTACAAGGCGCCATTTGCAATCCTGCAGCTGCATGGCCAAAGGATCCAGTGGAAGCCCTGCTATATAGGTGGGATCCAAGGCATGTCGCCTCCATGATAAATAGGTTTACCACAGATATGCCAGCAGAACACTGTCAGGGCAGCCGTTCTGTCAGTGAAGATATGTGGGTGAAGCAGCCAAAATGGGGTTGAGTCATGGAGGTGGCAAGGGGATAAAGACAGGGGAGGAATTCAATTCAGTTCACGTTTAAAGGCGAACGTAACTAATTTGCACTTTCTGAAACAACCCAAGAGGACAAGGCTGTCCTTCAAAATCTCCATTTCTCTGAATCTTACAATGCCCAGTTATGTATATAAACAAGTGCATATACTGGAGGTAAAGTGTCCATCAAAATTCAAATATTCGTGAAAATAGCATGCAAAAAAATGCCTTATTTTAGGGGAAATGACCTCGCAAAAATATGTATATTACGCAAAATTGCGCACAAAGTATTACAATAAATGTGCTCTAAAATGTGAGCAAATTTTCATGAGGACTTATTTAAAAACACACTGATGTGGAAATGTGAAGGACTGAACTTAAGGTTGGAAAAATGAGAAACTGAGAGGAACTAAAATGGGTAGTTTACCCACCTCTACACAGGGGAGGAGCACAGCTAAATCCTACACTCCTCCAAACCATGGCCATGTGTCCCCATGAGAAGCAGAACTTTGCCGCAGTCCCAGATCCCACACAAAGCATTTGCCTCCCATTGACCAGCATATTTGCTGGGCCTGCTTTAACAGGCAGTGTCAGGGAGCTTGCTTGGCTGGGCACCTCTAGTTTGTGCCTGTTTTCTTTGTGTTCCTTGCATGCTGCTGAAATGCCAAACACAACCCTGACTCAACTTGCGCTGGTTGGGTGTCTCCATATGGATAATTTGAGCATTATCACCAACACAATCCCTGATGGGGGGCTCGTAGTATTTCCAGGGTTATTGGGGGATATATTTGCTGTTTTAAATGCCATTTTTTAATTCTCCAAGCTGTGTGTTCTCCACTCTCTTCCCAGTCTGAACACACATCACATAGGGTGGCTGTTTGACCAATGTAGTGGTGATAGCATGGTTGGTATAGAGAACTGCTTTAACTTCGTTGGACTGGTCATGTTGTGCAGATGCCTGATGATCGGCTTCCAAAGCAACTACCCTATTCCGAACTTAAAAATGGAAAGCGTAATGCTGGTGGTCAACAAAAGAGGTTTAAAGACTGTCTCAAGGCAAATCTTTAAAAATGTAGTATAACACTGACAACTGGGATACCCTGGCCTGCGAGCGCTCCAGTTGGAGAACAGCCTTTACCAAAGGTGTCATGGGCTTTGAAGACACTCGATCTCAGGACGCAAGGGGAAACATGCTAAGAGGAAGGCACGCTTGGCAAATCCACACCGTGATCAACTCCTGCCCGGAAACCAATTTCCCCAATGTGAAAGGACGTGTGGATCCACAGTCACTTACGGACCCATTGTTAAAACCGTGTTTATGGAAGACAATCTTACTCGAATACGAGTGATCGCCAAAGAAGAAGAGCCATAAAAAGAAATATTACATGCATTTAATTTGCAGTTCTGTGTTGGGAATGCCTCGCTGGAATTAGTTACTCCAACAACATAGAACATCACAACATAGGAAGCCACCATTGGTTCATCCAGTAAAATGTTGCCTTAACTGACTGGCAATGGCTGTCCTGGTTTCGGTTGAGGGACATTCCAAGCTCCTACTGCAGATGCCGGGAATTGAATCAGGAACTTTCTGTATGCAAAGCAGATGTTCTGCCACTGAGCTGCAGACCTTCCTCCCATAACGGAGAACTCTAATGGCTATTCCTATCCAGTTTATCATTCCATTTTTTATTATTAGTACAATATCAACTCAAAAAACTTCATTTTCTGATGCATTAGAATTCTTACATTTCAGCACATACTCACGCACCCTTAACCAGAAGTGAAGCAACTGCCACAAATATTAATCTTAACTTTGTAACTGCTAAGCACTTCCAACAGTTTTGTTCTGACATTGCATTGCTACGTCTACGGAGCAAAAGGAAGTCCTTCGAATGCTTCTCTTCTGAGATTGGGGTGGGGGAGGTTGGCTCTGAAACGGTCCGTCTGACATTTCTTTTCAATTCCTCTTGAAGCGAAAGGAATTCACTTCGATATTTGTGTGACTGACAAGCTTTTGCGGAACCTCATGAAACCATTTCATAAAGATGTTCCCTATTCTGCCTTTCAGGGGACTCAAAACTTTTGGGTCTTCTTTTCCCTTGGAGAAGGTAGCCCTGAAAACAGAAGTGTGGTATCTGATTAAATACAGAAGCATTCAATTTCTCAAGCACAAAGAGGACCTCCCCTTTTGAGGGGTGACTGTACCTCTGGAATCAAACACATAGGTTTGTATGAGGAAAATAAAAGTACATATCTAGAAGTACGTGTAGACATAATTGCATATCAAAAACAACACATACAGTACTAAGCAAAGATTTGCAAAGATTAGTTTTGTGCAGTAAATTGCACCACCTTGGAAAGCGAGTAATCCACAAAGTGTACTCTAGCTGCAAATATGTTCCTGCTGTGGAATAGACAAATATCAGTTATAAATTGAATTTCAACATGTTGGCACCTGTTTTGAGGGGGTGGCCAGGGGGAATCCAGTAACAAAACTTTTTCATTAAGATTCTTGAGCAGTTTCCCATAATTGCCTTTTTCCTTCAGTAGAAGAAGATGGGCCATCTTGTCTAGTGATGACCAATTATGGGAATGACTTGTCATCATTGCTGGTGTTTGACAGATTGGCAACACATTTTGTATTTGCAGGCTGAATGGTGCAGCTATTACTGAGAGGCCTGCATATCCCATAACTGTTGGAATTAGGCTGCACAGAGCTGCAGTTACCCAGAGGCCAGAAATTGCCCTTGGAATTAAGTTTCATCAGCTACTGACAGAACTGGAATTACCATAACTTTCCTGAATTAAGTTGCATGGTGCCGTAATTAGTGGTATGGAAGGAATTTCCCTAAGAATGAGGTTGCTACTCTTGCAGCCAGGACAGACATTTTCCTGAACAGACTTGCCAGAGAAAGCAAAGGTATTGCTAATGTGTTGTGTTACACCTGTGACCATGTAGAGCTATGTGGAGTGATGGAATTAGAAATGAATACAGTATTATATGAGTTGTTTTGTAGGGGCAGCAATAGAATCAGTGACTGTCTCTGTTGGGGAAGATTGGCACTTAGTTTGTCACTGGCCAACGTTATACATCCAAGACCCTTGTCAAGTGTGTCGCCACTTTCTCATGCCATTCCCTTTCTTTCTTTCTTTCTTTCTTTCTCCCTCCCTCTGCATGAATTTAGTTTCTGTATACTCTCTGTGCTTCTTAAATGCTTGTGAAATGATACTTCCTGAAGACTTAAGGTTTCTGTTTATGGTCTGCACAGCTTCCCCATGAATGATTTAAACATTGGTTCTTCCATTGTACATGCAGCTCATTCTGCTGCCTTTTGTCAAAGTTCGGACTTTGTATTACAGGCAGCTCTCAACGTATGCAAGAGTTACATTCCAGGGTTAGTCCATAAAGCCGAAATCACATATAGTCAATACATGCTGGGTTCAATAGCAGGTGGGATTGTCAAAGTATTTTTTGCCAGACACCTGCCTTATTATTATTATTATTATTACATGTGTAAAGTTGAACGTGCACAAGTTAAATGCACATAAGCTGTGTGTTACCTGTATTTTGTACCATACTCTATTGCAGCATTTCATTCTTATGGTAAACCACCCTGAGCTAAATGTTAAATATCATGGAACTACAACATATGCAATCATTATATGAACTACTATTTTAGAATTAGTGCCTGAGTTTGCCTTTTTCCTCTTCCCTTCCTGTCCTTTTTCCCTTGTGTGCGTCTTTTTATTATTATTATTAAGTAGGTGAGCAGGGACTGTCTTAATAAGCTGTATACAACCTAAATAGGTTGTATGAAGAGAGGAATATAAATGCTCTAAATAAATAAATAAATATGTAAACCGACAAATTATGTTTTGGTTTAGGGAGTGATTTCTCTCCAGTCCCTGGATGAAGATAGTTCTTAAGTTTCCCTATAAGGAAGAGCAGTGACTCTGCTTGCTTGAGTAAACTTCGCCTCTATGGAGTAGGCTGCTGTTTATGGTCTATCAAGCCTGTTAAATTGCACACTGAAAGAAAACCCAACATCAGTGTACAGTCAAATGATATCTCCCATAGGAAGCATGAAGTGGTGTCTTTTAAAAACCCTCCCATTAAATGGATTCTTAAGCAAAGCGATTTCCGTTAACTGGCTCCTTAAATCAACTGAATTAAATCAATATCCAAACCATGAGGTTTCTAGATCCAGGTCCATTCCTCTCCCCCCCCCCAAGCTTCTAATTGTGGAGGTTTCACTTACATAAAGTAGCAGCAGGTTTAATGGGCTGTGCAGCCCATGTTTCCAAATAAAGACAAGAGGGGAGGTGAGGGGGGAGGTTGCTAAGTCTCCTCCTGCAGTCCTTAACAATCTAATGCGAACAGTTGCTGTGGGACTTCAGGTTGGCCTGTTAATTGCTTGGAGTCGTTTAACACGACACACACGCTGTTAAACATCCCCACCTCTTGTTCCAGACAGAATATGCCTCGCTTGTCCCTATTGTTCTTCGACATTTCAATTACCGACATTGGAGGGGACAGGAAGTCAAACTACCGTATGTCTGTAGCGCTAACCTACCATGTTGAGCAGGAAGGGATTGCACAGTAGGTCTGAGTCTCTTAGGCTTGACTATCAGAAGGTCGGCGGTTCAAATCCCTGCTATGGGCTGAGCTCCCATTGCTCTGTCCCAGCTCCTGCCAACCTAGCAGTTCGAAAGCATGCCAGTACAAGTAGATAAATAGGTACCACTGTGGCAGAAAGGTAAACGGCATTTCTGTGTGCTCTGGTTTCTGTCACGGTGTTCTGTTGTGCCAGAAGTGCTTTAGTCAGATGACCCGGAAAACTGTGGACAAATGCCGGCTCCCTCGGCCTGAAAGCGAGATGAGCGCCACAACCCCATAGTCTCCTTTGACTGGACTTAACTGTCCAGGGGTCCTTTACCTACTGTCAGGGGTGCTAGCTCCAGGGGGGTGAGTCCATTTGAGGGGGCCCTACATTTCTGGGATTGGGGCCAGGGGCGCCCAATGCCTGAAAAGTGTGAATGCTCTTCCTCCTCCTGCTGCTGCCGCAGAGGGGAAGTAGGGTCAGAGCAGTAACAAGAGGAGAAGGAGGAGCCACCAGCCATTGAAGCCATGCAGCTGCCGCGTTCGGCTCCACCCCCAGGTCCTCCTAATGTCCTGATGTCATGTGCACAACATTGCCCCCCATCTCCTGAATCACCCTCTTAAGTTGACACCCCGGGTACTGCCAATGCAGGGGCCAAATGCTCAAATGAATAAAATGAGTGCAGTAGGACAGCTTGGAACTGTAGCCTTTCTCACAACACAAGCACAGTCCACAAACAAGACCTCAAAGGGGCACTTAATAATATTTTTTTAAAGCTGTGGCTCCAGGTGGATCGGAATTGAGAAAATGGCTGCTTTGCATGCAGAGGGTCCCTGGGAGGAATGGGAGAGTCCTGCATCAAACCCCAGAGAGACCCTGCCTATCAGGGCTGGAAACCAGGGAGGGCAAACTCTTGCTTTGCCGGACTCCAGTTCCCATCAGCTGCATAGCCAGCATGGCTGATGATCAGAGGTGATGAGAGATGTCATCCAGAAACATATGAAAGGCTGCAGGTCTCCCATCCATGGTGTAGGCCAGGCATAGGCAAACTCTAGCCCTCCAGATGTTTGGGACTACAATTCCCATCATCCCTAGCTAACAGGACCAGTGGTCAGGGATGGTGGGAATTGTAGTCCCAAACATCTGGAGGGCTGAAGTTTGCTTATGCCTGGTGTAGACAATGCAGAGCTAGGTAGACCAGTGGTCCATTCTAGCATCTTCCTATGACCGTGGAAATAACAAAATAACATAAGGGGGAAGGAATGCATCTGTTTTCAAGAGGCTGCCTGAGAGACTTCCATAAGCGACCTGAGGATAGCAACAGCATACCTTTCCCCCAGAAGGTGATGCTTGCTGCTCTTCCTTTCAGTACATACATGGGATCCAAAACCATAGATTGCCTTGAGTTTCAAGAGGCAAGATATAAAGGCAAGTAAACAGATAAAAGAGGGAGCATGAGAACCTCTGCAAAGGTTCTCACATATGTAACAACAAAGCACCTTCCTCACTTAGGACCATGGGCTCTTCTGTAAACAGAATAGCTGCTACCTTTGAAGTTTTTTCTGCTGACTCTACCTTTTCTGCAGTTCTATAGAGGGGATCTTGCTGGAGGCTACAGTTGAACCTGTAGTCAGCGGGTAAAGTTTGTGAAGAGGGTGAAGTCTGTATCATGTCTGTGGACCACAGTGTTTGTGTTGTGCCAGCTCTGTCTCACAGGGCCCCTTGACATGCAACTGTAGCACAAAGAGAGTACCCATTGTCCAAAACTTTATTATTACTATCCAAATCGCTTGGGTTATCTGCAATCACTGGCTGTCCCCAAAATAGGTCCATATCAAAATAATCTTATAAAAGCAGCTGACTGAGAGATCGTGTCAGATGCTATCCAAACCGTTAAGGCAAACACTGTTATGCTTACAGGTCCTAAACTGCTTTTCGGCCGTAAAAGCTGAAAAGTGAAAGCGCAGTAATATCTGTTGGGAGGAGAATTTACTCAGCCTAGTCTGTTTACTCAGCCTAGTCTGCAGATGACACAACCTTGATGGCAGAAAGCGAGGAGGAATTAAAGAACCTTTTAATGAGGGTGAAAGAGGAGAGCGCAAAATATGGTCTGAAGCTCAACATCAAAAAAACCAAGATCATGGCCACCGGTCCCATCACCTCCTGGCAAATAGAAGGGGAAGAAATGGAGGCAGTGAGAGATTTTACTTTCTTGGGCTCCTTGATCACTGCAGATGGTGACAGCAGTCACAAAATTAAAAGACGCCTGCTTCTTGGGAGAAAAGCAATGACAAACCTAGACAGCATCTTAAAAAGCAGAGACATCACCTTGCCGACAAAGGTCCGTATAGTTAAAGCTATGGTTTTCCCAGTAGTGATGTATGGAAGTGAGAGCTGGACAATAAAGAAGGCTGATCGCCGAAGAATTGATGCTTTTGAATTATGGTGCTGGAGGAGACTCTTGAGAGTCCCATGGACTGCTAGAAGATCAAACCTATCCATTCTTAAGGAAATCAGCCCTGAGTGCTCCCTGGAAGGACATATCGTGAAGCTGAGGCTCCAATACTTTGGCCACCTCATGAGAAGAGAAGAATCCTTGGAAAAGACCCTGATGTTGGGAAAGATTGAGGGCACTAGGAGAAGGGGATGACAGAGGACAAGATGGTTGGACAGTGTTCTCGAAGCTACGAACATGAGTTTGACCAAACTGCAGGAGGCAGTGGAAGACAGGAGTGCCTGGCGTGCTATGGTCCATGGGGTCACGAAGAGTCGGACACGACTAAACGACTAAACAACAACAGTCTGTTCTTTAGCACTTTTGACATATTAGCAGATCGTTCTTTTAAATCTAAAAAAGAACAACACGTGGCGTTTTCATGCCAGGGTTCCATCAGTTTAGGTTATAAACTTCTATCCTTTGTAGAAGCATTCCTTCTCAGACTGAAACAGTAAAGGACAGCTGAAACCCAAAATCCTACTGAAGTCAATGGCAGATGGCTGGTTTCTTCTTCCTCTTTTTCTTCTTCTTCTTATATGAATTGTATGCATTCTTCTTTGCCATCCTCATCTCAGAATGAATAGGTGGGCATAACCAGAGATCAAGGTCCAGATTAAACCAAGCAGTTCCTCGGGCAGAAGCCACACAATGCCTTTCGCTGGCACAACAGGGTTTTCCCCTTCTCTCTTCCCCTGTGCTCCCCCCAAAAAATAATTTCCTCGGGGGTGTGGAGGATGGAAAATTGCACAGGGTGGGGAGGGGGATGAGCGGGTAGATCTTTCCATCAGGAAAGCAGAAATGCTTCTCCCAGCATAGCTATCTGCTTAGAGCTATGTTGAATGCTAGGACCCAGCATTCAAATGACCAAATGACAAAACACCCCAACCAGAATGAAGCAAAGTGAAATATGGCGCCATTAATCCAACTCTTTGTCCCTGCCATTACAAATGGTTGCTTTGAATGGCATTGACATCTGATTGCCAGCCTACACATGATAAGCTGGTGGACAGAAGACCTAACTTAAATTTTGCAATACAGTTCTCCAGTAAATGTATCTATTGGGGGGGAATGCATGTATTTGGTGGATGCTAGCATAAAAATGCATATATTGGTGAAAACAGCATATTAAAATGCATTATTCAAGGCAAATGCACATTCAAAAATGTGTATATTAGAGCAGCACTTAACAATGTCAACCAATTTTTATAAGGATTTTGTTTTTGTTTTTTAAATAGTTGCAAGCTGGTGGAGAAGTGTGATGAACGGAACATAAGAATGGAAAAACGAGAAACCAAAATGGACAGATTCATGTACTTCCAAGTCTTTTAGCAAGTACATGTAAAGAACAAATGTAACAGATATTACAGTTCCTTGCATGGAGACAAACTGATTGGTGGATTCTGTAGCAGTTTTTTTTAAAAAGCAGATTATCTGTTAAAAATAAAAGGAAAAAATGTGGCATGGTGTTTTAACGCTATATAATGGGGAAAGAGACTTCTGGTGGTTTAGATCATAAGGTCCTCAGGACAGGTACCTGGTCTTTTATCTCTTAAATTACATTGCAAAGCACCATGTAGAGTGACAGTAATAGATTAGTACTCTGAGCACATAATGGCTCCTGCATGCTGGTGTTTATATAGCACAAATCACACACACACACACCCCATATTACTGACAGATGCTTGGCAAATTGCAGGCTGGTGATTTTCAGACCTAAATACTCACAAACGGAATAGCACAGAGGGGAATTAATGTTCTGAATTTTGCTTACTGCCATTCCCTGAACTGGAAGAGAAATGAATGGTCTGGAGCTGATCTATCGACCTTTATCCATTTCCATCTGTCTGGGACCTTTGGCTGGCTTGGTGACCTTCCGGACAAGTCTCTCCAATTCAGCCCTGAAGTTCACATAACACGCAGAGGATCGAGCTATCAATGGCAACACTTGCGATGGCTGTATGAAACCTCTGGGTTCATAGGCGGCATGTCTCTGTATATTAGTTGCTGTGAGACAACTGAGGGAGAGGGTTATTATTATGCTCATATCCTGCTTCTCATGAGCAAGATGCAAGTTGACCATTGTGAGAAATGGGATGCTGAACTACACCAACTTTTGGCCTGATCAAGCAGGCCTCTTTTTGTTCTTACTGGGTAATTGGTCAGTGAGGCTCCATCAAACATCAGTTACGAGTGGCCATCGAGCCTTCTCAACTTTTCCTCTCATGAACCTGAATTAGAGCAATCAGTCAGCCACTGTTGTGCTTGGCTCAGCTCTGCAGACTCGAGTTTCTTTTTTATGCAGGGAAATATATTACTTCACCCATCAGTATTTACTACAGATAAGGAGAGGCACAAGAAAATGTCTGTTCTGCCTTAATGCTATAAATAGAACTTAACTTTCAAGGATGTGTACTTTAGGGTTATACCTAAAAGGCAAAAACGGGGGGGGGGGGTGTCCTTGTGCAAATGTACTATTTTGGAAACAGCTTACATCGGTTTTAGGAGGAGAAGTGGCTTTGCTTCTTCTCGTGAATGACTGAAGGCAGCAGAGCAGCCAACTTTTTTTGGCAAGCGTTGAGCATGTCACATCAAAAGTATGAAACTGTCCCTCAAGCACTTTCCTGTGCAGCTGTGTTGATACCATTTTGCCTCAAAACTAGTCTGCTTTTCTGGAAAGAAGGCAGCAGCAGGGCACAGAAATGGCCACTAAGAATGCAGGTCACACTCTCTG
The DNA here is from genome assembly GCF_963506605.1 of Zootoca vivipara. Taxonomy (NCBI): domain Eukaryota; kingdom Metazoa; phylum Chordata; class Lepidosauria; order Squamata; family Lacertidae; genus Zootoca; species Zootoca vivipara. The sequence continues at coordinate 51,343,554 of NC_083277.1, forward strand.
CCACAGAGATGCCCTGGGACCCTCCTGAACCTGTTCAGGTACACCACAGTCTCCTGGCACCTGCTACAGGTTGCCCCAACTCTATTCATTATTTTCATTGCCATGATCTTACACTTTGTCTACTCCCCACCAGCGTAGAAATCATATATCGAACAGATGAAAAGCTTTTCAATCTGAGTAGGCTGATAGCAAAGAGTAAGGTTCCCGTAACGTCTTCCGTCATAGAGCTTCAGTATGCTGATGACAACGTAGTGTGCGCACGCTCAGAGGATGACCTCCAAACCATCCTAAATATCTTTGCAGAAGCTTACAAAAAGCTTGGCCTATCACTCAACATCCAAAAAACCCAAGTGCTGCACCAACAAGTACAAAATAACCCCTCTGCAGCGCCACAAATCCAACTCAATGGTGTAACGTTGGGAAATGTTGATCACTTCTCCTACCTAGGCATTTATCTTTCCACAACTGCCAACATTGATGCCGAAATCCAGCATCGCCTGAGCTCTGCGAGTGCGGCTTTCTCCCAATTGAAGTGCAGAGTGTTTGAGGACCGGGACATTCACAGGGAAACCAAAATGTTTGTTTACAAAGCTATTGTACTACCAACCTTACTGTATGCCTGTGAAACATGGAACACTTATAAACGCCATCTTCAACTCCTCAAAAGATTCCATCAATGGTGTCTCTGAAAATTTTTAGACATCACTTGGGAAGACACTGAGTTTCTGCATGTCCTGCAGTTGTTTACTATTAAAAAAGCAAATACTTTCTGGGTGGAATAATGGTAGCAATTCTACTTCATACTCAAAGCCTCATCTACTTCCTTATTCTAAGTGCATTTCAGAAGGAGTTTCAGTTACACCCAACTGAGTGGTGATGAGGTTCAAGGATCGGAGAGGTTCTTAGATATATAGTGTTAGAACAGGACCAGGGGACCTGTGGCCCTTCAGATGTTACTGGACAATAACTCCCATCACTGCAGACTATTGGCCATTGGGGATGCGGGTGGCGCTGTGGTGTAAACCACTGAGCCTCTTAGGCTTGCTGATCAGAAGATTGGCGGTTTGAATCCGCACAATGAAGTGAGCTCCTGTTCCTCTGTCCCAGCTCCTGCCTACCTAGCAGTTCGAAAGCACGCTAGTGCAAGTAGATAAATAGCTACCGCTGTGGCGGGAAGGTAAACGGTGTTTCCGTCATGGTGTTCCATTGCACCAGAAGCCGTTTAGTCATGCTGGCCACATGACACGGAAATCTGTCTGTGGACAAACACAAGCTCCTTTGGCCTGAAAGCGAGATGAACGCCGCAACCCCATAGTCACCTTTGACTGGACTTAACCGTCCAGGGGTCCTTTACCTTTCTTTACTGGCCATGCCAGCTAGTCCAATAACATCTGGAGCAGGGCGGCCCAACTTTGCAAACCAAGAGTACTTTGACACAGAACCCGCAGGCTCACTGCCTTGCCATGTGGGCTGGTGGGGAGCGAGGCCAAAATTGGACGCCTTCATCATAGCTGCCAAGTCTCCCTCTGAAAAATGCAGGATCAGCAGCGGCGTGGCACCGGAAGTCGCTTCTACGCAAGTCTGGACATGCGTAGAAGCAACTTCCGGTGCTGCCCAATTTCCGGTGCCCAGACATGGGCAGAGCAGCACCAGAAGTCGCTTCTGCACATGTCCAGACATCCGTAGACGCGACTTCTGGTGCCGCTCTGCCCTATTCCCAGTGCCCAGATATGGGCAGAGCAGCACCCATAATGGAGCCTCCCTGGCAGGTAGGAAATCTGGGGGATTTCGGGATTTTTTTCGATTCGGGATAACAGCGGGAAACGGATTAAAATCCGGGGGTTTCCCGCGAAAAACGGGAGACTTGGCAGCTATGGCCTTCATGCTGCCTTCCCAAAGTGGCTAAGCAAAACAAGGAGCTTGGGGAAGGAGGTGCAAAGCTCTGGCAGGGTCCTAGAGCCCTCCCACCTCCTTCCCAATGCTAGGAAAGAGCTAACTAGGCTTTGGGAAGGAGGAAGGAAGGAAGGAGGAGTCTAGGACCCACCAAAGCCCTCATCCCTCCTTCTCAAAGCCCAGTGCCTTGCTTCCCTGGCTTTGCAAAAGCAGTGTGAGGGCTGCGGTTGGGGGGTGGGGAGCGTCAAATGTTGCTGGAGGCAGCAAAAAAAAAGGTGTTGAGGGCCACATGTGGCCCTCAGGCCATGCTCTGGACCACCATGTTCTGGAGGGGCACAGGTCTGTCATCATCGCATTAGATCGTGATGGGATTACCCTCTTCCATTAATCCTTTAAAAAAGGGATATTAAACGTTGCACTGTATGTTCAAACTTAAGCCCTGTGCAATACGCTCCTCTGTCTTTCCAGTAAAGGGTGCGACAATGGAAACTTTACTGAGAGTTGCAGACTGCATGTTTTCTTAGGCCCACACTAGGGGAAGTCTGAATGGAACAGATCCCAGACAGCTGTTAAGAAAATACTCACAGAGGGAGTGTAAAAGGGAAGTGAAGCAATGCTGAACTCCGTCCAAACAACCCGCATGGCAAAAGTATTACATTAACCCTTTTTTTGCAGGCAGGTCTGCTCCTGTGTGACCCATTATGGGGGTGGGGATGATGCTGGTTGGTTCCTGGCCAAATTGAAAAGGAGGAAGAGGAAAGTGAGGTGGATGCAGGCAGCATGGTACAATTAAGGAGGATTTAAAGCGATACCTCTCCACCCCCCACCCCCGAGATGGATGCAGGCGTTGGAAGATAATTATTATGCTTTGGAAACAAAATAGGGTATTGCGACAGCAGTCGCGTAAGTGGGCCCTAGAAGATGCATTGAGGCCAATTCATTTTCTCAGATGAAAATGTCAGGGTGAGAGAGTCTGGGGAGGCAGAAAGGAGGGAATGTCCTCAAGCAGGATTGGAAACCATGGATCAAAACCAAGATTTAGGAAGAAAACAGACATGGTAGACATCAGGGTCAGCAGCAACACTCCGAATCTTTGCCCCATGCTGGGCCCATTTCCACAAACCATTAAGCAGGCTAGCAGTACACCTGCATGAGCCGATTACTGGCATGCTGCTAAGTGTGAATGGGCCAAACTCATGTAGTAAGTACATTTATATGTGACAGCGTTCCCAAGGAATGTGTTCGCATGCAAGGATTTAGCAATGGCAGCTGCTGAAGCGCTCCCTCTTTCCCCATCAAAGGTGTGACAAGCACAATGATGTCCTATGTTTGTAGAGTTGGCTTGTTCTTGCTCTTGTTTTAGTATGCATTTTGTGTTCTCATTTTGCATTTTTATGTTGTCAGCCGCTCTGTGATCTCCGCATGAAGGGCGGTATACAAATTTAATAACTAATATACAGTGGTACCTCGGTTTAGGAACACAATTGGTTCCGGAAGTCTGTTCATAAACTGAAGCGTTCATGAACTGAAGCGTACTTTCCCATTGAAAGTAATGGAAAGTGAATTAATCCGTTCCAGATGGGTCCGCAGCGTTCGTAAACCGAAAATTCGTAAACCGAGGTGTTCATAAACCGAGGTTCCACTGTAAAAAATAACAACATGAAATTCACCCTCTGCACAGCTGCTGCACACTGGGCTGACATCTTCATGTAGCGATCCACCATTTTGTGGTCATTCAGTGCCTGTTCAGACCCTTTAAGCATATTTGTGATATTGGGATTTACCCTAATGTGAGTCACTTTAGGTAAAGGTAAAGGGACCCCTGACCATTAGGTCCAGTCGTGACCGACTCTGGGGTTGCGCACTCATCTCGCATTATTGGCCGAGGGAGCCGGCGTATAGCTTCCAGGTCATGTGGCCAGCATGACAAAGCCGCTTCTGGCAAACCAGAGCAGCACATGGAAACGCCGTTTACCTTCCCGCTGTAGCGGTTCCTATTTATCTACTTGCATTTTGACGTGCTTTCGAACTGCTAGGTTGGCAGGAGCTGAGACCGAGCAACGGGAGCTCACCCCGTCGCAGGGATTCGAACCGCCAACCTTCTTATCAGCAAGCCCTAGGCTCTGTGGTTTAACCACAGCGCCACCTGAGTCACTTTACACTTACATTAAATTGCATTTGCCATTTTGATGCCCCTCCACTCTGTTTAGATTTTTCAAGCTCTTCACAATTCCCTTAAAATAAATAAATAAATAAATGAAAATGCCCCGAAACCATTTAGTATTGTCACTAAACTTGGCTACCTCACAGCTTACCCCCCAACCAGAATAGACTTCATAACCAGTCTATAATTTCAAGATCCCCTTTTAAGAACTGTTACATTGGCCATTCTCCAGTCCTCCGATATGTAGCTATTTTAGAAGATGAGCAATTTCACATTCGAGTTCTTAAAAGAATGGTCAGGTGGATGCCATCTGCACCTGGCAATTTGTCAGTTTTTCATTTAGCAATAAGGCCTGGAACTTTGTTGCCTGTCGTCACTATTTGCCTCAGCTCCTCAGATTCCCTTCTTGAGACAGTTCAGGCACAGGGAGTACTTTATATTTTTCTGTGAGGATCGATGCAAATAATTCATTCACCTCCTCTGCTATTTTCTTTCCCTCCATTAGCCCACCTTTGACTCCTTTGTTCTTCAAAGGTCTATACAGTGGTACCTCGGTTTATGAACACAATTGGTTCCGGAAGTCTGTTCATAAACTGAAGCGTTCATAAACTGAAGCGAACTTTCCCATTGAAAGTAATGGAAAGTGGATTAATCCGTTCCAGACGGTCCGCAGAGTAACCGTTCATAAACTGAAGCAAACTTTCCCATTGAAAGTAATGGAAAGTGGATTAATCCGTTCCAGACGGGTCCGCGGAGTACTTAAACTGAAGCGTTCATAAACTGAAACATGGGTGTAATTGGTTCCGGAAGTCTGTTCATAAACTGAAGCGTTCATAAACTGAAGCGAACTTTCCCATTAAAAGTAATGGAAAGTGAATTAATCCGTTCCGGATGGGTCTGCGGTGTTCATAAACCGAAAATTCATAAACCGAGGTGTTCATAAACCGAGGTTCCACTGTATAACCTTCCTAAGCTGAGGTCCTGTAACTAATGTTTTTAAAGAATTGTTCACTGTTGGGCTTTGTTTTTAGGAATTTGGTCCCGATAGTCTTTTTTTTTGCACCATTTTGTATGCTTCTTTTACTAAGGTTTGTGTTCTTTTTTATCCGCATTTGGACATTAATTCCATTTTCTAAAGGGAGCCTTCTTACCATTCAAATTTTCTTGACTCCACTCAGGAAACTATGCTTACATCATCTTGGCCCTGGGAGCAACTTTCCCCAAATACAATATATTCTAGCTACACTTTTACTATTGTGGTTTTGAGGAACCCCCAAGAATTCTGGAGAGATTTGACTCTCTTGACTTTCCCTTCCAATTGCCTTTTTGCCAATCTCTTCCAGTTTCCTGTTCTGAAATAAAAACTGAATGTGATAGATTTTCTTGGCCATCGCCCACTTGCATTTGAATTTGATAGCACTGTGGTCACAGTTCCTAATCAGTTCAACAGCAGATAAATCGTATCCCAAGCCCCACTCCCAGGAGATACTTGTGGCAGCCCCTCTGGTCACATCCATGAACCTCTGTTATAGAGCAGCTACCTAGATCAGGCTTCCTCAACCTCGGCCCTCCAGACGTTTTTGGCCTACAACTCCCATGATCCCTAGCTAGCAGGACCAGTGGTCAGGGATGATGGGAATTGTGGTCTCAAAACATCTGGAGGGCCGAGGTTGAGGAAGCCTGACCTAGATCTAGAAGTTGTACCCTTTCTATGTGCAGATAAACAAAATGTGGGTCCCTTTTACAGACTCAGGCTGCAAACCGATCCCTTTCGGATTCAATGGGCTTACTCCCACAGTCACTGTTAAAGAAGCCAATTTGTGCTGGACAGCTGACCTGTATATAGCCCTACAGTCATACTCAGAGTGCTGCACCTTTCTGCCAATATAATTATGAATTAACCGTGATGTTGCTTTAATTTAAACTCCCAGACAGGAGGAAAAGTGGGCATTGCTTAGAGACTGCTATTTTTCACAGTGTCAGAGTATGTTTTAACATGTTCCATGCCCGTAACAGCCAAAAATTCCCTTTGCTTCAGCCCTCTGGCATATGTAGCTTCCCTGGGGACCAATCTGAATAAAAAGAGCTGTTACTAAAATTTTAGTGAGGTCATATGTTTGGCAAACCTAATAGCAACATATTAAACTGCTTTTTTTAGGAACTTGGCTTAGTGATTGCCTCCCAGATCCTTAACCCTTTCTCAGCTCCTCCCAGACCAGCCACCCAGAGCAATTCTCTTTAAACGATCCGCTCTCACTCTTGGAACGTTTAACCCTGGAATTTGCAACATACACCCCCTCAACCATCTATTCCATTGCTTCCTACACCAGCCGTTTTCTGCAAGATGATCACAACAGATGTTTCATTGTCAGGAAGAAGAGCTAAATACAAGGAGTGAGAGTGTATTTATAGCTCCCATGGATAAGAACATTCTGTTTAAAAGTTCTGCCGCAGTACAGAACAACAACAGGAAAACCCCAGAAACCCAGAAGACAAAAGTCAGAGGCTGATGTGCATTATAAGGAGTGAAATAAGTATTTGATCCCTTTGCAAAAGATGACTTAGTACTTTGTGGCAAAACCCTTGTTGGCAATTACAGAGGTCAGACATTTCTTGGAGGTGGCCACCAGGTTTGCACAGATCTCAGGAGGTATTTTGTCCCACTCCTCTTTGCAGATCCTCTCCAAGTCAGTAAGATTTCGAGGCTGATGTGTAGCTACTCGAACCTTCAGCTCCCTCTACAGATTTTTGATGGGATGAAGGTCTGGAGACTGGCTAGGCCACTCCAGGTTCTTCTTCTTGAGCCACTCCTTTGTTGCCTTGGCCGTGTGTTTTGGGTCATTGTCATGCTGGAATACCCATCCTCAACCCATTTTCAATGCCCTGGCTGAGGAAAGGAGGTGCTCACCCAAGATTTGACGATAAATGGTCCCATCCATCGTCCCTTTGATGTGGTGAAGGTGTCCTGTCCCCTTAGCAGAAAAACACCCCCAAAGCATAATATGTTCCCCTCCATGTTTGACGGTGGGGATGGTGTTCTTGAAGTCGTAGGCAGCATTCCTCCTCCTCCAAACACGGCGAATTGAGTTGATGCCAAAGAGCTCGATTTTGGTCTCATCTGACCACAACACTTTCACCCAGTTCTCCTCTGGGTCATTTAGATGTGCATTGGCGAACTGCAGACGGTCCTGTACATGTGCTGTCTTGAGCAAGGGGAACTTGCGGGCTCTGCAAAATCTCAGTCCTTCACGGCGTAGTGTGTTACCAACTGTTTTCATGGTGACTATGGTCCCAGCTGCACTGAGATCATTGACAAGTTCCCGCCATGTAGTTCTGGACTGCTTCATCACCATTCTCATGAGATGAGATCTTGCATGGAGCCCCAGGCCGAGAGAGGTTGGGTTATTTTGTGTTTCTTCCATTTGCAAATTATTGCACCAACTGTTGTCACCTTTTCACCAAGATGCTTGTAGCCCAGTCCAGCCTTGTGCAGGTCTACAATCTTGTCCCTGACATCCTTGGACAGCTCTTTGGTCTTCATCATGGTAGCTACTTTGGAATCTGCTGGATTGATTGCTTCTGTCGACAGGTGTCTTTTGCACAGGTACTGTAACAAGCTGGGATTACAGGTAAGAACTCTCCCTTACACCAGGTGCTTCTAATCTCAGCTCGTTACATACAGTGAAGATACAAAGTAGCCTGACATCTGGCTGGTTGATAGGGGATCAAATACCTATTTCACTCATTATAATGCACATCAATCTCTGACTTTTTGTCTTCTGGGTTTTTCCCTGTTGGTTATTCTGTCTCTTACAGCTACAATAAACCTACCATTAAAATTATGCACTGGTCATTTCTTCGTCAGAGGGCACATTTAGCAGGGGATCAAATACTTCCCCCCCCCCTCACTGCACTTGCTCTCTCTCCAAACTAAACAAGGATCCCATGCACAGGGAACTCCGGAGCATAGCTGCCAAGTATTCCCTTTTCTCGCGAGGAAGCCTATTCAGCATAAGGGAAAATCCCTTTAAAAAAGGGATAACTTGGCAGCTATGCTCCGGAGGGAAAGATATGAAAACCACTCCTGCAAGCAAGGCTTTTTGCACAGTACGCAAATGGCAAAGGAGAAAGATTAACTCACTCAAACCCTTTCCCCGTCATTATAAAATGTACAGAGGACAAAACGCATTTGCCATGGGAGGATGCCAAGTTATTCTCACATCTGGAGCTCATGCAGTCCCAAACCACCCCTGCTTCCTCCTTAACCCGCTTCCTGTAATGGGCAAGAACCCCCAGGATAAAGTGTTTCCAAAACAACACAACAACAAAAATGGCTTTCAGAAGCCAAGCAGGGAACAAATCTTCTCCCTCCCCTTTTTTATTTCAAGCCATGGAAGCAAAATAACCTGTAGTTTCTTAACAGACTTTCTGAGATGGTGGGAATACAAATGAAAGGTGGTGTGGGTTTTTTAAAAATGGAATTGGATTTTAAAAAATCCCCCCCACATGGAAATGGTAAGGTCCAAAGAAAGACTTTGAAGGTTTCAGCAAAACACAGACCGATACAGGCTCCCATGGAAAGCGATGCAGAGAAGAGATATGGTTCCAGGAAATATAAAGAGTGTGAGTGTGAGATTTGAATTTCTATCCACAATGTCAGGTGGGGGTTGGGATAAAATGAGCGAAATCAGTGCAGGTCAGTCTTTGAAACCGGCAACACTAATGGTCCCAAAGCTAAGATGAGGAGCAAATAAACCTACATAGAGATTACTTTTATAGTAACAGTGAAACCACTGACTACTAGTCCCTTCCTATTCTGCTTAGGTAACCATCAGACACTTAGGATCACATGAATGAAATTCACCATCAGGCTCTTTCCTATGCCAGCTTTGCCCCAACTTCTAGGAGGGGCAACAATAATCTGGCAGGGAGCCGTGTCTTGGGACTCCTTTCACATGACCCAGGGCTTTTGGTGTCATCCTTACACTATGTGAAAAAGCTGCACTGCAAGGTCTCCCATGCCACAGCTCCAATGTATGCAAAGGTGATGAGGGGGATTATCCACCAGGAGTATAAGTATACTTATGGCAACAGAAATCTATGATCATGAACATGTGCCAGTGTGGTGTAGTGGTTAAGAGCAGTGGACTCGTAATCTGGGGAACCGGGTTCGATTCCCTGCTCCTCCACATGCAGCTGCTGGGTGACCTTGGGCTAGTCACACTTCTTTGAAGTCTCTCAGCCCAGGGGTCCCCAAACTACGGCCCCCGGGCCGGATGCGGCCCAATCGGCCTTCCAATCCGGCCCGCAACGACCCCCGCCGCCCGCTGCCACCGCCCGCTCTCACGGCGCGCGGCGCAGCGACGATCTAAAAAATCAGCAAAAAATCGCCGAAAATCCTTTGTGCGCATGCGTATGGGCCTCTCCTGACCCGGAAGAGGTCATTTCTGGTGCACTTCCGGGTCGGGGGAGGCCCATACGCATGCGCACAAGCGATTTTCGGCGATTTTTCCCCCCACCCGTGTGCATGTGCGCATGCGCACGGGCGCGCACTCCCCCGCCCTCCGGCCCGCTGCGCGCGCACTCCCCTGCCCTCCAGCCCGCCGCGTGGTCGGCGCGGCGGGCACCGGCCCGCCGCACGGTAAGTCTGGGGACCCCTACTCTCAGCCTCACAGAGTGTTTGTTGTGGGGAGGAAGGGAAAGGAGATTGTGAG